>NC_058403.1:10103481-10335894 GCF_002201575.2 Neomonachus schauinslandi
CCCCCCCCCCCCCCCCCCCCCCCCCCCCCCGCCCACGGCAGACGGTCCTCTGTGCCTTCGGCCTTCCCTTGCGTGACAAAGGGCAAGTTTCACATCCCACCGAAACTGCCCGAAAAGGAGAAGATGACTCACAGGTCCAAACGGACCCCAAGGGGAGTGAGAGAAACACAGCCCAGCTGGCTGAGGAGCCCCAGCAGGGGGCTTGGCTCGCCAGGAGCCAAACCCCGGGAGGGACAGTCACGGTCGGACGGGGGTTAGTCAGAAAGTCGCCCGACGCCACTGGCGTAGGGGGACGTTGCTGTGATGGGACAGGGCCCCCCGCTTCCGAATCCGCTGTTTCAGTCCTGGACCAGAGATGAGTTTGAGTGGCCCTTACGCCTCGTCTTCCCCCTCCCCCCCGGCCCTTCGGGAAGCGGTTCTGAGGTTTAGCCACTTCCCAGATGCGGTGAAGAAGTGGGGTGGGCGCCCGGGCCATGCGGAACTGCCGTGTCCAGCCGCGGCTTTATGAGACCACAGTTGGCTCTCCGAGCTCCGCAGGCCCAGGGGCCGCCGTGCCGCGCCTGTCATGGCGGCAAGCGTCCGGGAGGACTCGCCCGTGACCTTCTTCCCAACTAAATAAAGCAGTCAGTATTGCGTCCTGGCACTTGGATGAACAAGCTGGCGTCGAGGGGGAGGACACGGGCTCCACTGGGAGCATTTGGCCCAGCTTGTTTACAAGGCGGCTCAGCGCGGAGGTCGCCAGCTGGCGGGGCCGGAGTGAACTTGACGTTCGAGTTAAACGTGCAGTCTCCCTGATGGGTCTGGAGGCCTCGCTCTGCTGTCCGGCCGGCCGCCCTGGACGCTCTGCCTTGGTTTGCTGGAATTCCTAGGGAAGAGGGGCTGGGCCTGCTGGAGCTCTGTGGGCGCCGCCTGCCCAGCACTGACGTGCGCACCCACCTCCCCCGTCAGACCCCGGCACCCCTCCTCACCTGCTCCTCCTCCCCGCATCGCCCACAGCTCAGTCTTTGCGGAATCACGTTTCTCACGTCTCTTAACGATAATTAAACTGGTATTTCCTGACTCATTATTTCATTTCACTTGCATAATGGCACTGTGAGATGGAAGGACTGGTATTACCCCCATTTCACAGATGACAAGGCAGAGGCTCCAGATGGGTTAAGTAACTTGCCCAAGGTCTCACAACTAGCAAGTGGGAGAGATTTAAGACACAGGCATTTTGACTTGAGAGTCCCTACTAGGCCTAGCCCTCTGTATATTCCCAGGGCCCCCAGATTGTATAATCAGTGCCTTATCTTTTGCTGCTTTTGGGCATCAGGCAGCCCTTCTGTCCCTTACTGCGTCCTCCCACCTTCTTATTCGTTCCTGTGTTTGTGCTTCTAAATAGTTTCCTGCTAGAACCCAACCACTGGCCAGTGCAGAGGCTGCTTGTCTGGGCTGGGGTTAGGTCTCCATGAGGGGGAGAAGGAAGGTCTCAGTGCCCCTCCCCGCTTGGTTAGCTCCCTCCACTGTGAATCCCCATGCAGGACACCTGTAACCCTGCAGCTTGCCCCCTGGGGAACCCAGAGCTGCGGCACGCCCAGGGTCACCTGAGCGCTGACCAAGGCCCCTGCTTGTCTCCTGGTGCCAAAGCCAGGGCTGTGGGGAGCCTTCAAGGTTCTCTTGGCAAGGACTGGCTCCAGGCTGCAGGGCTGAGCATCAGCTGTCTCTACGGGAGCACCGTGCTCCCACCCCTGCACTTGGTCCTGCATTTGGTCCACTCTTGGAGTGGCTGTTATTTAGCCAGCCCTCGCGCCTTTGCTCTTCTCTGACTTACTGTTCTGGCTACAGCTTGCTGAGAAAAACACTTGAGAGTCTTTCACCCTCCACACCCACGCACTTAAAATACCAGGCCCATAGGTCATTTTAATGAGGGAATTTGGCGAGTAACGCGTGTGATTCTGGGGTGCGGCTACCACTTCCGCAGGTGCTGGCCAAGATGGGCTGCGTCTCAAGAGGGATGGGCCGGGAAGTGGTGGGGGGCAGAGTGTGGGGGGTCCTGAAGCTCAGCGGGTCAGTCCCGTGTGCCCACTGGCCGACTGTCCCCAGTTATCAAGCACAGTGCCAGGGCGGGTCGGAAGAGCACGAGGAAGTGGAAGGCAGAGTTTTCCTGGAGTGGGAAAATGTCACACACACCTGTGAACAAAATGTCATCACTCATTACCTCCGTCTATGAGGTAATAAGCAGATGTCCCGGTGCTCAAGGCTTTAAACAAGAGCCCATTGTGAGGGAAGGGACCAGAACATCTCCACCTCGGTGAACCACGTCACTGGGGCCAAAACGCTCCAGCTAGTAGCTTTTGCTGGGCAGGCACTTCGTATGACTGCACATAAAATGATGGGCATAAAATGATAGAATTATAATTATGAGCAACAATTTCACAAATATTCACTTTGGTTGAATTTCATTCCCGATTAAGTAGGCCAATCTGTGGTTAACCAGGGGGCGGCATTAAACACTCAACTGCCAGGAGTCCAAATTCAGCTCAGTGAGAAGCTGCTTTTGAATTATAACCCACGCTTGCAGTTAGCTGTCAAGCACATTCTGGGTATAGTGAGGCCCCCGGGACTATATTCACTTTTTTTTTTTTTTTAAGATTTTATTTATTTATTTATTTGTCAGAGAGAGCGAGCACACAAGCGGGGGAAGGGGCAGAGGGAGAAGCAGGCTTCCCGCTGAGCAAGGAACCTGACGTGGGGCTCGATCCCAGGACCCTGGGATTGTGACCTGCACTAAAGGCAGATAGATGCTTAAGCGACTGAGCCATCCAGATGTCCCTATATTCAGTTTTTTGGGCAGTAGTAGAGCAGGGGAAAACTACCAAGAGTCTGGATTCCTGGTGCTAATGTCACCGACTTTGCAAGTAGAGATTTGGGATCCCATGACAATAATGTGAAGAACAGCGGGTGTAAACCTGAGAGATCTGGGTTCTTTTGTGTATACAAGCTGTGTGACTTTGGGCAAATTGCTTAACGTCTCTGACCCTTAGCTTTGCTACCTATTAACCAGGAACAATAAAATCTATCTTGTTTATTTCACGAGAGCATTATAAGGACCAAATGCAGTAGTATATGGGAAAGTGTTTGAAAGTTTGTGAGTTCTCCACAAATCTAGAAATGCCAGTATTATAAAGACGGTAATTCTTTGCTGTCATTTAGGAAACCAAGTATAGGATGGTTATAGCAGGGCTGCCACAGGGATGCGACCCATTTCAGGGGGTAGAATGCACAGGTGCCTATGAAGCAGCTGTGACTCACAGTGCCAAGACCGGAATTCTTAAGACACTCGGTGTCTGAACTCGAACTAGGTTGAATAATGTTCCCTAAAAATTCATGCTTACCAGGAACCTCAGAATATGTGACCTTATTTCGATAGAGGGGCTCTGCAGATGTAATCAACAAGGCAAGGGCATTCTGGGTTAGGGTGGGCCCTAACTCCAATGACTGGTGTCCTTACAAAGAGAAGTTGATTTGGAGACCAAAGACCCACGGGGAAGAAGGCCATGTGACAACAGAGGCAAAAACTACATGATGCAGCCGCAAACCGATTGCCAGCAACTACCAGCACTGGGGCAAGGCCAGCAGGGACCCTCCCCTAGAGCCTTCAGAGGAAGCGTGGCCCTGCGAACACCTTGATTTTGGACTTGTGGCGTCCAGAAGTGTGAGAGAGTGCATGTCTGTGTCTTCAGCCTCTGCTCCGGGTCTGCGCTGGTTTGTTACAGCAGCCCTAGGACGCAGATCCAGTGTTTTTGTGGAATCTGAAAGGCTGAAGCCACAGGCAACCGAGGAAGCACACATGTGTCCGTGAACGAGGGCGCTGGGAGGGCTGCGAACTCAGAAGGCACGGTCAGAGTTGCAAGTGACCTTGCAGGTATCCCACAAGCCCGGAACCGTCTGTTTTGCAGACCAGGAGACTGGAGAGGTCAAATCATTAGTTACAAGAACTCCGACCTAACCCTCTTGCAGGAAGAGCCCCCCCGCCTCCACATCACCGTGCCCACCTCGCTCGCTGGACCTGACCTGCGGCCCCTCCTGCCAGCCCCCCTACTTTGGCCAGATGCCAGGGGAGAGGTGATCTGGGGCGTCTTCCTGCAGCCACACGTGAACCATGTCCTCAAGATGGCAAATCCCTAAAGCCCAAAAGGAATGTTCTCGGGCTTCCAGAAGAGAAGAGCTGCTGATGGGAAGATCAGTCTGGGGCCCGGGCCTCCCGGACTTCTCCAGTGCTCTGGCCCCCATGGGCACCTCTCCCCAGAAAGCAACCTCACCTCGCCTGGCAGATAGGTTGGCCATGACTTTGGCTGTAAAGCCAGGCTGGCCAAAGCCGGTTTCAGCATCCAATCGCAGCTTGTCATTGTTCTTCTTATCGTAGTCTTCCCTGGAGGCACAGTACAGATCCTTGGGGATTGTTCCCTGGGGACTTTTCATGATTAGGAATCGCTGGCTTGCGGCGGCCAAAGATGACACAGTTGATCCTTGAACAACATGGGTTGAACCACGCAGGCCCACTTACATGCAGATTTTTTCCAATAAATACAGTATAGGGCTGTAAACGTATTTTCCTTACGATTTTCTTAATAATGTTTTCTTTTCTCTAGCTTACTGTATTGTAAGAACACAGTATATAATACAAAGGAAATGCAAAATATGTGTTAATTGACTGCTTACATTGCGGGTGAGTCTTCCGGTCAGCAGTAGGCTAATGGTAGTTTTGGGTAGGTCAAAGGTTATACACGAATTTCAGCAGTGCAGGGGTCATCACCCCTAACCTCTGTGCCGTTGGAGGGACTACTGTATTTTTACTGAACTTTTTTTGTGGCTTTCTTTTGTATTAAAACATGCATGACAGTTGAAAGTATCCTGCTCTAACTTGAGGAAGGAAGACAAGTTGATTTTTTTTTTTTTTTTTTTGGACAAGTTGATTTTTAAACGGTTTCAGAACACATAGGGGAATGAATGGACCTGTTTTGTTTTCCTTTCATTTCTTTTTGGTTTTGTTTCATTTTACATGACTAAGAGGAGAAACTGTGAAATAGAAACCCACTGCCCTGATGTGGGCGGTCCGAACATCATGCTTAGTCAAACCTTAGAATCCTGTTGGGGAACTCTGAGAAAGAGAAAAAGAAAAATAGTAAAAGTGAGCACAACACACACACACACACACACTCGCACGCATACCTTCGAATATCATGCCCCAGATACTGTTTTAATGGTTTTACTCCTATGAACTCATTTAACTTCCCCCAAAATGCTATGAGGTACAGCATGCTATGGGAAATGCTGAGGCACAGAGGGGTCTAGGGCCTTGCCAAAGGACAGCTAGCCAGAGTTCAAACCCAGAGTTCATCCTCTGAACCACTTGGCCAAGAAGAAGTGTTTTAAATTACTAATATAGGTGCATATTAATACTTATATTATTAATATTAATTGTTGGTCTATTTATATTAATTATTTACTTCCATGTTAGTAATTGTCTTCTAACTTATAAAAATATTTTTAAATAGTTTTTAAAAGTTACCAAAAGCATCGCGGTAGACATCTGTAATGAAAACACGCTCACATCCCACGTGTGTACATAAACTGCTTAGGTGGAGATCCACGTGTGTATATATGTTTATAGTCCTTATTGAATCTCAATCTGTCAGTTACATATCGTTAAGTCAGTTTATTGACTATAAATTTTGTCTGGCCAATCTCTTGAGTGCCTCTAATGACATCTAGCATTTAAAAGTAATATTTAAAGTCAATTAACCAGCAATTAGTGTTTTTGAAATACAGAGAGAATAATTTTAACTTTGCCTATTCACCAACTCAGGAATTCTGTGTTTCCTAACCCTTAGAGGGACAGGCAATGTTAGAAGGGAAAGAGGGATACGGTTTCTTTTACTCCTTGGGGACAGTTACGGGGGAGTGGACAGCTGCCAATCCGATCCCATGTTCCCTGGAGTCTCGACTTGAAAGAAAACAAAACCGAATCTCTCTTGATTCTGTGTTGTTTATTGATGATTTAACGAAAGCCGCATAACCATGCAAAGTGTTAACATCTAGACAAACACCGAAGGTGTGCATTCCAGAATTTAAGGGAAGCCAAAGCTAAGGCAGTGTTGGAAAAACCACTCACTTATGCTGAAGAAGTACCACCTTTCCAGTCTGAGGGCTGGAAAGCATAAATTAATGGTCAACTACCCAGAAGATATATTCAGACCATGCCCTCATTCTTCGGTGTTCTCTTTTGTGTTCCAACAGGGAAAAGCTTCACTCTGACCATCACCGTCTTCACAAATCCACCGCAAGTTGCCACTTACCACAGAGCCATCAAAATCACAGTGGATGGACCCCGAGAACCTCGAAGTAAGTGGGCCCCCCATGGGGCTGGCATACCTTCTGGGCTGGTAAACTGAGGCACCAGGGATGGTATCTCAGAATCCTTGGGTTGAACTGTCACTGCTCAAATGTGGCTAAAACCTCTGTCAGAGAGGACTGTGAGGCCCCTGCAGGGAGAAAGGATTTTATTGTTGACACTCACCCCTCAAAGTTTGTCTCTGAGCCCTGGGCTCCTTTTAAAGCATTCTCTTAGGGGGCAGAGAAGCAAATCGGGCTGAGTCAGGTGCGTGTTCAAAGCATTTGGGGGCTGCAGGAGACTGAGGACTAGTCCCTCAAATACACGGTGAAGTTCAACAGGATCAGAAACAAACAGTAAATGGAAGATTGGCCAGCCACAGGGGAGGCCAAAAAAATACCTGAGCTTCAGAGTGGACCACAAGGGGCTGATTACTATCCATGCTGGCCTTTTACTCATTTGTTAAGGCCAGAGATGAAAACTATGAAAATGACCTTTTTCTTTCTGTGGCACAGATCAGAATCTTATTACAGGACTGATGAAAATAGAGAATGGGAGGGCAGAAGAATTCCTGGGGGAAAACCAGTAAATATAGAAAGACGGTACCAAAAAAAGAACTCCTGTGAGGAGAGCTTTTTTAAAAAGCAGTGGGGTTGTTTAGTCTGCAGAAAGATGTCTTCACGGTGACTTAATGACTATCTTTGAGTAAATACAAGAGTAACACTCTTTTCCAGAGCCACACCCTTCCCCAGGACGGAGGCTGGGTTCTGCCCAGCGTCGGCATGCCTCCAAACCGTATCAGGTCCCTGGTGGAAAATGAGTATTCTCTCTTCTGATGGGAGAGCGATTCAAAAACAGGGCTTCCCACTATGCCTGGAGGTTGAGATGCAGGGAGGTCGGGTCGTAAACCAGAGTGGTTAGGAATTTGGGCTCTGAGGGCAAAACAAGTGGAGTTCTGGTTCAGGCACATAAGCCTTCAGCAAGTTATGGAGCCTCCCTGGACCTCAGTCTCCTCATCTACAATGGAGACAATCGTAAGAGCCTCTTTCTAAGACAGAAGGAGACAGTGCTCTGTGCCTGGCACAGAGAATGAACTCAGCAGTGTTCTCCATCCCCAGTAGAGGTTCCCTGGCTGCCTCTGAGGCTGGGGCTCGGCGGGGCAGTCCTCCAGAGGCGCTTCTCACAGTGGGGATGCTGCTGGGCAGCAGATGCTGTGGGGCCGCCCCCAGGCGTGGTTCTACAGGTCACCCTGTGCTCACCCCAGCTGTGGCAGTGCCTCCTGGGGTCCTGGCTGCAGCCTCAGCGTGTCTCGATCACCTGCTAGAACCATCCCATGCACTGCCTCAGCTTTCTCAATGCCCTAGAGTGGGGAGAACCCCCCAACCCCACCCCGCACAAGGAACCACCATACCCACCAGGGACAGCCCCCCCGGGACATGGTATTCCATTCACCGTCCCCTTACTGCCATTTGCCTAGTCCGTGACTCCCTTTATTTCTGACCTCATTTACCTCCTCTCAGCTTTTTCTCTTGAAGTCATGGAGACGATCTGGTCATGCCCAGACTCAGGAAACTCTGGGAGTTGATAGCGTCCCCTGATCCCAATTTACATTTGAAAAGCAGGTCATGGGCACGGGACCACACAGTGACAACCAAACCCATCTTCATAGGTTTCCCAAGTAGGAGCGGCAAACTGAAGACTCATAGTGACCCTGTTATGTTAATAACGTGACAGAAACATGGCGCAGGCGCCTTGGCTTTCCACAGAGGACCAGAGAGGAAGCAGGCTTCGGTTCTAGCAAGGCACAGGGCTGGGGGCAGGCAGTTGTGAGGTGTAAGGAAGTTGACTTTGAGGGTAATTAAACTTTGAGAAAGGCCCATCAGGTGGCTGTAGAATCTCTCTCTTCAAAAAAATAGAAGCCGTTCAATCATTGAACACTATATCAAAAGCTAATGATGTACTATATGGTGGCTAACTGAACATAATAAAAAAAAAAATAGAAGTCGTTCTAATGCTGACCCGCCTGGAGGAATAAGCCTACACCAGTGACCCCTTGGTATACCTCTACCTGTTACTCTCTCGTGAATTAAAAAAGGGGCAGGATTTGCCCCACTGCCCATATTTCCCATAACATTCAAAGACCCACCCAGGCGGCTGAGCTTCAGAAGACAAATGGTGGGTGCTCTGACTTTTAAGAATTGGCAGTCAGAGCAGGAAAATATGGTATTGTAATGACCTGCCTGTATATACAGTTTACTGTCCTGCTGTTTTATAACTTCAGAAAACAGTCATTATTGAGAAGGGCTCTTTGAACAGACAGAAGGGATTTGCTCCAAGGAGACACCCGTTTTTATGGAGTCTTTCCTGCCAAATGGAATTTGGGTCGTAGGAAAAATTAAATGGAAGGTAGTAGGCATGGTATAGAGAGGTGTCAGAGTCCCAGGTAGATAGTCCCACACAGCACAAAGGACTTCTAGAAAAAAAACTGAATGCACACAGACTCCCAGGGTGGCTTGAGTAATGCCGACTTCTCTATTCACCCCAAGAGGCAAGGGTGGGCCCTCAGTGCTAATTTTCGTGTGCTGTCTTCCTCATTATGTGAAAATCTAGATTCAAGGTAGGAACTACTTTTTGATGAAGCTCTGCTCACAGCCTCCCTCTTTCTTCCTTCCTTTCTTTCTTTCTTTCTTTCTTTCTTTCATTCTTTCTTTTTTTGTAAAGAGAAAATCAAGAGAGTGTTTTTCAGCTTTACTGAGATACAATTGACATATAACATCGTGTAAGTTTCAGGTTTACAACATGATTTGATATATGTATATATTGCACAATGATTGCCACTATAAGATGAGTTAACACATCCATCACCTCAAATAGTTACAGTTTGTGTGTATGTGTGTGTATGTGTGTGATGAGAACTTTTAAGTGTTCACCTGGCAACTTTCAAGTATACAATACAGCACTGTTAACTATAGTCATCACGCTATACATTACATCCCCAGGACTTGTTCATCTTATAACTAGACGCTTGTACCCTTTGACCACCTTCACCCACGTCCCTGCACTCCCGCTCGGCCCCCGTCTCCTGCCCCTGGCATCCACCAATCTGCTGCTTTCTGTTTCTAAGAGTTCTTTTTTTTTTTTTTTTTTTTTTTTTAGATTTTACATGTGAGATCATACAGTACTTGTCTTTCTCTGTTTGACTTATTTCATGTAGCATAATGCCCTCGATGTTCATTCATGTTGTTGCAAATGGCAGAATTTCCTTCCTTATAAGGCTGAATAATATCCCATTGGGTGTGTGTGTGTATTTTTTATCCATTCATTTATTGATGGACACTTAGGTTGTCTCTGGTCTTGGCTATTGTGGATAATTCACTTTCTAATGTCATGATAAGAGAGGTCATTGCATGTCAATCAGGATGCCCAGACAGTGTCACATCTCTGGATTAATAACACCTCCCAAGTCCCTATTATCATTATGGGGCTATGAATTCTGGTCGATCCTGGCAAAGTGGCTCCAGCATTCTCAGGTCAGTAGTTTTGGAAAGTTCTGTTGTTTCATGAAATCAAAGACTGGGGGAGCTGAAGAGAGAGCCTCTGGGCCTTAATGACCTCAGATTAGAAAAAAGGGAAAAGCCCAGGGAACTGAAATGATGGGCCTTGGTTAAAAAGAAATAGTTGGTGATGAATAGTATGTACTCCTGGTACATAATCCTGCGCCCCCGTCCGTCCATCCGTCGGTCCATCCACTGCACCTCTCCATCCACCTGTGCTGTCTGTACACTGACCTCTTCTAGACTCTCTGACGTGGCTTTGTAGCCTCGAGTTTGAAATGAGGTGTTGGTATACAGGACTTCTCACATTCATGCCAGCTGGGAGATGGTCTAGAAGGGGCAAATGGCGGTGCCTCGTGGCAGGCATGGAGGCTTCAACTTGAAACACTCGAGCAAAAACCCAGCAGGGAACCTTATGTCGCTTGCCCTGACACTGAGGTAAAAAGGACTAAGGACTAGAGAACATGCCACAGCCGACCGTCAGCCAGCCCAGTGGGATCACTTGATGCTTTCCGCCTCAGTTTCCTGGTTTTCTGAAGGTGCAGCAAAAAGTGCATTCCAAAGAGAATGGAAAATGGTTTTCACCTCAGATGGTTACTTAGAGCAACTGACCTGCCGCCTAGGGAGTCACAACTTGTTTTTTCCCACATTCCACGGGATTTTATTGACATCGCAGACTAATAGAAAAATTACCAATTGATGAAAAATTGAATTTATCGTGGAGAAGAGCCCCATCAGAAGGTATTCTGGGCTGGGCTCCGTTCTCGCAAGCAGCAATGGGGAATCTGTGTTCATTTCATAGATAGAACACTTTGAGGCTTGTAATATATTGAGAGATAGTCACGTTTATTTCATTAAATGTGAAAGATAGACTGACAAAGGGATTTTTCAGGACAAGGATATTTGAGAGCTGTTTTTATGTATATTTTTTTATTTGGGGGGGATCCGGTGAAAAACTCTAGCTCTGGAACCCATGCATGTGTAATATGATGATATTAAGATACTGAAGCATATTCTCTGCAGAGACTATGTAGTACCTCAGTGCCATGGAGGAAGATATTTTGCTAAGGAGAGATTAAGCAGTTGGGACCCTGAGCGACCCGATGGCAGGGGGTGGGGATCCCAGGGATATGAATTGGGTAGTCATTCTGATGTCACAAGCCATCCCCTGTCTGGCCAGGTATCGGTTACATCTGGAACACTGAGTAACCTAATTAAAACTTGAAAAGATTAATACAGCAAATACTGGCCATTTCTGGGGCAACTCCTGGCCTCAGGTTCAAGGAGTCCCTCACAGAAACTGTGTTGTGCTGGCTTGGAATTCACAATCACAGATAGCTAGGTGGAGTCCTTAAAAACTTTGGAAAATGCTTTTTTCTGGGGCACTAGCCTTCTTGCTGACTAACCTTTTTTGAATAGGGAATCATAGTTAAAATAGGTCCACCGGAGGGCCTAACTCTTTATCACTCAATCGCATCGCTAAGGACTTTGTTGAGATTACATCACACAAATATATTTCCTTCTATGAGTTTGAATGGAAGCAGCATATCTCTAACAGAGAGACAGAAGAAACAAGATCCTTAAACATGGAGAGCATTTTTGGAGAGAAAAAGAGGAATGCGTGAAAAGTACCTATAAACTATGGCGATAATGGGCCTAAAAATCAAGCTTCTTTAGAAAAGTGCAGGATGAGCAGAAATGTTTACAGATTGCTTTTGTGACTGACTAAGGCACGGGGTTTTTAAAATATTATTTTCTCTTAGTAATAAAAACACATGGGGCGCCTGGGTGGCTCAGTCATTAAGCGTCTGCCTTCAGCTCAGATCATGATCTCGGGGTCCTGGGATCGAGCCAGCATGGTTCTCCCTGCTCAGTGGGGAGCCTGCTTCTCCCTCTCCCACTCCCCCTGCTCGTGCACTCTCTCTTGCTGTCTCTCTCTCTCTCTGTCAAATAAATGAATAAAATCTTTAAAAATAATAATAGGGGCGCCTGGGTGGCTCAAATGGTTAAGCGTCTGCCTTCGGCTCAGGTCATGATCCCAGGGTCCTGGGATCGAGCCCCACATCGGGCTCCTGGCTCAGCGGGGAGCCTGCTTCTCCGTCTCCCTCTGCCCCCTGCTCATGCTTTCTCTATCTGTGTCTCAAATGAATAAATAAAATCTTTAAAAAAAAAATAATTAATTAAATAAATAAAAATAATAATAATAAAAACACCTAATAATAATAATAGCTAGCACTTAGTACCATTGTTCGCCCAACACCGTTCAGAGAGCTTCCCGTAGATTAGTTGATATCATCTTTGCAAGAACAGGTAAGGAAGTCGAAGCAAAGAGAAGTGAGGTCCCTTGCCAAAGGTTACACCATCAGGAAGCCAGAACTGGAAAGAAGCAGTCCAGACACGGCAACCCACAGACGCCAATGTTTGGTTTTAAGAACTGCACCATCTGCTCCTTGGGCTTCATTGTATTGAAATTTCTGTTTCAGATATTTTTTATTAGGAGGGTTTATCAATACAATTCTGGTTCAAATACAGTCTTCAAGAAAGCAGAGCCTCAGAGTCTGGGAAGTCATTGGACAGACAAGGAACTAGCGTTTTCTGGTGGATGGGGTTACAATGCCCTACACCCTGGGATAGGGGGCACGACCCAACACACAGCCACGTGGCCCCAGGTACCGATGGTTGGCTCCACATCTGTCCCCAGGGTCTGCTTGGGGGCCAGGCATCAACAGGGACCTGAAGCAGGGACCCCCGGTGTGGGCCTGCAGGAAAGACAGATAATGTGACAAAATGATCACCAGGTGAATATTCCAAGTCCTGGTCCCCCCCTTTGGCAAAGAGCTTCCTTGAGGATCCAGGTGGGGACCAGAGGGTCCAGTCCTCTAGAAGGATAGAAACTTGTGTCCTTTGCTGCTCACTGGCTAGTGGACTGGAAGGGAGTTTTATAGATCTATGAGCTCAGGATTGTAATTATCCATCTACGGTCACTTTGTTTGCTCAGAAATGCTTAAGCATTTCTTCCAGGTAATGAACAGTGATCTACTTAATCCCTTGGATTCTTCAAATATCAGATTTGGACCTTAGTTCTTTCTAGATGAAATCCTGATTCACAAAAGAAAAAGGAAATAATGCTTTCTTCCCTCCCACCCAGATATAAAGTAGGAGACAGAAGCTCCAAGAGGCGGAAATGTTCTACTTATTTATATTCCTCCTCCCCACTCTGAAAGGCATTTAGGTACTAAGATGGACATTCTGGGTGACTTCCACTGTGCTAAGCTCCCCAACTACCCCAAGACTTGGCAAAAGCAATTTTTAAAGGATTAATAATAATCTGCCTAAATGTGTCTAGTAAACTTTAGAATCTCATTCTGTTTATTATTTTCAGTAGTATCAAACTAGAATAAGAAGAATTTTATATACATAAAGATGTCCCTGACCCTTGAGTTTTCGACAGACTTAATTCGGGCCAAGGTCCGAAAGGTTCCCTTGGACGAGTGGAAATATAAGAGGATCCTGGGGAAAGTACGCTTCTCCCCCTGGGAGCAGTGATAACCCCCCTCCATCCCCTCACCAAGACTGGGGAGGCCTGCAACCTCTTGGTAACTAGCCCTATCTATACCGAAGTCACTAAGATTTTTATTTGGTATTTGTATTGCTACAGAAAGGAAGGGGGAGAAATCCTTCCAGGTAGGTACCAGGAAGAACCCCAGGAGAGGATCTAGGTACCCTCTCAGTCTAACAGAGGAGGACAGGGAAGTGAAGAAGCATGCAGTGAAACTTAGATCATTCCCTTGGATTCCTCTTTCCATCGGGGCTATTGCAAACCGAAGCGCTAGTTTGTTTATTTATTTTTTAAGATTTTGTTTATTTATTTGAGAGAGAGAGAGAGAGAACACAAGCAGGGGAGAGGAGCAGAGGGTCAGGAAAAAGCAGACCCCCCCTCCCCCTGCTGAGCAGGGAGCCTGACGCGGGGCTCCATCCCAGGACCCTGGGATCATGATCTGAGCCAAAGGCAGATGCTTAACCGACTGAGCCACCCAGGCGCCCCCCACCCCAAAGCTTTATTTTAAATGTCATCCCAGTGAGGTCGGGATCTAAGCTAATATATCACAGTCCTTGTTAGAATTTAGTACATGAAGGGCTAAAAGGAAAAAAAAAAAAATCTGTCTCTATTTAGGCTTGCATTTCTTAATCTTAAAACATGTAGAAAAGTCTCTGGATCCTGAACGGAGGACCTGGGTTCACACTGGCGCCACCAGGCCAGTGGGTGTGACCTTGGTCAATTATCTTAAGTACTTTCGTCCTGGTCCTCACTTTCCTCTTCCGTCCAACCAGGTGATGGGATGAGATAATCTCCAAGTTAGTTCCCACTTGGAAGGGGTAACAAAATATTGTCAGGAAAACAGAGTCATAGGTTCCCCACAAACAAGGCCCCTTCGAGGCTGAGTCTCCTGGGCCCCCCTTCCCTGGGAGAAGGGGATTTTGTCCTATGTGACACTGGACATACCCACATGTACCCACATGCATAATATGTTAGATATCTTTTTTTTTCCTTTGGCTGTAAATTTTTGAAAGGGCTTTTTTATCATTTGTTTTTGAAATTATCTGGCTATAAGTAACTCATTTCATTACCTTTGGCCCCGATTTCACTGCCTTGAACGATGTAATTACAATCAGGGTTGAGATTCCCCATTCTGATACTTGCTAACTGTGTGGGTGACCATACCTGGTTGGGGGTGGCTGGCCTGGCTGAGCCTCCAAGGACAGTGGCTATAGCCCTTACAGGGCTGGGAGGCTGGAGGAGACAGCCGCTGTAGAACATTTAGAACACACTGTGTGGAGCAAGAAGATGGAGCAATTATTTGCATTTAGTCTTGGAATCCTTTGACTATGAGAAAACTCTAAACAACAACAACAAAAAAAATGTGAATCCTAAGTTTAAAAATTCATGAAGTTGCCATCATGCTGCATTTTTTAAGACATTTAATTAAACATTTATAAATTTTGATTTTTTTTTTTTCAGTTTTCCTTTTGTATTTAGACCCAGTAAAATTTCTTTTCTGGCATTTTTATGGACCCTTGAGACACTCTGGGCACTGTTCCTAAGTCCCTCTTTGGTAAAATGTCCTTACCTCCAAATGGTGAACTTTGTGAAAAATTCCAGGGGAAAAATCCTGTCTGAGTAACAGCGGAAGTGGGTGCTGAGACGTAACGTGCAGGCTCTTTTCAATATATGCATGACAGGCTGGAGGAGAGGCTCTTCCACACTGTTCTAGAAAACTGACATGAAGTATGCCAGAGTCTCCTGGAGTCTGAATTCTTGCCCCAGAGGAGAGCTGCTCACCTCCCGGAAACACACTCAGTCACCTTCTAAGTTCCCTAAACCAATGTGTCTTGCTACTTGTTCTGAGGCTTTTTGGATATTTTGGTATCTGTTTGGTAGGGCTTTTCTTCATTTCCTCCAAAGACATTCAGTGGCATATTTCGACGACACAGGTGCTCTCCACCGTAGAGTTGGAGACTCTTCTGCGCATGCGCGGCGCCTAGGTTTGCAACCAGCGTGCCCTGTGGCCTGGGGGAGCAGCCCCCCACCTGGGGCTCCAGTTGCACTGTCAGGGGACCTAAGCCGGGGCCTTGGTCACCTTGGGTGCTGTAGGACCAGGTGGGCCCCAGCGCTGGGGCCTTTATAATTATTTGTCTTGAAGGTTTTTTGCAATGGAAAGTTGGCAATAAAGAAGGGATAAATTAGGTATAATCGATTACTGGGCATTACAACTGTATTATCCGACACCACAGAAGACACTGACGTTTGGTTGAATGTGAAATGCCTCTTTCATAACATGACTGGGCATGTACATGTGGTGTACTTGTCTCAAGTTCTATGTGCAAATAAGTTATGCAGTGTTGCTGGTTAAGTTGGCTACAGCCGATAGCCAGATATTGTGGATATACACTTACAGGTAAAAATCAAGGTTAAAAAAAAATTTAAGTACCCAAAGCAAATTTCTTTGCCGTTTGCCTTTTTTTTTTTTTTTTAAGAAACACAATCGAATTAATCTGCCAACTCCCTAGACCCCTATAAAGTAAGTGAATGGCAATACATTAGTTTGGTACTTCCATGATTTACATATGCTCAGGTTCCATTAAAGACAGTATTGACTAAAACTCAGGCTGTTATGAAAGTCTTTCAGGATTCTTTCATATACCGAAACGTCGAATACTTGATATGCTATGTGTTTGGTTGGTTTTGTTTTTGTTTTTTGTTCGCCACGGTCTAGAAGTAAGTCTTCTGGTCATCTGAGATAAAAAGCAAATATTTTGAAAATCAGTAAATTTTTAAGGACTGTATGCATCCATGGCCCCTTTTGGATTTGTTCCTGGTATCACCTTATTTTTATTTGGCTTTAAAGTGGTTTTGTGATATTTCCAATTCGTTCATTTTATTTATTTATTTTTAAAGACTTTATTTATTTGAGAGAGAGAGAGAATGAGAGAGAGAACACGAGACGGGGGAGGGTCAGAGGGAGAAGCAGACTCCCCGCTGAGCAGGGAGCCCGATGTGGGGCTCGATCCTGGGACTCCAGGATCATGACCTGAGCCGAAGGCAGTCACCTAACCAACTGAGCCACCCAGGTGCCCCCCAGTTCATTCATTTTAAAGAGCTGAGGAGAAATGCACAGGGTCACCTCTTTTTGTTCATCTTCAGCTTTGCCAACAGGGCAGAGCCCCGGGTTTCAGAAATGAAGCAGAGAGCTCTGAGCCGGAAGGAGGGAGGGAGGGAGAGAGGCAACTGGAACTGGACCAGCCTGGCTTCAAGTGTGATCCCTGCTGCACAGCACTTTTCCCATCTGTAGAATGGGCTCAGTGACACCTGCCTTGGGGGGGGGGGGGGGGTTGAAGATAAAATGAGTTAGACTGAGAGGTGGACTGGAGTGGTGGCTGGCCCCTAGAGAGCTGGCTGCCTCATTTAGCCTCCCCTCTCGTCTGAGATCAGATTAGCCTCCCCAAGCTCAGCCTCCTCAAGTGTAAAACCAGGAAGGTGATATCCTTGGTGGGGTGGGCAGGGGCGGGCCAAGGTCTTGTGCAGATTGATGACAACCAGCCTGGAAGAGAGGAGCTTCTTAAATATTAGCACATGCCCTGGACACATAGGTCCCTTTCCCTCCTCCCTTAGCCCTTACCAAGGGAACTACTGAAATTCTGCCCAAGTGAGGGCCAAATATCTGCCATTGGCAAGTTATTTAAAAAAAAAAAAAAATCCTGGCAGATCGGGCCCCCAGAATACAATACAATAAGGGCTTTTTTCTGTTTTCCTTCTTACCCTATTATTAATTCCAAGTACTGAACCAACTTCAACGACTTATTCCTCAGTGAAGCAAAATCCTGTTAACTGGATGGCCTTGCAGAGGGGTGGTCCTTCTCCAGAGATTTTATGAAAATGTAGTTGTTTCTTAACTGAACGTGAGTTAGCACTCATACTGCTGTGTGCCTGCCAAGTCTCTTAACATCTAGAAGCTTCCACTGGGTCATCTTATAAGAGGGGAATAGTCATAGGAGCTGTCTCCTGCATAGAGTTGTTTTGGATGAATTGAGATAATATATATCAAGGTGCTTTGTAAACAGTTTTATCAATTAGCTAGTAGAAATCTAATAGCTATGTAGTAAAATAATAGAAAAATATAATGGAAAAAATTTTTGTTTGTGTATATTACGCAAAAATCATAGGGATCTTAAATAAAATAATTATTATTATTTTTTTTGGAGGTAGATTTCATCTCATGAGGTCTCTTGGAATTGAGGAGAATAAACTTGTAGAGAAAAAAATAGAGACATTCAAATCAGCCCCCACTGTAAATCCGTGCTGCTGAGAATTTTATCTTTTGCCATCAGAATATCTTTTTTTTTTAAGATTTTATTTATTTGACAGAGAAAGACACACTGAGAGAGGGAACACAAGCAGGGGGAGTGGGAGAGGGAGAAGCAGGCTTCCCGCAGAGCAGGGAGCCCGATGTGGGACTCCATCCCAGGACCCTGGGATCATGACCTGAGCTGAAGACAGACGCTTAATGACTGAGCCACCCAGGCACCCTCCATCAGAATATCTTGATATTTTCTTTACCTACTACTCTGTCCCCTTGAAGAAGATTGAAAACAAAAAGAAGCAACCCAGACCGTGGAAGAGAGCTGGTTTTTCTTTTAAGATATATTTGTTTTCCAAAGCCTAATGCAGTTTTTCCTCTGCAACTCTGGAACTCCCTTCTCTCACAGTGAAAGGCTTGGGAAGGGCGGCTGGAGCATGTGAGGTCCTACTGCAGCCGGAGGAGTCCTTATCCCTTTTTTTTTTTTAGCCCGTGGCTCTTTACATATGCTGCTTGCCTGAGATTTCTGGATTAGATTTCAGGGAGGTGAAATGTTACACCCTTGAGCCTCCATGCCAGTTTCCCAGGACGAGAGTCAAATCTGCAGCCGCTCAGAGGTGAGAATCTTTCAAGGCTCCAGAGAGAGGCCGGCTTTCTGTCCTGTTCAGTTGGCTGACTGGCTGCCAGGAGCAGGTGGGGAGAAACTCGTTCTATTCCTTGGGTGATTCAGCCAGGCGCAAAATAAATAGGCAGCTGAGGGCAGGCAGAAAGGACTGGAAACTGCTGAAATTTGAGTCTGCAGGGCTGGGCTCATCTTGGGAGCTGCTCTGTTCAACTGTAAAAGGAATCCTGAGCCCTGGGCAAGGGAGCGGTGGCCGGCCTGGTGGAAAGACCCCTGGCCTGGGAGCCACAGCTTCGGGCCCCGGCTGACTCTGCGGAGCTCGGCGGGCCCCCCAGTCCCCCTCTCAGAGCCTCCATTTCCCCATCTGCAGAATGAGAGAGGATCCGATGATTTTTAAGATCTTTCATCGGCTTCTCAAAGGACGACTCAATCCGTGTCTGTAGGGACAGTGGCACTTCCAACGCATCGTCTTCCAACCCGGAGAAGGAGAACCCCCCCCCCACCCCGCCCCCGGGCCCTGCGGACCTGCAGCCAGCCCACCAACCTGGGGAGGCAGAGATCTGGGACTGGGAAGATGGGGGAGTTACAGCAGGGGAAGACAGAGTGGGGGGGATGCATCTATCACTCCCCAAGCCAGAGCAAGAAATGAATAAAGGTGATGTGCCGCAAGCAGAAGAAATCATCCTAACTAGATTTCCCATGGCTTTGGCATCATTTAAGAAAAAAAAAAGACATCCTTCTACCCACAAAGTGCTCAATTGTGCAAGCCACAGAGTCCCAACATGGCCAGCTTCCTGAAGGTGGCCGGTCAGAGACCTTAGTGTTCATTCCACCGCCGACTGAAAAAGATGGTCTGAGCCCTGTTGACTTCATTGTTCGATGTTTCTGAGCGAGGCCTGCCTCCCTTGTTCGCCTCCTCGCAGAGTTATGAGCTGTTCTTCATTACCTGCCCTACCTATCTGCACAATCTAGCCGCAAACAGCTTTGGTTGACCACACCACTTCCCTATTGAAAGTTAATACTGTTTGACTCATTCTGTGTTACTAACCTGAAGCCAAAGAAAACAAGGCAGAGAATAACCGGCTTGTATGGAGTTTGGAAAGCTCTCAGAGGCCCTGCTTTCAAAATCCTATACAGTAGCTTTACTATAGCTCTCTGCTGCAGCTGCAAAGAAATGAAGGAAGCAGAAGTGGTTAAAAAAAAAAAAAAAACGGGGGGGGGGGAAGAGCCGGGGCAGGGGGGGGGGGGGGGGGATGCCCCGCAGACTGCGGGAGGATTCGGCATCATCTGCAGAAGATTATGAGCACCTTCTCCCGGAGCTGCGATTCTGCCTTCATGCACCAGAGTATTCAGACAGAGGAGGGACTGTTTACGGAGTTCAAAGGAGAGAAAGATCAAAACACGCGTGGAGAAGGAGGGTCTCCTATTGCTTGCGGAACGGAGTGGAGCTGGGCAACTGGTCCCAGCAAGCCAGGCTGCGGTAGGCAGAGCCCCAAGGGAAAAAGAGAAAGGGGCAAGTCTGTTCCTTTCAGATCTGGAAAGGATTTGCCGGGAGAAGGTTGCCTGCCTTTGCTAGGGGAGCTTTCTCGTCCTTCATTCCATAACTGGCTCAGATGTATGTGGTCACCAGGGTGAATAGGGGGAGTTTGTGTCTTGGTCCCCTCCCAACGTCTCCTGGCAGGCGGTGGGACTCGTGTTGTCTTCACTGCATCGTGGCTCTTTGCGGACCCCAGGCAAATAGCCGCTTGCCCACTCAGGTAACAGGTGGAGGAGAACTTTCTCCCCTCCAGATGCTCCTTCTCATCTGGGTGTTGGCAGCAGTGGACAGAAGTTGGCCTCAGTGAGGTCCTCATCCCCCAAACAACCTGAAAGCTTTTTCTCTGGATGGTGTGAGGTGGGGTTGATAGCCCATTAAGAACAACGACTAGTTATTGTTGCTTTTCTGACCAGCAAGTGCTCAGGAACCAGGGTGCCGTGGTCTTCCATTCACCTGCAGGGTCTGCTCGCCCACTCTCTAAAGGACTTTGACAGCCCCTCGGTCTCCTGCCTCTGTGAGGACAGCCCCAAAGTCAGTTGGCATTTATGACACGAGAGAGAGAAAGAGAGAGAGAGAGAGAGAGAGATGGAAATCAGATGCTCCCCCCTGCCACCCCCCCGCCCCCCACTGCTAGGAAAATCCCCTGGGGCCCAGTAAGCAGGCCTTTTAGGAATGGGAAGGAATTTCCTTACCCCTCTTCGGAAGTAGAGGAGTGGAGAGCATCTTACACACGGCTGGGTGCACATCCCAGAATCAGTCTAGCCTACGGAAGGGGAGTTTATTCACTCCTTCCTTCATCCATTTATTCATTCAGCTTACACTGGGGCACCACCGAACCTGGCAGGGGGCCTCAGTGTACCCTCCCCGCGCCTCTGCGGGTCGCTCGGGGTGTGTGCCAGGACGGAGGGGAGGAGACCTGCGGGGTGGAGCGGTGGCCTGTGTGGAGAACAGGAATGGCCCGCAACGCTGTGAAGCAGGTGGAATCTGGGGGCCTCTGCGATCGTGTTCTCCTCATCCCTGGGCCTGGCCCTGGGTCTGGCTCTGCTGAAAACCAGGACTCCAAAGCCAGTTCAGAAGCTCCAGGCAACATTTCGGGCCATACTCACCTCTCAGTACTGCCCCCACCCTGCCACCAAAATGTACCCCCTGAAGGCACCTTCCATTCAGAGCCCGGTGGGGGCAGGAGCTCCTGGGGTTAAATGAATGCACATTACCAGCCCTTAGGCTCTCGGGTTACTTTATAATCACCCTCCAAAGGAGTTTTCTGGAGACAGTCCCTTCATTGAGGAGAGTGGGTAATACTTGGAATGACAGGCTGATAGAGAAGAAAGGATCTTGAACTTGTGAGCTGTCTGCACCCCTCCCTCTCTGGGGTTGCCTCCACCACCCCCACAGAGGGCTGCCTCTGGTCAAAAGCAAAAGAAACCGGCGGGTTCTCCGCCCTAAGCTACAATTACCTCCTGAGTCACCAGACAGAAACAGGAGGTAACCCGTGGCGACCAGTGACTGCAGATTTTGAACTCCTCTGCTTTCAGGGAGGTCCAGGTCCCCAAAAGCTCCTGCAGGCGAGCTAAAAATGCCGCTGTCTGTCACTCTGAAGCTTGAAAATGGCAGCAGCCCTGTCTTGTTTTTGTTTTTGTCCCTGTGAATCTTGGGGGCCTGGTTTGGGAGGGAGTGGGGCAGGCCCCACGTGGGCCTTCCTTCCGCCTGGAGGCTGTGCTCCTTGCTGGCCAGCGGCCTTTGCCTCTCCCTGGGACCGTGGCTTTGCATACCTTTCCTTCTCTACTTGTCTCTCGCGGTTAGGTCTTGGCCCGTGGGACGGTGTGTGGGGGCGGGAGGGGGCGTGTCCGTGTGTGTGTGTGTGTGTCCACGTGCGTGTGTGAAGATACTCCAAAAACCCCAAGGCTTTTTGCAGCAGTCCTTTTCTCCCACAAGGGTGCGAGGCTCAACTCAGCACAAGGGCCTTTTATCCATTCCCTTTTATTTTTTCGTACGATGAAGAGAACACTAGAGGGTACAAGCTTTGCAGGCTGTTTGACTTCTAATGAGACCGTTCTCCCTGAAACTTGATAAGCTCAATTATGGCACGTTTCCTCCACAAGTCCTTTTTTCTGAGCCTTCATCCATTCCGCGGCAGCAGAAAACTTGAGTTCCAGCTTCCTTCGCCCCAGACACATTCTTCTTTCCTACGTTCTGATGAAGGACAGGTGGACGGCCCCAGGCATGAAGGGTCTGAGCACCCGTTCAGTCAGTGTTTAGTGAGCCTGTCATGTGCTGGATGCTCCCGCTGGTGCTAGGGATACAGCCGTGAAGAACAGAGGCAAAACCCCACATTCTCGTGGAGTTTACAGTCCAGTGGGCACGGACAGACCACAAGTAACATTAATAAGTACCGTGGAGACAACCGAAGAAAAGGGCTAGGCATTGGCTGGGTCGGGAGAGTTTGCAATTTAAACGTTCGGGAAAGTCTTCAGGGAGAAGATGAAATTGGAGCAAAGACTTGAAGGATAGGGGGGATATGGTCCACAGATATCTGGGAGAAGGGCATTCTGGGCAGAAGAAACAGTAGGTGCAAAGGTCCTGAGGCAGACGTATAAGAGTAACAGCAAGGTGGCCACGGTGGCTGGAGCAGAGTGGAGAATTCAGATTGTCTGACTTCTAGTTTCAAAATAGGGGGGTATTGACCTTAGAAAGCAGGCTTAGCAAAAGTAGAGCCTGGCCTCTAAGACACGTGCTTTATGCCGTGTGAGGGGCCACTGCAGGACCATGGTTTGGGAAGACCCAGGAGAGGGAAGCCCCATGCACAGCCAGACTTGTGGTCTCTCGCTTACCTATTGCCACCTGCAAGAGAATCAAAGTGCTCCCCAACCAAAGGCATCACTGTCCCTGTGGCTGATTCTCCTGGGGTAAAGTGTCATGTCTGTGGGATCCTTAAGTAAGTCGAAACACATGACCTAGGAAGAAGCAGCATCCTGATGGACTTTTCTATACTGGCTCAGTGTGATTATCCATGTGTAGAAAGCGGGAGGGCACCTGCCCAAGGCACGTAGGTGAGGGGGAATGGATAATCGTACAGGTAGGGTGATGAGCATTAACCTCAGACTCACATTCCTCTTGCTGCTGATGAGAGGTGTTTGGCCGGGGACAAAAGATCATCATTTTTTTCTTTTTCTTTTTTTAAGATTTTTATTTACTTATGTATTTATTTGAGAGAGAGAGAGAGAGAGAGTACACATGTGCACAAGTGGGGGGAGGGGCAGAGGGAGAAGGAGAGAGAGAATCTCAAGCAGACTCTGAGCTGAGCGCAGAGCCTGACGTGGGGCTCAATCTCACGACCCTGAGGTCATGACCTGAGCCGAAACCAAGAGTCGGAGGCTCAACTGACTGAGCCCCCCAGGCGCCCCTAGTGTTACTGTTTTCTATCCAATCAGAAAAGCAGAGAAGTGAGACCCTGGAGAAGGTTCGGCAGACTGGCTTTTTTCCCAGCTGCAAACCCCTGAAACTTGCTAGCAGGTTTTGAGGTGAGTCTAATGGCCCACTGCCTCTGGAAGCAGCTCTCGGATGATAATGCAGAAGGGGCCAAAACCCAGAGTGGGATGCCCCAGTGAGGAGGGTAGTCTGAAAGGCTCAGTGAAGTCTTGAGGGGAGAGAGGAGAGGCTCCAGGAAGACCACTGTCCTGGGTCGCTCATCACTGTCCAAAGGGCCACTAACAACACAGCCAGAGGCAGAGGGAGAGTGAATTGTGAGCACGTGTTGTCAGAGCTGCTCTTCACCAGCACATGGGAGAGTAGTGAGGCCGGTAGAAGCCTAGCTTCAAGATCGAGCTCCAAGGACCAATTTGACAGCTGAGCTTGGGACTGGCTCCCACAGGCCAGGTGTCTGGCTGAAAAAAAGAGAGAAGGAAACCTTTGAAAGTCCTAACATCATATGAAGTTGTTCAAGAAAGCCTGTGCTTGGAGGCGTCCAACGAGAACCAGTTGAGTAGCTAATTGCTGCAGATATAATTGCTGTGAATGCTTTTAGAGCCCCTCAGAGTAATCCATCTTAGTCCTTTAATTCCAGGCTTTCAGATAAGGAGGCTGGGTGATGAAGAGACTTGCTCTTGTCCGCAGGAAAGTTGGGTGGAAAAGCAGATTTATAATGGAGGTTCTTAACACGCAGACTGGCAATCACGTTTCCCTGGTGCCATGTTGTTTCTCTAGGGGAGAGAAGGACGAGAGCACCTGCGTTCACACCCCCATCCTTGTGGGCACCCGGAAGTCTCAACTGGAACGGAATAGGTTCCTCATAAACCTTTCCTGCTCTTCCTCAAAGTCCTTCCTTAGATGCCTGGAGAGGAGTTACTTTCCACTTGAAAATTCTGGGTCCACCTTACAGCCCGAGTACAGCCACAGTGACTCACTGACTCAACTCAGTGACGGCCACGGAGAAACGGGCAACACCCACTTAGCTATCAGGCAGACTTTTGGCATTTTCAGCTGCTCTGCATACATTGAAGAGTTAAAAGATTAAGAAAAAGACCACCAAATGGTTGTCACCAAAACAAGGCCAGCACTCGGTGCTCATGGACACTTAATCTAAGCACAGTTCTGGTCTATTTGCTGTGGTCCTTTCCAGCCCAGGGCAAATTAGAAGTACGCTGAAGGCGCATGCATATAGGGAAGAATCACTCAAATCCCCGGGATAGTCCCGGGACCAGGAACATCAGCATCACTTGGGCCTTAGTAGAAATCTGAATTCTCGGGCTACATTCCAGACCTACCAAGCCAGATCTGTGATTCGGATGCTCATTCAGGTGTGTGAGACATTAGCTCTCCACTGTGGGTCACAAGACGGCTCTGGTGCTAAGCACGAGCTGGGAACAGAAGTGGGATGGTAAAGGGCAAATCCTTATGAGGCTCTGCTGGCCCCGGGATCTATAACCACCTAACACTGCGCACACTGGGCACGCACAAAAATTGGCATTTATAGGTGCATTGAGCAAGATTGCGGGCGGCGGGGGGAGTAGGTGTGTTTTCAGACCTGCCCTCTTTTTCTAATCAGCTGTGTGAGATTAGATAAATAACAACCTCTCTGAACTTCACTTCTCCCACGTGGGTTAAAAAACAAGGCTGATTTCTCCAGCTCTTCTCCAGTTGTGAAGTACTCTAACTTTGTATGGATCTCCTAGTTTAATAATATGGGAAGAAGTTGGAGGGAAAAGTTAGGCCACCAAAGTTTATATAGCAATGGGCAATATAGAAACATGTAAATATAATATGCATTCTAATATACAATATGGTATCATATATATCGTTATGTTATATTTTCTCTTGTGACATACACAATGGCATAATGCTGCCCAACATTACATTAGCCAGCTGACTGGGCGCCTGGGTGGCTCAGTCGTTAGGCGTCTGCCTTCGGCTCAGGTCGTGATCCCAGGATCCTGGGATCGAGCCCCGCGTCAGGCTCCCTGCTCGGCGGAGAGCCTGCTTCTCCCTCTCCCACTCCCCCCGCTTGTGTTCCCTCTCTCTCTGTCTCTCTCTGTCTGTCAAATAAATAAATAAATAATCTAAAAAAAAAAATTAGCCAGCAGACGGTTAGGTTTGCGGTTAAGAAGATTTATTTCATTACCTACAAGGTGCTTTAAGGAAGTATCACATTCACATTCAGTACTATTACTTTCCTGTCCTCGGGACTTTAATGACCCGACTGTTACACCAGGAAAAGTGAGCTGTTCTGTACACACGTCAATTTCTTTTCCATGGTCATAAAGCAGTAGCAAATTAAGGGGAGGGGGGAAATCCATGTCTTTTATCCAGATCCCTGTGGTTAGTATCAGATTGATTGGCAGGCATGTTTTGAAATACATGTATGCTTTTAGAAGAATCACAGTGTTATGTATAGATAGATACAGATGTAGATGGATACACACAGAGAGATAGATCTCTTTTTGGTATTATCATTTTGCATACATTTTCCTCAACTGCTCGTCATGACGATGCTTTGAGTCTACACCTTCCTACTTTTTCTGCTGAGAATCTATCAAGAAAAGTAGTAAGCCCATACCAGAAACATGGACTAACAAACTGCCATAAAATTACTCTCTCTGGCCAGAATTTTCCAGGAAAAGGTGACAATTTAGCCTTACCTATTTTCTCTGATAGAAGAGCATATAGCATATTTCACAGTTTGGCAATGGTTTCTTGAAAAAGATAGTTCAGTTATGGATGAGATATGCATACCTCCTCAGTCTCGTTTTTATAGCGGAAAATTGAAAGCTGGTCTCATTATCCATCACAGATATCATAACGTTTAGGGATGCCTTGTGGGCAGCCAGCCCAGAAAACTACAGGACATATGTCTTTGGAATGAAGAAGTAAAATTTAGCAGATGGGATTAATTTATTTTTATTTTTTTTTCTTTCGGCTTTTTATGACTCTGCATATATAATAAAATCCTAATCAAAGACTTTTTTTCAAAATGTGGGAATGGTAATAGAGAAACATAATTTAGTATCCTTTTCAACTCTGGTCAAGATTCATTAAGATGTCCTAGTGTGAAATCTCGAGGTAGCCACGATTTTAAGGACCACTGTGTCAACATTTTCAGTGGACTTCCGGTGCGCTCAAAAACCCAGGCTGCCAACATGCAAGTGTTTAGGCCTGCATTGTAATTCTACTAGATCTGATCCAGAGTTGAATTTCCTGCTGCCCTCTGAAGCCCAGTACTCAGCAAGAAAGAAGGAAAGTGAGTTTGATAGTGGGCATTTCCCATACTTCTGTATTTAAAATTCAGGGGGCAAATTGACATTTTAATTGCACACAGATACAGGAAACCGGAGACATAAAGCATTCATTTTCCCCCCACTTGTAATTTTAGATCGGAAGCTTCTGTATTTCATACAAAATATTGCTCTTTGGCCCATGAAATCTGATGGCTTCAGAAAAGAAGAATGAGGTGTTCTTTTGATCTAGCTTATAAATGCATCGGAACCACACCTTTAATATGATAATGCTTTTTATTTCCCTTGTTCCTTGGTGTTACAGCCCTCCAGCCCCATGGTGAGGAAGGGGCTCAGGATTCCCTGCAGAGGCAATAACGCTCTTTCTGCCAGGACCACATATGGGGAGGGTGTGGAGTGAACGCTCCCCTGCCCCCCAACCCACCACTCCTCCAGCATTAAACTCAGCCTCCCGACTCTTGGGGCTTAGGAAATAGCTCAGAGTGAAGAATTGTTTTCTCTGAAAGTTATGCCTGAACATTCCTGCTAAAGCAGACAGTCATCAGCTAATCTCTGTAAATGACTACGATTTTGGCAGGTGTCAGCTGGTCCAGAAATTGCTCACATGTTAAAACATTTTTTTAAACATAGGGCAATGAGAGGGGACTGATAAAAAAATAATAATAATAATCTCACGTTGTGCCTGGCCACAGGAGCGCATTACCTAAAATGACTTATTCTCGCTCCGTTTCTTGGTGGTACATGGTCCCCAAGCTCGGTGGCTGAGACAGACACAACTGACAGCCTTTCTTCAAAGGCCAACCGTGGACTCCACAATGCCGAATGCTTGTATTTAGAATGATCTCGTACACATCATTCTCCTGGATCACCCACTGTCCTTGACATGGTGTTCTTCAAAAATGCCACTGGGTGCCCAAGGAATGTGAAGTTTTGAAATGGGTACAAAGCCTGCTGGAAGCCTCTGCACTATGACTTCGCCAACCGGCATTCTTTTGGAGGCCGTAGAACTGTCCAGAATCGTTTTTCCTGCCTTTTTCTCTGCTCGACTCCTAATACCAGCCATTAGGTTGCTAGGCATTTAAAAGGCTAAATTACTGTGCTTTGAGTGGCTTTTGAGTTGGAATTGTTTGGGGGCAAGAATATCAGATTTTTCAGTCTGATCACCAGAAAGCTAAGAATCTGTCAAAAAGATAAGAGGAGGGAGGAGTCAGGGAAAGATCCATCCAGAGACAGTTACACCATGGTCGACTGAAATAGAACGTTCTAGAAAAAGACATTTTCATACTTCTGAGGGAAAGGGATGACAGGAGTGATTCCGGGACCTGGCCCGATGGCCTTTCGCCCACAAGGCCGGTGCTTAAAATACTCAGCCGGTAAGAGGCCTCTCACATGTGTGCTGGCCCTGTGTGACTCAGGCTGTTTGTGTTCAGGTCGAGGGTTGTGGGCTGTGGGGCTGAATCAGAGTCCAGATTTGCCTTGGTGACATATGAAAAGAGGGAGCATTGCATTTGAACTACACAAATATTATGCTTAAGTCGTTTTCCTCATTTTGGAGCCAAACAGGTCTTGTTCATGATAAAATCACTGCAATATAGTGGGGCCTTTTTTTGGTCTGGAATTTGAAACCATGTCAACTGTGCCAAGGGGCCTGGCAGCAGGAAGAAACGGCCAGCCACGGAGATTTGGAACCATAATACAAGTTATAAAATTTAATTTTGTAATTGTAGCGATTGGGAGCTGGGCTAAAATATACTTCTCCCACCCCCCTCCCAGCCTGGGCCGGGGTGGGGGTGGGGTGGGGAGTGGAATCCACGGATCCTCTTTCTAAGTGAGGTCTGGGTCAGGACATGTGAACAAGCCCTCGATTATGGCAGCAAGCAGGCCGCTCCTCCAGTGTCGTTTGGAGGCCACCTGATGACAGCGGCAGGTTGGGGGGCGGGTGATGGTGGTGAAATTGGTCAGTGACTCTTTATTCGAACCCCGGGGGTGAGAAAGGAGTAAGGGCACATCCTCTTTGAAAGGAGAAGGAATTGCCTGGCCCCACGGTGGCTCTATCAGTGCATCCTGAGCCTCGGTTCTGCTTGATAGGCCTGCGTCTCCGGTTTGAAGCCCTCTTGTTGCGGGGAGTAAGGAAGGAAACAGGAGGCCCAGCCCTCCTGGCTTGTCCCATGTGAATGGCTTCTGCTCACTGCATCCCGGTGACAGTGATTTGGATGGGGAACAAGGCTAGGATACTGATTGTCTATATGGACAACAGAGAGGCCCACCTTCCCACCTTGGATTCCTGAGCCCTTGGGGGGAAGCCCATCCAGCCTCCTGGCACGACCTCTGGGCTCCAGTAGGCCCAGCCTTCTGGGAGGACTGGCCCGGATGAGGCCCAGGCTCCACCTTCCCGTCAACCCCCTAAAGCTTAGAGGGTACACCTAGGGAAGTCGGTTTCAGGGAAGAAGCATGCTGAAGAAGGCTCGTGAGAAGCTTTCGAGGAGAAGCTTTAATCGTAGTCATTTACAGAGGGAGCGGAGAGGGGCCAAGGGGCTGCCCATGCCCTGCATTTAACAGGAAATCTGACCTCCCCAAGGACTGCGGGTTTGCAGCCACACCTCATTTCCTGTTGGAAGGGGCGTGTGCTAAGCTCCAGGGCCCACTTTGCTGCCTCTAAAACCTGCCAGTGGTTGGGTTTGCAGTAAGGAGCGGCGGTCGCGATGCCACAGGGAGGGCACCTTTCCTGGCTGCCATAGCTCAGTCCGCAGCGCGTGGCCAAGTGCCAGCCATTAATGCACCTTCTCTCCCGCCCGACCGTCCACCGCCACCAGTCCCTGTATGCCCACTGCCTTCTGCCCGGTGGAGATGGGCGCAGAGGGTTGGGGAGATGGGGCGCAGGCTGGGGGAGCACCCAGTGGCCTGTGATGAAAGGGGCCTCCCCGTCTGCCATGGGGACAATGGCCCCAAATTTCCACGGGAAGCCAGCCCCGTGTGTGCCAATCTCCAGTAAATCCACATTGGGGGTGAGGGGAGAGGGAGGGGAAAGACGAGAAAACCCCCAATCTTAGAAAATCCACAATACATTTTCTGATCTTTTCCCTCCCTCCTTCCTTGCCTCCCTCTCCCCTTCCCACCCCCACTCCCTTCCCCCTCCCCACAATAGGACATCGTCAGAAACTAGATGATCAGACCAAGCCCGGGAGCTTGTCCTTTTCTGAGCGGCTCAGTGAGCTGGAGCAGCTGCGGCGAACGGCCATGAGGGTCAGCCCACACCACCCAGCCCCCACACCCAACCCTCGGGCCTCCTTGAACCACTCCACTGCCTTTAACCCTCAGCCTCAGAGTCAGATGCAGGGTAAGTACCTGGAGGGAGCCCGCTTCCTGCCTCGCCCTTGGGCTGCACCCCCCCAGACCAGTCCTGGCTTCTCCTCCTTGCTCAAAGGGTGGTCCTCACACCCGCAGTCTGGGAGCGCGCTAGACAGCAGAGTCTCTGGCCCGCCCGGGACCTCCTGAGTCAGATCCACGCTGTAATGAGATCCCCAGATCCAGAGGCACTGGTGCCTGGGCTATGGAGAGATATATCTATATGCAGATAATATCTTGAATTTTTTAAAAGTTAGCTTTGGCTATGTTGTTTTCCTACCTACCCAGCAGGCTTGAACACACACACACACAGCCCAAGCAAGGTGAAAGTCAGGATGGTTCAAGTTCTTGTTGTCTTCAGATTATTTGTGGGGTTTGTATCTAATATATGTTCTTTTAAAAATATAAAGAAATACTAGGAGAGTCTGGATGCCAGCACATCAAAGGTATTATTTACAATAAATAAATGGACCATCAGTAAAGAATGCAGATGAACTGCCCCCCCCCCCCCCACACACACACCATACACACATACCCGGGTTTAGCGAGCAATTGCAAAAACACTGTAAAATACAATAATTGCATAAAACACACTGTGCCAAATTAGATAATACACAGAGTTCATTTGCACTGTAGAAACCACTGACGTCAATGATTATTTGCTCTGTGATACCATTTCGAATTTCCGAAATGTAGTCATTTTCTTTGTGTGCTGCGCAGGACACAGCTGCGTATGATATGGTCACAGTAAGATTCTTTCTCCAAGTAGCAGGCTTGTCTAACTCAAAGGGAGAGATAAGCAACACATCTGGGGGAGAGGGCAGGTGGCCAGCCAGGGACATGCTACTTGCCCTCTGGGACCGCAGAAATTAGCTTCCCCAGGCGTTTTCACTGTGTGAGTCCTACCGAGGGATGTGTGCTCGTCATGAGTTTTTTAAGGTTTCCGGACCAGTCGCTCCCTTTGGGGTTAGCACATGTGGGGCTCTCGAAAGGCAAGCGTGCTCTCTTGCACAGAGTTTGATGTCTCATCCCACGAGCTCTCCTAGTTATGTGTCTGGGGAGGTTCTGTTATTTGAGTGGAAATTTCCCAGAGAAGGCTTCCCGTCAGATACTGTGCACACAGCTGCTAAGTGGCCCATCCATAGGGTGGCCCCGTTTTCTCCAAACAGAAACCTAAGCTTGATGTTGGCAGGTTCTCTCTCATCTACGGGCCCATCTTCGGTGTATTTAGGAGAAAGCCTCCTTGAAATCATCAGTTTTGTGGTGCTTATCATGAATACTTGTTCAAAATATGCATATTGATTTTTCTTTAAATGCCAAAATGCAAGTGTGTGTGGTAAATCGGATGGAGTTAAGTGAGAGAGATGGGTGAGGGGTGAAATGAAACTTTCCTTCCAAACAGAACAAATTCTCGAGGAGATTCCTTGATCTTGTGTTTAGGGCCATTTAAATTAATTTATGCCATCTTCAGGCCTCCATTTGTAACATCAAAGGGAAGCCTTCTGTTTTCTTATTCTCTCATCGTGTAACTGACGATTTAGCCTACTCGGCTGATAAAGAAAGGGACTTGCCTTCTTCTACTGATACTGGAACCCAAACTATGAAGCATTTTTAAAAGCAATGGAAGATTCAGCCACACGGCGGCAAGATGAAATGGTCACCGTTAAGTCAGCTTTGTTTCGGACAGTTTTGGTGAGGAGTGAATCAGATCTGATTTGCCTCCTTGTCAGATAGCTCTTTTTCCCAAAAAGAAGAGGGGGAGGGTGGTAAGTGAATTCTTGTCCTCAGCCATCAGCAGCTCTTGGGGGGGGGGGGGGGGGGGGGGGGTGGAGATATTACCGGGCCGAATGGGCATTCTTTCTTTAGCTCTTGGAATACTATATGCTTAGCAAAGGATCAGGTTTAACACAAAGCCTCACCCCTTTCTTGTTCCTTTTAAAAACTTTTTACTTCTGCAACATGCAAGTAGTAATAACTTGCTTTTAGAGTGCCCCAGAGGCTTGGTTGCTGCTCGAAAGAATGTGTTAACTATATTGCTGATGCCCTTTCTTTCCAAAATATGATTTGCCTATTCAATCCTTCACTTGTAAAATCGTAGGAGCTTTTTAAAAAAAATAACTATCCAGGATATATTCACGTAAAACTACTTTTCCTTTTCTTTCTTTCTTTCTTTTTTTTTTTTTTCTGTAAGAAAATGCTTTTTTATCCTAGTCATGTTTTGAGTAGACCCTTGGGATGTTTTTTCCCCTGAAATTAGAAAGTTAACAGGGATAATAGTAAAGTCTCTTTCAGCCAGAACCTTCATTTTGTTCTTGACAAGTAGGAAAATGGTTATTTTCCTGGCTTAGCTCTAGAGACTCCATATTATATTTAAGAAGATGCTTTATATAAAAATCCAGCCTGTGTTTATGGCTCTCCATGAAACGGCAGCCATCGTCATAAGAAAAATATTCCAAAGGTAGTCACAGCAATGCCACAGCGTGCCGTACAGATGTGTGAATGTTTCCAGCCTCGGGAAATGTCCGCGGCTGGGGGCTTGGAGGGATCGTGGGTTGACAGAGAGGATGGGGCTTCATCCGGAGAGTTAAGCCTGCCCCTTTGACTCTGTCAGTAGGAAATCACAGATCTACAATAACACCTCTATTTATCTAGAATCAGATGTGCGGAGAATCACTCAAAAGAGGCATCTCAAATTATCTGAAGCAGGATAAGGGAAGAGGGGGGCAGGTTGTCATGCCACCAAACCGCTGTTTATTTGTTGAGGTTTTAACTATTAAAAGGGCTGAGGTTAACTTCAACTTCCTCCTTCACGAGCTCTTAAAAGTGAACAGAAAGCCATTTTTGTCATGGCTGCACGATTAGTTAAGGAAGACATCGTCACGAACTTCTACAGGCGGGTTTTAGAATTCGTGTTCAGTCATGGGAAGGAACACGGACACGTGTCCTTTTAAAAGATGGGACAGCACAGATTCTAGCGAGATGAAGTCGCTGATGCTGGATGGGTCACACACACACTCTCCTAGAGAAGGCTCCAGGCAACCCCAGCAAGTAATTTTAAGAATTTGACTCCCGATTTACCAAAAATGATGAACCACATTTAAGGCTGCATAAACCCCTCTTTCTGGGAAGACGGAGACAGGCTAGTATCTGCTGGTGCAGAAAACTGGACAAAGAGGCCAGTTTTGTTGTTTTTGCGTGCGTTGCCATAATCGTCAGGGCGTGAGGTTTAACTCTTTAACTGGACCGGTTATGATAGCTTTTGGCACAGGTCAAGCCTTTTGTATGCATTATTCCGCTCTCACCACAATCCTGGGGTGTGGTTTAGAGATAGAGCAGCTGAACCTCAGAGGTTAACAATTGCCCAGAGCCTCCAAGAGCATAAGTGACAGACTTGGACTCAAACCCAGACCTTTCTGGGCTGCAGAGCCAGTGTGGACAAGGTGGCAGGTTCTCTGGGATCGAGGATCGATTAGACACAGGGCTGACCAGCGTCGAGAGAAGCCCGATCGTCAAAGGGGACATGGGAGAAGTACTGCGCTGGGCTTCCCTTGGCGGGCCTGTGTTGAATATGGTCTGTTATTATTAGATGTTGCCAATAATGAGAACCTTAGGGCCAGACTCTGTGATGGGCACCTCGATAAGCTGTCTTTTTGGGGGGATGGCCGGTGGGGGGACATGTACATTTATTTTTCAAGTTGGGGACAAAAGAAAACTTAACTCAGAATAATGCATCTCTCGCGCGAGGGAATGAGGGACAAGGGGGAGGAGGAGGGCTTCCCAGCTACCCTCTGTCTGCTTTACTGAGGCGACAGCCTGGCCTTCCTGCATGGAAGAGTCTGCCTTGGGGTCCGCTGGGACCAAAGCCTCCTTAACGTCCAAATCCAGGCAACCTCTGATCAGCGTTGAGCAGTGTGGGTGCCTCGCTTTGAGGGTTGACAGTATGGTCAGGGAGCAGAGACCCCGACATCTCAGATTCACCTCCTCAGTTTTTGTCTTCCAAATGTTTTTTGTGTGGATAGTGATTTTCCCCAAAGGATAAAGTTACTTTGGAAAGACTATGTTCTCTGGTACCGTTGTCTGTGACGCTTTTTGAGATATGAATTGCCTTGGTTCCTCCCCTATTATTCAGGCTTACTTATGTCAGTGTTTACCAGATGCATTGACAACAGGGGGGAAAAAAAGCCTTTCCACTTCCCTGTAGAAGGGACAGAGAAATCCCCTTTCCAACCTTGGGAGTAAAATATCGAACTGCATAGCACTTCTCTTTTCTTCTTCTGACTTCTCTGTCTCTGTCTCTCTGTCTCTCTGTCTCTCTGTCTCTCTCTCTCCTTCCTTCTTCTTCTAGAAGTTCAAAATCAAAGGGGGGATGGGAGCCCTTTGATTACCTTGGAAGTAGAGACTACCATCAGACACCAGAAATGTGCACATAGAGATCTATCGGTGGTCTTTTAATGGTCACACGACAAAGCAAAATAGTCAGGGCGCTAGGAATCAACATAGAAGGCATGCTGTAAACTTGAAAAGTGAATGATTTAAAAATAACTCTTATCTAGGTGTGGTAGAATTTGAGAGCTTTTCAAGGTTGACGACAGAATCTTACGTGGTTGACATCAAGCCTAGATCAGGTGTCCCCATGAATAAATCAAAATAAATAAATGCAAGGGAGAAGGAAGGGAGGGAAAAAGAAAATGGTGGAATGGATGCGTGATGAAAGGCTGACACGTGGGGTGGGAGCCAGCTGAGGGGTGCCACGACCCTGTCCTGTCCCCTCTTCTCCCAAGCAGGCAGAGGGGTTAGAGTTAATAGGGCTAGAAGCAGGAATTGAGAACTCAGTTCATGTTTTCTGTGTTCTGGGCTGGTGCAATGTATGTAAACTGTAGGTTTAGGGAAAGTGTGAAAAGCTCATACTAATGAGTGGCGTCGTAGTATTTGGAAAAGGAGAAAGTAGGATGGGAAGAAAGTGAAGTCTTTGTTTTCTCCTTTAAAAAAAAAACGGCCCTAAAGCCTTTGCATCCTAGTCTGCCTGTGCCTTCATGGCTTGAGTCTGATGTGGCCGCCCTGTGTCTGTCACCCCTGCTTTCCCACTCACTCCTGTGAGTTACTTAACCGTGCTTGGCGTGGAAGCCAGTCTGACGTTGACTCTCCGCGCTCTGTTTATGGAGAGGCAGAGCTACCAACACACAACCCCCTTGAACAGCACCGCTCAAATGCCTGCGCTGTATTTACAAGCACCGCACAGCTAAGTACTTAATAAACCGGCCCTTCGAAGGAGCCGCCAACCCGGCCGGGCGTCAGCACCCCAGTCATCATCAACCACATTTTAGCGGGACTGCGTTTTCACACCAAATGTGTTCATGGACGTCGTTCAAGGTGACCGGACCGTGTTTTCCCGAGCATGTTGATAATGCCTTGTGGGCATCTTTTCTAATTAGAAGAAAGAAGGGTTCACACACCCCGACAAAGGATTTTGGTTCAGGAGAGTAAATTTTTAATACAACTGCAGTTGGAGCACTTACTTGGTATCAACGGTTAATCAGCAGGAAAGCTAAGCTGGAAACCTAATGTCCGAGAAAGAGAGCGCAGAGTGACTGAGAGTGAAGGCTCCACAGGCAGGCCACTGAGGCCCAAACCTGGCCGGCACCACGTATTGCCATAGTTACTGAAGCTCTTAAAGCCTTGGTCTCTCCATCTGCAAAATGGGAGTAACAGTTAATGCTTGGAGATCCTAGGGGCACTGTGAACCACAAAGCAGCGAGCCATAGCGCCAGCCCGTGGACACCACTTAAAACTGTTAGTTAACTGGTAAGCTCAGCATCACCAAACCAGGTGTATTCGTTTTCAGCGGCCGCTGTAGCTCGATAGCTTAAAACCACAGACATGTATGGTCTCAAGTTCTGAAGACCAGAGTCCAAAATCAAGGTGCTGGCAGGGCCAGGCTCCCTCTGAAGACCCTAGAGAAGTGTCCTTCCTTGCCTCTTCCAGGCATTCTCTGGCTTGTGGCTGCATCATTCCCATGTCTGCTTTCATCTTTGCCTGGCCTTTGTGTCCGTGTCATCCCCTCTTCTGTCTCTTCTAAGGACACCTGTGGTTGGATTTAGGCCCCACCCAGATAAACCAGAAGAATCTCACTTCATCTCACTCAATCGCCTCTGTAGATTGTTTTTCCAAATAAGGTCACATTCACAGTTCCACGGGTCAGAACACAGACACACCTTTTGGGGGACCACCATCCTAGCAATTATACCAAGGTAGAAAGGAGAGGAGGCAGCAGAGGAGTCTAGAAATAACTTGCCTGGGGTGCCTGGGTGGTTCAGTCATTGGGCGTCTGTCTTCAGCTTGGGTCGTGACCCGAGGGTCCTGGGATCGAGCCCCGAATCGGGCTCCCTGCTCGGCCAGGAGCCTGCTTCTCCCTCTCCCACTCCCCCTGCTTGTGTTCCCTCTCAATGTGTCTCTCTCTGTCAAATAAATAAATAAAATCTTTAAAAAAGACAAGAAAGAAAGAAAGAAAGAACCTTCCTATGTCCCCCACGCCAGAACAGATATTATGGGCAGGTAGGTATGGGCTCAGTGGCTCATGCTAAATGCCTCGATCACCTCTTCTGGCTCCCAGCACTTCACCCCACCATTGCCGGAACTCACTATCATGGTACTTTTATTTCCCAGGCAGGAAAATGTATGATTTTTTTTTTTTTCTTAAATGAGATCAGATATTTCTTAACATTTTCTAGAGCGTCTATGCAGATGGGGCCAGAGAGCCAGCAGAGCTCAATAGGGAAAAAAACAGGCTCCGCCCTCTGTCACCGGAGCAAAGCAGACCGCAGACAGGAGGCCCGGGTGCCTTCTGCCCTAGCCCCCCACAGCTCATGACATTGTGCAGGGTCGTAAGCAGGGGCACAGAAGATGGCAGGAATCTTCTGTGCCGGTTGGGATGGATTCAAGAATTTGACTTCCCCAAAGCCAGGCATATCACTGTCGTATTTCGACAAGCTGCCTTTTTAAAAATGGCTTTACAGCAAGGCATTGTTGACAGGACACCCATTTGGAAAGGCTGGTGATTCACTTTGCATACCTCATAACCCCAAATTTACAAATCACCCGAAGATAGCCTTTCAAATTTGGATATTGAAAAAAGAAACTTTGACTACGGCCATGAAGTCCGTGTCAAAGTTTACCAAAAGTTGGTACCAAGGGAGGAACAGACTTCATGTGCTGGTAGGAGCGCAAGGTAGGAATGCTTTCTCATAAGGGGTGGTTCCCCAAACCGAGTTGGTTTTACTCATTTGCATTATTTTTCCTCACAGCAGGGAACGGAAATGCAGGCCCCCTGTAATTCAGTTATTTTAGGGCTCTGTAAAAGTCCACATGTATGATTTAAATAATGCTGAGGAACTGTGGTGACTTCTGCCTTTCCTTTATTTCTCTCTGGCCCTCGGGGCACCACTGCCAGACCTTTGGGGGAAAGTGTACAGAGGCAGAGGGCTTCTCAGAAGGCCACCTCCGTGCATATTTGTCTTGTATCTTAGCATTTTATGTTCAAAGCTTTAGCCCCACAGCAGCTTTCTTATTATTGAACAATGGCCTTCAAAGCAGTAAAACAGCCCAATTGTTATGGAGATTAAAGGTACAGATTGCAAAACGCCTGTAAATAAAATCTTCACTGACAAACCCAGTTTCTTTCCATAGACCTTTCTTCCATAATCTCTTTCTGGCAGAACATTTTATGTTTTGATACCAGAGATTCAGTTACCAACCACAGTAAATAAAACAAAATAATTTTTAAAAATAGTACGGAACTCACCCTAAAAACAAACATTGGCCAATCATGTTTATTTTCTGTTTCTTTGTGCACACCTGAGGATTGACAGGGGGGAGAAAGGGAGGTAGTACTTCTTATCCAGTTGATTTTTAATTGTGGAGCTACGGACAGTCTTCAGAGTGAGGTATTAGCCAGTCCTGCCGTCCTACGTGGCATGGAATATTATATTTATGTTTAAAAGAAATCAGCAGTTTCGAGACCAAACGGTCTCATGACACCAAGTCCCTGAATGAGCCGTGAGTACCACAGGTTGGGCAGAAAAGACAGTCATTTCCTCCAGACACAGGCTCAAGTGCCACAGTCCTGGGCACCATCGTTATTCACGACGCCTTAGGGTCATATTTAGGATCTAGAACATTCCAAATATCTGTTTCAAGATTTTGAAAAACATCTTCCAATTGTGATCCACAGCAAGAGTTTACTACTCCTTTTGTGAAGGTGATTCTCTGTCAGACGGAACCCCCGTTCTTCCAGCTGGAGGGAGTGTGAGCGAGAGTGGGGAAGAGGTGGTAGAGGACTGTCCAAGGCATCTCATGTCACCAGCGACTACCGGGGTGGCCACGAACCCTGAGCTTTAAAACGCACACTGCGAACAGAGTTCTCGTGGCCGCACACCATCTTGGTTCTTCCAGCTATCATCGCTGAGTCTACACCTCTGTACGTCAGCGTGAGCAGTGTGGTTTGCTAGGTTTGGGCCACTGTGGTGATGAGCTTGGTTCTGCTGGGAGGACGGGGAGAGGAGGCATTGTGATCCTTCAGCTCTGGGGTTTGGGCGTGGCTGCCAGTGGTGTCTAAAGGCGGAGCATCCCTAGGGAAGGCCGGTGAGTTGGCACTACCCTGGGTGTAAGCAGTTCACCCATCCAGGACAGTTAAGTCTCCCAGATCTGAAACTTGCTGATTCCCGCAGAGGATGTCTCTTTACTTACAAGCTTTATTTGTTCAATCTGAGTCATTCCAAGGCCAGATCCAAGACCCAGACAGCTTAGGCTGTGCCAATTCTTCCATCTTTGGGAGAGCTACCAATACACACTTACTGGCAGGAGTATGGCGGGTAAAAGGACATCTCAAGGTAAAAAGGGAGGAGGAAATAATCTGGCCAGCGACTGCGCTTTTTGGAGTCGCAGGTCAGGAAGCGAACATGGTGGTTTTATTAAGTCTCCTGGGGTTACTGCGCTGTGTGGCCACTCGCACTCCATTAGCGCATCTCTCTGCAAGATCAGATGGCAAATTACATGATAAAGTTATTAAAATATCTGTAAAAGTCAGCACAAGCTCAAGGGCTCGACTTGGCATTTCTGCCCATTAAGTGCTTTATTTAGATCGCTTCTCTCGGGGTCTGTTAATCTTCATCTGTACAATGTTGTAAATTGCCGGCTATGTAGACCTGTCATTGCCTGAGTTTTCAGCCGTGCTGCTCTCGCTGGTCCAAGAGGGCTGGTATCGCAGGGGTGAAAGCACGAGTGTTTGAAACATGCAGTTAGCCCCGCCCCCCCCCCCGCCTGGGTTTTGAACCTGCAGCGTATGTTTGTGATGGTGTCTATAGAACAAAGTAGTTAGAGCTCACAGTTATAGAGACGACTGATGTTGCTGGTTCCTTTCATCCCCACTGCCTGCCACCCCCACGAGGTGCACGACCTCGTCCTGCGGGTCCTGTTGGCTGCGCCTGCGTGGGCGCGGAGCCGCCCAAGTGACCAGGTCCGCGGTTTCCTTTACCGCCGAGCCAGGTCCCCCCATCTCATATAAGCAATTAGAGACGTGGTCTTAAACGCTAACACTCTGTAATTCTCGACGCTGCAGCTCCTGGAGATTAACGGTCGCTCCTCACATTCTCAGGGAAGCCAGTAGGGATGTCCGAAAACACCTCTGCTCTACTGCCTATGATTAAAAGGCCACCCCCCCCTTTTTTTTTTTTGGTAATATTTTTGCTATGGGATCGGGCTTTCTGAGGCACCATATGTTGCTAAATGAGAGAAGTCATTGCCCAGACATGGATCTGTTTAATTTAATATGATTTTCCACAAATTACAAAGCATGACTTTAAAATTGAATTTGTGCAAAATTACAGATGGCCAATTCAGGTGGAAGGGAGAGAAAATCTTGTTACTCTTATTCCAGAATCTCTTCCCGAATTCCTCATTTGATTCTTTCACGCCTTGGGGGAGGGGGCAAGGGGGGGGGGGAGGGGGGATACATTAGAGGGTCTGTAAGGAATTTCTCTTATTTTTCAAACTTTCTCCGTGGTCAGTCATGGCTCCCTCAGAGGGAGACACAGCGGCCTGGACATGTCAAGACAGAACGCCAGTTCTTCTGTCCATCCATCCCATCAGTCAGGATACACCTGTTCCTCCCACCTTATCATCAGAAGGGGACTCGGGAAAAACATGGGAGCCCCCAGAATGCACTTTCTGAGGAAAGCAGAATCTGGATCTATCAATTAACACTAAAATCGATGTGGTGGGTAATGGGTATGGACTTTGGAATTCACATCCCAGGTTGGCCGCTCGGGTAGTTATGTGACTTTGGGAAAATCACCGAAATGCTTTGCGCCACTGCTCCCCATCTGTAAAATGGGCATGGTAAGAATAGGACCTGACTCACTGGAGAGTGGTGAGCGTAAGTGAGTTCCTACGTGTATGCGCTGGATGCCTGGCATGCAATGAGCATCGCATGGGTTTTTTCCTCTTACCTCAGGAGCCTGCTGCGAGGATGGAGGTATATTCTCAGGTATTTAGCATAGAGCCTGGTACACTTCACCCGCTAAATAAATGGTCAGTGTTACTCGTTTTACTCTTACTGTTTGTTTATACCCGCGTGGGGGACAGTGGAGTCTCACCAGGGTGTTATAATCCGTCCATCCGTCCTGTCAGATGAGCCGCACCTCGTTTTGCAGGAGAACAGTCACCCTGCGGTGGTTTTAGTAGTGTTTTCCGTCAAGTTCCGCTTCCTTGGGGGAACTCCAACAGGCGAGCCCATAACCACTGCTCCGCAAGATCAAATGGGAATGGTAAACTGTTAGAGTTGAAAGGGACCTTACACATCATTGCTCAAAGCATTTTATTTTCCTCATGAGACCCCCCAAGGCCCCGGGGAAGGACAGGGATTGGCCCAGTTGGAGGCAGACCTGAACTCCCGGTCTTGGGCCTGTCCCGCCTCTGCCTGGGAGGTGGCCACAGAATATAGTCTCTCCTGTCAATATGGAACGTACACTAGGATGTGACACCGCACTCAGCCTTCCATGGCCTTTTTCTGGAAGTACGCTGTCTCCTCAAAGAGTAGGCCTCCACGGTTGGATTCTGTATCGTGTTCTTCTTGGTGCCTCCATTTTCAAAATGCTGAATTCCATGCTCCGGGAGGAGGGATTTTTCAAAAAGGCAAGGATAGAATACCCCTCTCAAGGCCACACTCTGTCCCTCTCAGCCCTGCCCCCTGGGGGACAGCAGACGGCTGCAGAGAGGCTGACAGGACACTCCCTGGCCACAAGGCCCACGTGGGCAGCAGTCAGAGATGAACCCTGACCCGTCCCTTACTTGCATGAATCGGACACATTCAGAGAATGTGAATGGTCAGCCTCTTCGGCATTTTTAATGAACCATCTGCAAAAGGATTTCTTTGAACCGAGTTTCACCTTCCTGTGTGATTTTAAGTAAATACCTCCCTGGGCCGATTCCGCCCCCAGGCCCGGGCCCTGGAAGTCTGCTGGCGGCTGGGGCTGGCGGGCCAAAAGGAGGGCTGCAGACAGGTGTGCGAGTGTGGTGGGCGGGGCTGGGCAGACACAGCTGTGGGAACGCAGCAAAGCTGCGGGGGGGAGCGGGGGGGTCTGGGGACTGGTGCTGAGTGATGGTCCTGCGTCCCAGTTCGGGACCCCCTGCCAACTTCTGCATTTACTCCCTGAACAGTGTGTGGCCGTGCGGACAGGGAAACTAGGGCCAGAGACAGGCGTCCCTTCGACGACCACTGCTGTGATTTCAGAGTCAGGGTCATGGACAGCAAGGCTAAAGCTACCCTGGGACCTTCATGGGCAGAAACCGAATGCCCCTCTGTCAGAGGCACCGTATCTGACATGTTTGTGGCTTCTGAGCTCTCTCCAGTGGCTAAGACCCAGTGACTCGGTTGTCACCTCTCCTACGTGAAACTTAGTTAGTGGTTAATCAAGAGAAGTGGGGACTTGAGACCCTGCACTAACTAGCGATGTGGACCTGTCCTCCGGGTCTTCACCTCCCACAGCGCACGGTCTTGACGTGTCTTGACCACAGCCCCAGGGGCTTGAGTTCCAGGCCTCGCAGGGCTCTCGAGGCTGGCCTCAGTGGTCTGAGGAGCTCAAGTTTCTAAAGAACAGACCACAGGAGGGGGCAATGAAGGAAATTCTGTGAAATGGCCTTTTCTGGCTCAGAGGAACAGATCCACTCAGAAACACAGCATCCAGCGGTCTTGCGAACTTTCTCCCAAGCGTCTTGATTTCCCCTGATTTGGGCAGTTTTTACAGAGACTCTGAACCTCTAACCATGGAGATGAGTGAATCCTAGAAAGCTGGGCTAGAATGAGATGGCCAGCCCCCTCATTAGATCGAGGAGACACTGGGAGCCCAGAGAGGTTAAGTGACTTGTCGAAGACCACACAGCCAGCTCCTGTACGCACGTGCTTAGCTCTCCTGCCCGTCCTCCCCAGCCTGAACACATTCCTAGTATTTGGGTACGGCAACGTGAACCTTCCCAAGCAGTCCCTGCAAAACAGCACTTCTGTGAAAGAGGGGCTGTTGGAACAAGATAGGGCAAACACCAGTGTGCCCATGCACTGCTCCACCCAGTTTCTCATCTTTATATTACCTCCCCCCAAAAAAGGTCTCGAATAACCCAAACAGGCAGGGTCTGATCTGCAGACGGTGTGCAGGCATCCGCCCAAGAAGCTGCCGGTCGGCTGGTCCATCCTCCACTGATTTATGTTGTGTGTGTTAAGCCTTAAATTGTTGAGACTCTGGCTGGCTGCAGTGGTGTTACTGGAGGGCTGGTGCATGTTTTCAGCTCACGGAGCTGGCTCTGGCACCGGAGGTGTTGGCCTCAGATCAAGTCCAATCTCACACCTGTCTGAGACAATGAGGGCCTTGTGAGAGACATCTCCAGTCAGGGCGGCTCAGGCTGCTTATTTTTCACGTTCAGAACAGGGGGCAGGGGGATCTGGGGGCCGGGCAGAAGCCAAGGCGAGACTGGGAAATGCTGGGGTCAGCTGCCTCCCTTGCCCTCTCCTTCTCCCCCTTCCCTGTCCGTTCCCCCCCCCCATTTTATAAACTTTTCCTTATTTTTGGAAATTAAAAACAAACAAACAATACCAACAGTAGCCCTCTTATGAAGGAGAATTTCCCACTGCCAAACAAGAAGCTCAGGGCCTGGTGGAGAATAAATCCACAGTTACCAAGGGGGTTGAGCCACAGACTGAAGAGTCAGAGGGGCGCGGGGGGGAGGGGGTAGCCCCCACACCAGTGCCGAAATCCGAGCTTTTTTCCACACCAATGGGGTCTGTGCAAGAAAGGTTTTCTCTTCTGTTCTTCCCCTTCCATTGCTGACATTTGAGTGCCTGGGGCAGTAAGCAGAGGGGAATGTTTCCCCAGCTCGGAGTTACTCGCTGATGAACCAGCAAACTGTTCTGCCCCGCTCTGTCCCTCCAGTCCCTTGTAACACAGGGCCCGCCTGCGCTTACGTCTGCAGACCCTTTGCAGATCCAGCTCTTCAGAGACCCCGACCCGAGGCAGCCACTGGGCAGGACCTCTTCTGGGTCCAGGTCAGCAGCTCTCAAGGCTGACGGCTGTGAAGGGTCATTACTCAGTCAAAGCCACCCTGAAATGACTAGCATTGCATGGGACCACACGATGTGCAAGCCCTTGGGATAAAAATCAAGCAAGAGTTTCCCGGAGTTATGAAAGCCACCCTTTTCTGCCGGACCCCACAGTAGGCCCCTCGCTAGCACCTAGTGACTCCTCCCGAGTGGACCTGTCACGTCTCGGAGGCTTGTAACAAATCTCTCCGCTTCCTTCTTGGTAAGCGAGGCTCTCACCTGAGCCGGGACGCGCGTAGGTACCACGGTCACTCCATTCTGCTTGTCCTCCAACGACAAACAGGTAGTCCCCATCCTTTCAGCTGCAAAAACCCAGCTTAAGCGCTAAGTCCCATTGCTGACTCATAGCTTCAGCCTGAGAGACACGGCGGGGAAAATGTGCAGGCTGCTTATTTTATCTGAGACCTGGGACTTCAGAGCAAATCACTTTGAACTCCACTGACCTGGTTTCTCTCTGCGCACATCAGCCGGCTTCCCCCAGGACACCTTTTCCGAGGCAGCCAGCAGAGTGAGGCGTGTGTGGGAAGCAGCAAGGAGGGATAGAAAACATGGGGACTTCCGGCTCCCTCCTGCCCGGGGTTTGAACCCCTTCCATGTGACCTTGAGTGACAACTCAGGGGAAGAGCCTGAGCCGTGGGAGGGGGCATCGCTGCTAAGCCCGTGGCCTTCTGGGAGGCCAGGGGTGGCCCTGCGAAGCCTCCTCTTTGAGGCCACTCTGTCTGACCTCATGGCCTGCGGAGGATGGTGGTGGAGGAAGCAGATGTGGCCCCCTCAAGCCATCTGGTGGCCAAGGAGGACTGGATACAGAAACCAAACCTGCTCCTACCGAGATCACTTTAAGCACAGGCTTCTCATCGACTTCTCTGGTCCTGCCTCGGCCTGTCTCTGGGCCATGAGGTTTCCATCCCTCTCCTGAGCCATCCAGGTTCCGAAATGACCAAACGGAAGCAGACAAGGGGTGGGGGTGGGGAGAGGCTGGAGCACTGAGGTTCCTGTGAGCTGCTGCCTTACCTGCCTCCTCCTCTGACCTCTAAACACCCACCCCTGCCTCCCCCTGACCCTGCCATTCTTCAGGGCCCCTCCCTGCCCCCTCTCTTTCCCCTCCAGTGATCGAGCTGGTCCGTCTTCTCTCCTCTGGAGCCCATCCGTTGGGGCCTGAGACTCCACCATCTCCCCATGCCATGCCCCATTGTTACCTGATGGGGTGCACGTTGCTGATGCCCTGACTGTCCTGGGCTCCTGGGAACAACGACCCAAGATTTCCCTCTGTGCTTTAAGATCATCCAGACCTCGAAACCGACTGATGAGATGCTTTCCAAGCATCCCCGAGCCCTGAGCACCTGCACCCTCTCCTCCCCATCTCCAGTCATAGTTCCGAGAGCAACAGGCTCGCCTCGAAGGCTCAGGCAGGCAGGAACTGTCTCTCCTACTTCTCCAGACCCCCACGACCCTAGCCCAGATCTCCAGGGTAAGGGGTGAGTGGGAGTCATTGAGGAAGATTTTCCCTGTTCTCGGGACAGCAGGTCAAAACTGGTGATTGACATGTTTTCACCTCAATTCCAAAATTTTCCACCCGGAATGAGTTCCTTCCTCCCAAAGCACCAATTGTAGGGCAGAGCCTTGCATCTTGGTTCTGCGACTGACCCTTCTTCCTCCTCCCAGAGCCCAGCTGGGAGCCTGGGGGAGGGAGCCTCAGTGGCCCCACCAGGTGACAACATACCTGCCCCTTTCCCTTCACTTCTGTGACGAGGAAGAAGATGGGAAGTGTCTCTGCTTCTTGACCTTCTGACCCCATTACCTTCTACAGCCTTCTGTTTTTTAAAGCTACCCTTTTCTTTTGCTGCCCCCACCACCCCCCAGGCCACACCTTCTTGTGTCACTGCCTTTCCTTGCCATCTGCCTTGCTCCTCAGACAGCTCACCTGAGGCTGTCTTCCAAATACCTGAACCTGGTTTTACGAATTTAATTAGAGATTTGGACCCCAATGTATGAATAGGTTGTTTACCCACTACTTCCTTGGAACCCCATCCTCCCACCTCATTGCTGCCTCCCAGACACCTGCGCTCTGCCCCCTCCCCCCATGTTCAGGTGTGTCCCTGTGTCGCCTCCTTCCCTAAAAGCATTCCTGATTCTTCCTGGTTACGGCACTTTTCAAATCTATCCTTCCATCCATCCACTCTTGACCTTGGTGGCCCCCCTCCCTGCCCACCTGTAACCAAGCCTCTTTCCCCAACGGACCCGTTGCCCGGCCTTGGGACCCCAGGCCCCCCAGCACCGAAACATTTCACCGCCACCCCCGCGATGTCTTCACCATGTGCCTAAGACAGACAACAAAAGCCAAGTCACCCCCTGCTCATCCCCTGTTGTGGTGTCGCATTATGATCTTCAGCTGGTGGACGAAGGACCATTCCAACCCCCCCATGCTGGCCCGCCCGTCTGTCTGAAAAAATAGCAGAATATGGGCCATCTGGGGGGGGGGGGGCGGGGGAGGCCATTTGTCACCCTCTTTGTCAGCCCTCCCTTTCGCTTTCTTCACCTCCTCTTCCCTCAGTTCCTCAGAAGGCTCTTTTGTTCCAGGCCAGGGGAAAGTACTTCGGACGTGTTGTTGAGACTGGTTTGCTGTTTTGTTCAAAGACAGGAAGTTCCTGTTTATTGGAAAGGTTGTTCATTTCCAAAGACGTTCCATAGCCAAGCAGCTATAGGATGATTTCTCACTGCCTTTTCTCGGGGTGGTACACAATACAAAAAAATAATAATAATCATAATAAACCAATGAGAGCGAGAGAGTCAGTGAACACAAAAGGAGATGTTATAATAGGTTTTTGTTGGTACTTGCATTTTCTTGTTGAAAAACAGCAAAGACCCTGAGGTACAGAGGTGTGGACAGAAGCCTGATGTTATCTGGCCCCTAGAAATCCTGCCTGGAGTCCAGTGGCAGGCAGGATCCAGAACTCAAAAAGACGGAGGCAACTGGTCCTGCTCAGTACAAACGGTGCTTTTAGTCTTTGGTAAACAGCCTGTGCCCCAGGGCTCAAATCCTTCAAAAGTTTGCCTAGGTAATTGCGTTTCATTGCTGTCTGGCATGTGCTCATCAGTCTAATCTGGAGGTTCAGACAGCCAGGCCAAAGCCTGCGAGACTGGAGGAGAACGAGACCGTGAATTTAATCCACTTGAAAGACAGACTAATACAAGTGCGGCTAACTCATTATTTTAAGTGATGTGAGCAGAAAAGGGTATGGCACTTTCCATAAAAGGGTTTAAAATCGGCACGTTGCAGCCACTTGGCGGTTGAAGGCCATTAGAAGAAAAGGCGGAACTAGGGCAACGATCGGATCCTTGCAGCCACCTCCTTGTTTGTGGAAGCCTGCCCCCTCCCCATGACCACCCCAATACACAGGGGGCTCGGAGGGAAATGCTGCCCCCCCCCCAATTTTGACTTGAGGCATTCATGAATTCACAGCAACAGACACCAAATTTCATTTGAGATTTGGGGGTGTTGGGGCTCAGTTTCAGGGTGGAAAGGGGATATAAATGGAGTAAGGGCTTCCCAGGCAGCCCCGCAGAGCTCAAAATTCCAGGCCTGTACGCAGAGAAAAGGATCCCTTCCCCTGTGTCCACTGGGCGCTGTGCTTAGCAATTACTTCTTTTTTTTTCTTTTTCTTTCTTTCTTTTTTTCTTTTTGAGAGTCAGACCAGTTTTTTTTTGTTTTGTCAGTATATGGTAACTAGGCTGGGGGCAGGGGTCTCACAGTAAACAAACAGCCCTCTGCAAAGAACCAGAAGGTCTGTCCCCTGCCCCGTCGCCAGCCCACCGCAGGGAGCGGAGAGTCACGTCACCTGTCCAGGCTTTGGCCTTCTCCGAGCTGGGGCTGGCTCAGAAAGTCTCCGAGGTCGCTTTCTGTGCTATCATTCCCTGAGACGTTGGAATGAAACCTTAGAAATGTTGACAGTGATTTGCATCATTATCTAGTTACATGTGACTCATGCCCGGGAAGCTCAGGAAAGGCAAGCACTAGCCTGTCCCCTTCCCAGGTGGCAAAGCTGACGGTCAGCTCAGGAGTGATCTTGTTGGTCGTTTACACCTGCATCTCACCCAGGACGCGGCATGCCAGCTTCAAGTCTGGGTGCCAGGCCATGAGGCTGTGAGAAAGAGTCATCCCGAATCCTGGCATGGGGAAGGAGTTCTCCCTGGGCACAGCCCAACGGCTGAGGCCACATGGGCAGACCGTGGCCCCCAGTGCCCCTGGTTCCCACAAGGGCTCCAAAAGGTTCCCAGCACACCCCTTCTCTCCTCAACACCCCTGAGTCTCATGTGCCCCGTGCCTGGGGTGTGTGCCTAGCCTGGCCTGGGTCTTCCTCAGGCACCACTGACATTTGGGGCCAGATCATTCTCTGCCATGGGGGGGGGGGGCATTCTGTGTGTTGTGGGATGTTTAGCAGCACCCCTGGCCTCCACCCACTAGATGCCAGGAGCAGCCTTCACCCTAGTTGTAATGACCAGAAATATTTCCAGACATTGCCCCATGTCCCCTGGAGGAGAAACAGCCCCGATTGAGAACATTCTGGAAAAGTCACAAGGATCTCGTGGTCCACAGAGGCGCTCCATGCCTGCAACAAAGGGGGGTCGCCCAGGCGTCTCTACTTGGTAGTGAACCAGTTTTGACACCTTACTTCGGTTCTTCGTAGGTCATCCCTTTTGTGGAGCAAGAGTTTCCTAGTCTGCTATCTCACACACTCCTTTCAATTTTTTTTTTTTTTTAATTCTTCTGTGTTAGTCCAAATCACTGAAAACCTATTGCTTCTCTGAGAAAGCCTTCCTTGACCTTGTAAATCAAAGCAGTCCTCTGGAGGGAGGTTTCCCACCGCTGGGCTCGGTATCATCTTTCTCAGGGTGACCTCATCTATTAAAGTATGAAGGTTGTATTTGAAATGCCATTTACTTTCTCTAAGTCAATAAATGAAGCTGTGGATCTTTAGATCATCAGAGGTCTGCTTATTACCAAGAGTTTTTGTGTGTGTGTCATTTTTTAAAATCGAGACCCGTGCTGGAGTTTAAAAGAATTCCGGCAGATTTCCATTTGCCTTTCTGAATCAGTTTGGGGTGATATTCCTCTGCGAGTGTAGATTGCCCCTAGATGAATCTGACTTTATTAGTTTATGTCCTTTGTTCAGAGCACCAGGGATGAGCTTGTGAAAGCACGCATGGCTCTTATCTTCAAAGCTCCCCTTTATGCAGCAAAATTGCACCTCAGCAACCTGTGTTACTAATCTATGGCGGTCCCAATTAGTTCACATCAAGGTCAGTCCTTTGGGGGGTGCAAACCGGCTGCAGACTTAAGGGAACAAGTTCCTCTCGTGCAGAGCTTGCATGAAGGTGGGGGAGAAGGCAGCCGCAGAGGCGTCAGACAAAAGTGGGGGTTGTCTGCTCCCACTCCCCCAGGAGAGGTTGATAGCGACTCCCCGCCACACCGGCTCACAAGCCAAAGAAACCCAGTTATTCTAAAGAACCCAAAACGAGCATGGAACCTGCCGCCCCGTGAGGAAGCTGTTTTGGGCTCTTCTTCAATGTCTTGCTCCGATGGCAAATATCCTAGTGCTTTTGCAGCTGTTGCAACATAAAGAGAAGCATTAAGAGAGCCACTTCTTGGGGACTTTTGACGAATGGAGAAGCCTTGGGCTTAAGAAGTATAATGAACACGACTCCTCTAAGACTTTGTCTGTGAAAAAGAAGCCAGACCCGGTGGGTTGGGAGCATGTTGAGTTTTAGGAATGAAGGATGATGCTGAGCTCACGGTGGCCCATCCTGCCACGTCTCCGAGGCCACGAACGGAAGACAGTAAATCCGTGAATCACAGAGGTCTCAGGTCTCCACTGCAGAGTGGGGGGTGAGACCCCTCTTATGCGCAGAGAATATGCATCCTTGGCCTGCCTCATGTCCGTGGGGGAACGAGAGGGTCCATAGCCAACTAGAATGGCAGTGCCCTTTAAGAGGGAGAAGTTCATTGTTCGGTCCGTTCAGAGACATGCCCCATAGTTTTATGGGCGTTCAGAGCATTGGAGGTGAAGGGACGGCGGGATCCACACCGCGCTCGCTGCTCCCTCCAGGCACACGCTGCGTCTTCGTGCCTGGGGCCAAAGGCAGGATGCTCGGTTGCTCGGATGCTCGCGGAGGTGCGGAAGGGGGCGGGCCTCCCCAGCCCCGGCCTCCTGGTTGCTGCCGCTGGGAATTCCCGGAGCCGGCCGGATGCGTGGGAAAGGAAAACAAGGAGCGGGTGCAGGTCGGGGAAGAAAAGTCATGGCAGGACAGCACAGCGAGCGTGAGGAAAACGGGAGCATGCTGAAGCAGACACTGAGCCAGTGGTTTATGGAAGGAGGCCAGGCGCTTCAGCTTGGGAAGCTCACCTACTCCCCTTCAAGGGGGTAGCACCGAATGGAAGATCCTCAAGAAAGAGCGGCTGCCTCTCAGCATGGGTCCCACCTCGGAAGGTAAAGAACAACAGGGTGTCCTGGGTTGGCGAAGCTCAGCGTCTGGATGTCTGGATTTCGGTGCGCTGGCCAGCAGGGCGCGACACGCGGGCACCCAGCAGCCCCCTTGGGCAGAGCAGCTGTGGGGCTCCCCCTGAGAGAGGCTGGTGCTCAGCGGCAGCAAGGGCTTCGGTCCCCTCTGGGTAACCTGCCGCGTACCGCCTGCCCGAACCTCACATGTGCTCCCCGCGAAACCATGTTTTCCCTGGGGAAGGGCTCGGGGGCACTTCGGCGCCTCGCAGGTGGGGACACTGAGTCTCCAGGGGATTAAGTCACTTGGCCCCAGCACACCGCGAGTGAAGGGCGAGTCAGGGGCTTGGCCCTAATCTCTCCCAACTCCCAAACGACAGATAGTCTTGCTCGGCTCTTGCTCCGGCCCTCCTGATTGTCTGAGGGACAGCCCCCGGCCATGGTTCCCAAATCCTGGAAATGTTTGGGGGCTACCCAAACCAAAGGCTAGGGAAGCATCCTTGCGGGTGCCCTGCCAGCGCTCTCTAGATGTTGTGTTGTGCTGCGTTCTTGCTTCCCCCTTCACGTGACTCCTGATTTTATTAGAATGCCATGCTGCAGGGTGTGCTGCTCAAACCAGAGTGTCCGGCCGAAAAATCCAGAAAGAGTGCATTCAGGCCCACGCCGCGTGGGAGCAGAGGACACAGAGGCTGCCTGAACGGCTCCAGCCACTCAAAAAATCTGTCAAACAGTCGTTCACTTTTTACAAAACCACCAAAGTGCTAAAGTAAAATCTAGGGTTGCCGCTGGGAGAAAGCCCAGCGGGGAAAGCCATGCTGGCACTGGTGGGAGGGTGGCCTCCCACTCTCTCGGCCCCGAGCCACCTCTGTGTCTCCCACGAGAGATGTGCCCGAGGCCAGGTGTTGGCTGGAGGGAGGCGCGTGGACACAGAGGGCTGGGGGCGACAGAGCTGGATGGAGTGGCCTCACGGGAAGCCAGGTCGCAAAATGATATGAAGCATAGCTGTTGTGTCTCTTTCTGAGCTGGGCTCCAGAGCGTCTCTTCCAATACTGACAGCTCACGGGGTAGGGGTCAGTCGTCCTGCGGCCCTTGAGGCCCCAAAGCTAGCATCACTCCTTCTTTCCTGGCCTGCTGCCACCCTGAGGCATTACAAGGGCCCTAGCAAAGCTCGGCCACGTTCCTTAACAGGAGCTGCCCAAGGGACAGCTCTTACTGAATCTGCTTAGTCACAGAGATCTCTGGTGTCTCTCTGGGGAGTCCAATGGGCTCCTCCTCATCAGCACAGGGCCTTCCAGTGACAGTCTGGACCGTGGCTTGGCTCTGACAGTCTCCCACCCTGTGCCATGGGCCAACGATGCTCAAACCTGCACGGTCCTCTTTATAGCATGTGCTACCCCCGTGGAATGTTCCTTCAGAAGATTCCGTTTCTTTAGCTTCGGGTGATCCCGGGTGATGCTGTGCCACTCCTGCTTGGAGCTTCCCCCTTCAAGGTGTCTGTCATTTGTTTCCTGCGAGTGAGGGTCTTCATTCTATGTCAAGGGCGCGATCCCGAGCTCGGGGCTGCCAGAGATTTCCCCGCAGTTGACACAGTATTTCGTCCCTTTCCAGGAGCTGCAAAGAGGGCAAAGGGGCTAGAGAATGAGGGGATGGGACCAGAAAGCCATCTTTCCCGTCCATGTTTTGAGATGTTCATTGGAGAAGAATGGAAGAAGGGCAGGAAGTTAACAACGCAATCATGGAATCATTCGAACATGGCCAGTGGGCTGGCCTTACAGGAATTTACACAGCCTGCCTATAGAATCAGCGCGGGCCTGGAAAGCGTGTTCAGGGTCAGAGGTGCAGAAAGTGAGAGTGAAGAAAATCTTCACCGGAAGGGTGTCTGCAGTGGATGTTTGTTTAACCAAGTGCGGGGCAGTGATCTGTCTGCAAGGGAGGACGGGGAAGACCAGAAGGTGCCTTCTGTTCCCTCAAAACCATAGTCCCCCCATGGGAACTGAAGGCTACTCTCCCTCTGCCCCCGGGACACGGTGCTGGCAGAGAACAGGAGGTGTTTATCCACACACCCATCTTTTCTAGAAGCCAGTGACTTACCCCCCAGCCCTTCGTCAGAAACGACTGTGCCTGAGTCCAGAGCCTTTTTCCAGACGCGCCTCAGACTGATGGGGCTGAGGGGAGAGGCCTCATGGCAAAAGTTGAACTGTTTCCCCTGGGAAGTGTCTGGCAACTCTAATGAGGACCAGCACTTTGCATTTATAGAGCGCCTTTCATCTGTGGCTCTCAAAGCTGTTCCACAAACATTAATTAACTCTCACACCTGTGAGGCAGGTGAGGCTGGTTGCCCCCATTTTTAGAGATGAGGAAACAGGTTTGAAAGGAAAAGGGCTGTAGTGAGCCACAGGGCTGGGGGCGGCTCTGCTGGAAGGAACTGGTTTTCTAGATTCCCAGCGGCCCTGACCCAGTGGCCCTGAGTGCAAACCCAGGGGGCCTCCCCAGGGGCCAGGCTCAGAATATGGGTCCCAGAGGCTGTGCATGGGGGAGACATGGCCACACGGCTCCCTTCTTCCCTTCTGCAGGCAGCCTGCCACCTCCCAGGCCCCGTGATCTGGATGGGACCCCTCAAAACCCTGAAGGCCTTTAAAACGCAGCATCCCCGGGCAGGTCTCTGCCCGGGCTTGGTGCTGGATGCTTCCCTTCAGAGTAATTGCTGGAACAATGACTGCATCTTAGCTGTACATGACTAACCAAGATGTCTGTAGCCGGCAGAGACAACGGTTGGCAAATACCAGAGCTATTTCACAACCTCGCTTTTTCCAGGATCCAAAGCTGGTAGGAGCTGACTCACATTATCATGGGTTTTCACCGATAGCAACAACGTGCGAATCCCGTGTCTGCTACCTGGGCGCCCTTCTAGGTGACTGCTAGCCCTCCTTCCTTGTGCCATGCTGCATTCTGACTCTCTGCCGCAGAGGCCGGAGGAAACGGCGCTGAAGGACAGTGGGACTTCACCAGGGAAATGCCTCTTTCAGAGCAGAGAAGGACCCAGGGCCTGGGGCACGACAGCACGGGGTTCTGAACGTAGCAGCAGAGCCCCGGGGGGCAGCCTTTTGTTTGCAGGGGAGCCCAAATCTTCCCTCCCAAGGGTCCCAGACAGGGAGATGCAAGCCACCACCACCAGGCCTCGCCCTGACACATCACCCTGGAAACTGACTCACATCTCTGAGCCCTGAGTCATATCCTGTTGTGCGTTTGGAGGCGTCCAAGAGGGCATTACACCAGCTACCCATGACTGAGGTGAATCTGAAGGGCACCCTGGGAACTACCCTGCCGTCTTCCAAACAGAAAGAGGGAAAAAAATCCTCTAGGGAAAAAATACCAGGACGGCCCTGAGGGCTTCTATGTTCACCAAGCAGGTTTGGCTCTTAAAAATAGACGCTGGGGCCCCGTGACATACATAACTGTCTGGTCTCTGTTTTTAAACTGCTCTGAAAGGTTACCAAAAGGTCGCATCTTTTAAAGATATCAGCTGAAGAGCCAAAGGAAGGGCCTTCTAACTATAGTAGCCACGCCACAGAGTCACCAACCTCCTCCTGGCCCAGGGCAGAGAGAAGATGGTGGTGCTGTTGGGAATCCACGTTTTGAGGGTGGGCATTCAAGACCCCAGAGAGGTAGGTGGTCGAGTAGAACCAAGAGCGGTCTCTGGCCATGCTCTCCTGTGTGGCCTTGTGGGGGCCTGGGACCAAAGTAGGACCTTTTAAACTTTTCAAAGAACGGCTTTTAGTTTTGTTGATTTTCTTTGTCACTTTCTATTTCATTGATTTCTACTTTTTTATTATGTCTTTTCTTCTGCTTGCTTTTGGTTTATTTTGCTCTTTTTCCCCTACTTTCCTAAGCTGGAAGCTTAGATTATTGATTCTGGATCGTTGTTCTTTTCTAATATATGCCTTCAATGCTATAAATATCCCTGTAAGCACTGCTTTCGCTACGTTCCACAAATTGTGATATGTTGGATTTTCATTTAGTTCAAAATGCCTTTTAATTTCTCTTGAGACTTCTTATTTGACCCATGGGTTACTTGGAGGTGTGTTGTTGAAGCTCCAAATATTTGTTCTAGCTAACTTTCTGTTGTTGGTGGGGTTTTTTGTTGTTGTTGTTTTGGTTTTTTGGTTTTTTTGGTTTTAGTTTTAAATCGATGAGGCCTGAGAATATACTTTGTATGATTTCTGATCTTTTAAATTTGTTAAGGTGTGTTTTATGGCCCAGAATGTGGTCTGTCTGGGCAAATGTTCCCTGTAAGCTTGAGAACAAAGTGTATTCTGCTGTTGTTAAATGGAATCTTCTATAAATGTTAATTACATCAAGTTAGTTGGGAGTACTGTTCAGGTCAAAATGCCCTAATTTTCTGCCTGCTTGATGCATCAGTTACTGGAAGATGGGTGTTGAAGCCTTCAACTAAGTGTATTTTTCTATTTCTTCTTATAATTCGAAATCAGTTTTTGCCTCATGTTTTTTGACACTGTTGTTAAGTGCATACATGTTAAGGATTGTTACATCTTCTTAGAGAACTGACTCTTTCATCATCATGTAATTCCCATCTTTATCCCTGAAATTCTTCCTTCTTCTGAAGTCAGTTTTGCATTAAATTAATATAGCTACTCTGCCTTTCTTTTGGTTAGTGTTAGCATGGTCTTACTGCATCTCTTTACTTATACCCTGAGTCTTTATATTTCAAGTAGGTTCCTTATAGACAACATATAGTTGGGCCTTCACTCTGACAATCCCTATCTTTTAATTGGTGCATTTAGAACACTCATACTTAAAGTGATAATTGATATGGTTGAATTCATATCTGTCATGTTTGTAACTGTTTTCTATTTGCTTACTTGTTCTTTTTTCTCCTCTTTTTCTGGCTCCTCTGGTTTTAATGGAACATTTTATATGATTCTGTTTTATCTCCTCTCTTAGCCAATCAATTATACCTTTTTAAAAAATGTTTTTAGTGTTTGCCCTGGAGTTTGCAAAATACATGTATAATGAATCTAAGTCACCATTAAATAACACTATACCACTCCTTCCTTCCCATTCTGTCATTCCTGCTATTCATCTCATTTACCAATATGCTGTGATCACCCAATACATTATTCCCTCTATTATCATTTTAAACAGACAGTTTATCTTTTGGATCAACTAAGAATAGGAAAAATAAGACTTTATTTTACTTTCATTTATTTTTTCTCTGAAACTTCCTTTCTTTGTTTCAATTGAATTTTCTGACCTATATTTTCCTTCTCCTTGAAGAATTCCTTTTAACATTTCTTGCATGACAGTGCTGTTGAGTAAATTACTTCAGTTTTTGTCAGATAATATCTTTATTTCTCCATCACTGTTGAGGTATAATTTTGTAGAATATGGAATTTTAGGCTGGTGGCTTTTTTTCCTTTAAACACTTGAAATATTTACTACACTTTTTGCTTGTATGGTTTTTGAAGACAAATTGGAAGTAATTCTTATCCTTATTGCTCTCGGTAAGGTGTTTCTGTAGATTATTTGGTATTTATCTTCCTTGGTGTTCTCTGAGCTTCTTGGATCTGTGGTTTGGTGTCCATCACTAATTTTAAAAAATTATTGGCCATTAATACTTCAGATATTTCTTCTACTCTGTTTTCTTTTCTTTCTCCTTCTGATATTTCCAATATGCATATGTTACACCTTTTGAAATTGTCCCAAAGTTCATGGATGTTCTGTTTTGGGTTTTTCTGTTTGCTTTGTTTTTTTCTTTCTTTTTTCTCTTTACCTTTTAGTTTGGGAAGTTTCTATTAACATATTTTAAAGCTCATTGATTCTTTTCCTCAGCCATATCTAGTCTATTGATGAGCCCATCAAAGGCATTTCTCATCTATCTGTTACAATGTTTTTCATTTCTAGAATTTCCTTTTGTATTTGAGAGTTTCCATCTCCCTCCTTACATCACCCATCTGTTCCTGCATGCTGTCTCCTTTTTCCATTAGGGCCCTTAACACATTAATCACAATTAAATTCCCTGTCTGGTAACTCCAAAATCTATGTCATATCTGAGTCTGGTTCTGCTTTTTGTTGTATCTCTTCAGACTGCTTTTCTTACCTTTTGGCATTATTTGTGATTTGAAAGCTGGACATGAGGGGCACCTGGGTGCTCAGTCAGTTAAGCACCGGCTCTTGGTTTTGGTTCAGGTCATGATCTCAGGGTCCTGGGATCAAGCCCTGCATCAGGCTCTATGCTGAGCGTTGAGTCTGCTTGAGGATTCTCTCCCTCCCTCTCCCTCTGCCGCTCTCCCTGCTTGCACACTCCCTCTCTCTCTCTCTCTAAAATAAATAAGTCTTAAAAAAAAAAAAGAAAGCTGGACATGATGTATCAGGTGATGGGAATGGATGTAAATAGGCCTTCAGTGTGAGATTTTATGTTCATCTAGCTAGGAGTTGGGCTGCGCTTCATGTTTACTGTAGCTGTAGATGCCAGAGGCTTCAAATTCCTCTAATGTCCTTGTTTTTGTCTCCCTTGTTGTCTTTGGACTTCCCTAAGAACTCTTCCCTAAGTAGTCTCAGCCGTAACCCACTGTTATTATACTGGATCCTGTGAAAACCTGGAGGAGTTCCTGATGCCAATCTCATGAAAGTGTCCCCACCCGAATCCCCATACATGCACACAAGACTGCAGCCCCTAGAAGTTTCTTATTCTCACAGTAGACTATACTCGGTCTCCAACAGTTAATCAAAATTACCAGTTAAGCGTTCTGACCAGTTTATGGCTCTAGCAGCTTCTGCTCCTGGTACGCAGACGTCAGGTGATTTTCTAGTCACCTGCCTCTCAAGATTCCAGGGTGGCAGTTTGCCCTACAGTCTCAATTCTCTAACAGATCCAAGAAGAGTCATGGATTATCACTCTGTGCCGCTCTTTTCTTGTAGAGAGGGGAGTGGTGACCCCCAAGCTCTTTACATTTCAGAGCTGCAGCTGGAAGCAGCAGAACATCTTGACATCAGTTATTTGATAGGGTCATTTTTCACTCTGGAGACTTTTTGTTACTGCTGCATCAAAAGGTGAAAGCACTCTACTTTCTTATTGAGTGATGTATGCCCTGGATCCCTCTGAGTTCACCACTCGCCTCCGCCCTATCTTATCCCCAACTTACCCCTTCTCTGACTTCATTTCAAAGAGAAGGGAGAGAGGGAGCTCTGTTTTACCCACTTTTTTGATGATCAGACAGCTGAAAATAACCCATCACAAAATGACTTCAGTAAAGTGGCTGCATCAAAATATTATGTACCCTGAAAAAAACAGGAGGCAGAAAGGCTCAAATTTAAATTTTCTAATCCAGTCGTTTTCTTAATGGACATGTGAACTAGTTGAGATTGGGTCTTTGCCTCCTCTATCCTTACCTCAAATCTCCAGATTTCTTGAGCTTTACCGCTTAATCTCTGGAGCCCAGTTCCTCTCCAGTGCTGAAGACCGGCCGGCAAGCCCTTTATCAGTGAACAGTGTGGCATTACGAGGCTCACCCTGGAGCAGGTGTGTGTGGCCTTACCAATAAATTATCAGATAAATCCCTTGGCATGGGTTCATTTTCCTTTTTAATAATATAATCATAAAAAATAGTCAGACTTATTGAGCATTTAATACGGCCCAAAACTGTGTTACTTGCTTTACATATGACTTATCGCACTTATTCTTCACTACTACCATTTGAAGTAGGAAAACTACGTATCAGAGAAAATAAGTGACTTGCCCAGGGTAAAGGCAGAATTCAGACTGAAATCTATTATTTAAATTAGGTGCTTTCCCTAATCTGTTCCTTGCAGAGGCAGAACATAAGTGCATAATAAATGTCATTAGGGTTATCTCTAACGTGGGAACAGCTGTTTGCAAGTCCAGATTAGGCAGATAACCCATCAGTTCTCCTGAGTACAGGTCCCCCACTAGCTGTGATTCCCTAAAGGCAAGGACTATAATCCATTCACAACTGAGTCCCCAAAGCAGTGACCCTAGTAAAGCAAAAATGCTCATTGGCAACATGAATGAATGAGGATGTGAATAACTTCATGAGCCTATGAATGAATGAGTGAACGAACTAATGAATGTGAATGAATAAATGAAGCAACTCTCAGCATATAATCAGTGCCATAGGAAAAAACCTTTTGAAGCATCATCTACTCCCAGGATCTTCACTGATATCAGATTAGAAGCTCCAATGGGGCAGGAGATTGGTCTTATTCATCAGGCTATTACTAGCTAAGTTAGCACATACCTAGCACATACTAAAATTCCAATAAACTTTTGTTCTTTTTGATGGACTGACTTAATCAGAGGCACTCCCTTCAAGAATAAATAGCCCTGCTCTCTGGAGAATGGCTGACAGTGGTTCTCTTCCTCACCCTACGGCTTCTTTTCTGGATAACTCCCATCTTCTCCCTACCTACTTCCTCTTCCCGGAATAGGTATATTTATTGTTATAAGCACCATTCTTCACTGCACCCTTCCACCTGATTCTTTCTTAAATCTGATTAGCACATGTTCATCAGAGAAACACTGTAAAGGACCTATTTGAATTAGAATCCTGCACCGTTACTGTTGGAAGGGGCTTTGAGATCATGTGTTTTTAGAGAGGAGAATGAGGACGTGTAAACAAGTGGTCCAGGCTCAAAGACAAACATGGAGGCCACTTCTCCTGCCTCTCAGTCCCATGCTTGGGGTTGCCCACAGCACTGCCATTTCCATACTGCCTTCATGTGTTCGAGTTGGCCCCATCAGAGCAAGAATGGTAACGGAACAGTAAACTCAGCATACACCATATCGTCGGCCCTAGTTTTTTTGTTCTATTTTGTGCTTTTGGTTTTTTTTATTAATAATACACATAGAATTAGAAAACACCCAAAAAACCTGACATGAGAAGCTCGCCATCACCACCTTCTGGCCCACCGCTGGCAATGAATCCAAAGGCAGCTCACTATGGGTCACATGAATGAAAATTGATCACGCAGGGGTTTTAAGTGCTCGCCCTCCTCTAACGCTGGAAAGCTAAGTTGTGGTGTGAAGCAAGAATGTTGAATCTAAAACCCTGTGTTGAAAAAAAAAACAATCACAGAACTTGGACTTTAATCATAAAGATCATTTTACCAAAGCATATTTTTAAAAGGCTGTGAAACATTATGCAACGTTTGCATGGTTTAATTATGAGTTTAGAAAAGCCTAGCACAACTTTTTCACTACAGTAAAACATGACAGAGCATGAACCATGGCATAATACTTTATGCTTACTGTGGTTTTAGACATGGGGTTAGGGGTGCTGGGTTGTCTACACAGCAAGTCTTGAATTACTGAACCACAATTCACACCCCGGAGGGCTTTATGACAATTATAAAACATCTTTTGTTTGCTTCTTAAATGATTAAAATATTTGAGTACTATATACTCACCTAGCAAATGTGTATATCTAGGACATACGCAAGTCTTACAAAAATATCTGAGTCTATAATTTATTTTTCACTTGGAGGAAAACCCTTGTAGTCAAATGGGAATATTAAACAATCTGCTGTTTTGTTCTTTGCTTTCAATTATTGGAAACACTGTCGCCTGGAAGGCTGTGCAGGATCTTTGACTATAGCTGATCATTCATTTCCACTGAGTTTAGAATGGACCAGCTCTTTTATTCCTTGCCTTCTGCTCAATTCCCCAAAATTCAGAATGGAATGAGGACCCTTCTTTAATATTAGATTTCAGAGATTCTAAGTTAAAATATTTGCCCAGATTTTCCAAACTTAAAAATTGAGTTATTTTTGGTGGTGCCTGGGTGGCTCAGTCATTAAGCGTCTGCCTTCGGCTCAGGTTGTGATCCCAGGGTCCTGGGATCGAACGCCACATCGGGCTCCTTGCCCAGCAGAAAGCCTGCTTCTTCCTCTCCCACTGCCCCTGCTTGTGTTCCCTCTCTCTGTCAAATAAATAAATAAAATCTAAAAAAAATTTTTTTAAAAATTGAGTTATTTTTAAAGAAAAGAAAGAAATCGATCCACATGAGGGACAGGGGGAGGGGGCAGGCAGGCAGAAGATCCAGGGATCCAGGTGGATCTCCAAACCCCTGATTCTGTTATCCACTCTGCCGGCTTCGGACAGGTAAACAGAAACAGCAAACTTGAACTTCTGGAAATGAAAAGCCCCTGGAGGAATGAGAACTGGATATTTCACAACAAGTAGGAAGAACTCACTTCTTTACATCCTGGCACATACACAGCCTGCATCCCATATTTTCCTGAGGATCGTTGCTCTTTCTAGATGTACTCCCAGCATCATGCAGCCCTGGCTATGAAGACCCCTGGGAACTAGCGTAGTCCACAGAGAAGGTGGGACACAAAGAGAAAATCAATGTTTAACTCTACCGAAATGGAGGCTATCTTGTGGGGGGACCATGTCCCATTCAACTTTTTTACACGTATTGCCTGAGATTAGAGAGTTTGTTCATTTTTTCTTCTCCTTTTCATCTGCAATGGGATGCTTTTGAAAACTAAGACTCCTATGAGTGCTGGAGTCAAATTTACAAAATCCTTTTTACCTAAATCTTCTGAAGTCAGAGTTTTGTCTCTTCTCTATCCCAGTCCTCATTTAATGGCCATCTATAAAATACTTGCTCAACATTCTGCCCTTTAAATGTTGCAGACTTGAGGTCTTGAAAAGGTGCGGGACACCTGTCAGTCTGGGGTGGTAGAGCCAGCTCTCTATGCTGGGCTTGTGAACTAATCCTCAGGCCTCATCACCAGCTTCCCAGCCAGACCTTCTTTTCTAAATTCCTTGGGAGACAATTCACCTAAATAGAGGATATTTAAAAGCCCTTGGGATATTTTTGCCAAAGGTACAAAAAAACAAAAAACAAAAAAAAACCCCTCTATGTTCTTTTTCGCTTACTGAGTACAGATGGATAGGTGATCGCCTGAGTTTATAAAATGTTTCTGAGGATGAGAATTGTAACTCTTAGTAAAGCTGATATTGTCTGGGCAGTTGAAACGTGCTGTAGTTCAACAGGTGAGCATTAACAATTCTACCTGGAAAGCATATTCAACTTCTCCTATCATTATTAGCATGATTAAATCAAACCTCCAGAAGGAACAGTTATCGGAGGAAAATCTTCAAGAATCGCACACAAACTGTATTTCAGTATCTTTGCGGGAGGGATGGAAATCATCAAACAAAAGCAAATACTTGGACTTACTAAACACTGGTCAACAGGCCACAGACATGTATAACATATTTAAACAAAGGTGACTAGGGGTGCCTGGGTGGCTCAGTTGTTAAGCGTCTGCCTTCGGCTCAGGTCATGGTCCCAGGGTCTTGGGATCAAGCCTCATATCGGGCTCTCTGCTGAGCAGGGAGCCTGCTTCTCCCTCTCCCACTCCCCTGTTTGTGCTCTCTCTCTCTCACTGTGTCTCTCTGTCAAATAAATAAATGAAATTTTAAAAGAGAAAAAAGGTGACTAGCTTTTTATTAAGTTTTTTTTTTTTTCTTAAATCCCACCCCACTCTACGTATGACTGACATCCCTGATTCTCTGCAGACACAAGGCAGATCCAGCCATCCCCACCGTGGTCCTATGATCAGTCCTACCAATACCTGGGATCAATCGCCTCACCTTCTGTACACCCAGCAACACCCATCTCACCTGGACGGGCCAGTGGCATGACAACCCTCTCTGCAGAGCTTTCCAGTCGACTCACAAGTAAGTTGCTTGAACACACCCTTTGAAGTCGAGCTAGAGTGGAAGGTTCGAGAGACTGGAGATTCATGAAGGGGTTGGCAGTCATTCTGGGGGGTAAAATGTGGTTTAAAGACAAGGTTGTCTAAGTCCCATGTCCATGCACTGATTTTCCCTGACACCTAGAGACAGAGATTATGAATATGAAGGCAGAAGAGGATTCTTTGGGTATTTTGGGGTTGCTCATATTTGGCAGACAAAGGTAGCAGCTGATGGGTTAATAATATACAAGGCCAAAGGAATCAGCTTCTAGAACTCAGGTGGGACTATCCATCTGACGGTGGTGAGTTTTCAAAGGTCATGTGAACAACACTGGGGTACCTGTGGAATGGGAGGCAGCTACACCCCAAATGAGACATTTCAAACTAAGAGCTGTTCATCCCAGATTAGAGGAACAGAATGGAAAGCTCGGGTGTCATGGTTAGCATAATTGTTGTTAATACGCGCTCATTAAATATTAGTCATTTAACCTATGAGACCTTTGGGCTTGGCACTCACCTTTGCTCGTGGGCAGGGAAATCGGAGGTAGAGAAAAATTCCTTTGTTGAAAGCAAAAGAAGAAACTAACTCCCTGCTTGGAGCTTTGAAATTGGAGCTGGACCAAACTGTGAAAATACTTAAGAGAACTTCAGCATTATGAAGCCTGCAAACATACTTCATATGTGTTGGGGGGAGGGTGGTTGTCTTTGCTTTTCAGCTCTTGAGATCAGATTATAGTAGATTAGGGGGGCAGGCGAAAGGGGCAAAGGCATCACGTCTGCAATTTTAAATGTCATATAATGTGGTGTTTTCCAGACAGTTGTGATTACTTGAGATTTCACCAAATGCTTTAGCTTCTTCTCGGAGCTTCTCAACAACAGCACCATTTGCATCTGGGGCCAGAGAATTCTTTGTTGTGGGGGGCTGTCCTGTGCACTGCAGAATATTTAGCAACATCTCTGGCCTCTAGATGCAGCAACAGGCCTCCTCCCCAGCATCAAGACAACCAAAAATGTCTCCAGACACTGCCAGATATCCAGAGGGCCCCCAAGCTGCCCCCCAGTTGAGAACCACCACCTTCGAGTATTCTTAGGCGCTGTGGTAAAATGGGAAAGCCAACTTAGTTGTCCACTTTTTGCATTAATGCCAACATTGTCAGGGCACCTGCTGGGCTAAGGAGTTGAGGAAGTAGCATAAGAATGATGACGTCTGTTCAGCTTGTTGTTTCAGAAGTTCTGTTCCCTCAGGACCAGTTTGATTCCAAAGGCACTTGTCAACTTTTATTGATTCTTCTCAGTGGCACTGCTCTGCTCTCTACAACTAAAACAATTACTGTTTTCCTTGGTAATGTGCCTGCTCTGGGCCCCTTGGAATTTATTACGTAAGACTTTTGACTTGGTCAGCACCCAAGATCTGCACCTTATAGTTTCAAGAGCCCTCAGGGGGCAGCCGCTCCAACTGACCAGTGTTCAGATGTGAGGGTGACTTTTCTTTTTTTTAAAGGGAATCAGTAATGTGCGCTCCCAAGTCCCATGTAGCTGTTACACTTCTGAATAACCAGGACTTCAGTTACCCAAGGAGTGGGGAAGGACGTTTTATGGCATGAGGGTGTGAGGTACACAAAAACCACATCCCATTTCAGTGCCCAAGAATGATTCTCCCCTGTCATGGAGGGAGGGCAGGAGAGAATTTCAGATGAGCTTTCTCCAGTGGCTGGGAAAGGCATGGGAGACTGCTCTTCAACTTGGCAGGTCTCCCTCTGAGAAATCAAGCCTGGAGTGCCGGCCTGAGAAGCGTTGTCATATGCCTGGGGGCAGTAGGGGATTGCGACACATAAAAGCCAAGTGGCTGCCTGGCTGCCAGCCTTGAGAACCTGACACAGCTCTGCTCCTGCTTTTCCTTTTAATCCCGCCCCAGAGCTCAGTGTTCGGCCCCTCTCCCCGCCCCCAACCCCACCTGGACTTCCTTCTGCACGGGGCGGGGGAAGGGGGGAACTTGCACTGTCTCTCTCTCTCTCTCCTTTGCAGACAGTCTCCACACCTTGTCTGAAAAGAGATGTCATCTGGAGGTTTTCCTTTATTTTTTTTTTTCTTTAAAAAAAAATATTAATGTTTAGCTGCCAACCTGGGCGACAGACGGCATGCATTAATCTGAGTCATGCAAAATATCCTTTTAAGGCCACCATTATCTGCTCAGGCTGTTTAATCCTTTGGGGGCAGTGGGAGGGGCTGGAGTGGGACAGCTTTCATCCATGTCAAGTTGTAGAACGAACACTTGAGCTGTCATGGCAAATATTTAGCGCCATTCGTGGGGAAACATTTCCAACTAAAATACCTGAACCTCCTAATCCCCAGATTTCCTACTCTTTAAAAGCTCCCTGTGACTATCAGGCATCCCCACCCCCACCCACTATGGAATAAGGGGGCACCAGGCCAGCCCAAAGGACAAATGGGCGACGGACAGGTGGGGTGAATGGTGCGTGACCGTGGGGCTTGGTAGGAAATGTCAGATGGGACATAAAAATGGAAACAAATATTTGAATAGATCATTTGAATTGAAACATATCTAGAGGGCTGAAGCTCTTTTATTATCAAAATATGCAGGAAAAGCTACTTTCACCAAACAGGTGGTCTTTTGTCCAGTGGCACTGGTGCCATGTAGATAGAAAGAGAATCACGGGCAGTACTGAAGATCTTTCAGATATTCTGCCCACAAGTGAAAGAACTATTTTCCCCTGACAGCTGAGACCATAACATCATTCCATTACTTATGTCCGTGACCAGCCTCGGACTCACTCGGGATTACGGTAACTTGGTACCATCACCACATTACCATGTAGTCGTTGGAACAGACTGGCAGAGCATGTCCAGACATCGCCATGAAACAGGGTGACCTTTCATTCATTTTCCAGTGGATTCACCTTTTTGTCTCAGGGCAAATGAAGCAAGAGGAATACTGGGCGGAGTCATTAATTTGTGTCCAGAGTCTTGCATCAGATGCCAACAAATTGATTGTATTTGCCTAATGCTCTTCCTCCTACCTTGGCTTCTCCCTAGACTATAGAAATCTAACTGGAAAAATGGAGTCAAGCTTCCTGTCACAGCTCTCTGGGTGAGCAAAAACAAGTGACACAGAGCTTGCTCACAGACAGCCCCAGTAAGCGGGCAGGGACAAACTGTGTGGAATGAGGTGCGGCCTGGCTTCAGGACGAGCTAGAGAGTGGCCGTGGAAGGGCAGCCCCAGAACCACTGTCAGTTTACAACGTTTTCCCTGCCCACATGTCTGACTGGCTTTGAAAAGATTAACAGGAGTGTCTGTTTGAAAGTCAGACTCCTGGTTTCCTCATTAGCAGAGAGAGTGGCTGCAGACTTTGGTTGTTTCTATAAACTTTAATTACCTCTCTGATGAGGAGTATATACCTCCTCATCACATTCACCCCAAATTTATAGAGGAGTTCGGAGAGAGGAAAGGAGGAGAAGGGAGGGGGAGAAGGGGGAGAGAGGGAGAGAGAGAGCGAGAGAGAGTGGGAGAGAGACAGAGAGACAGGCAGAAAGAGAATGAGAACACTAGCTCTCCCTGCTGGAATAATAGGCTTGAAATATGAGGAAGTTGATCAACCCCGGATGCCTTCCAAAAACAAATTAATCCACCCTGGTAGCTTTCCTTTCAGAGCAAACTCTTGGCTCCATCAAGTTTCTCTATGGGCCTGAACACAAAAGGACACCAACCACATGCCATTCTGAGCTTGAAGTTATTTTGTATGTTGATTTGAGAACTTACAGATTTTAAAACATTTAATTCTTGCCTCTGCTATCTTTTGGGTTTGCTGTTGTAAAGAGTACGGTCCTGGCCCAGTATTTGATGAATAATTCTGAGGAACAGTTACCCCCAGGACACCATCCTATATTTACATGGTGGTTCTCAGTTGCGGGGGGGCAAAATTCTTGCCCCCCCCCACCCCCAGAACATTTGGCAGTGTCTCGAGACATTGCTAGTTGTCACAATGCGGGGTGTGGGGGCACCACAGACATTTGGTAGGCAGAGGCCAAGGATGCTGCCAAACATCCTACAATGCATGGGACAACCCCCCACCTCCCCAACAAATAACTATCTGGCCCAAAATGTCAATAGTACCACTGCTGAGAAACTGATCTACAGGACACAGGGAACGCTTCCTGGCACCCAAAGCCCCTAGTAGTTCCCAAGGGCAGCCTATGCTGAAGAAAAATGCAGAAGGATGCAATAAAGGCCGAAGCCAGTTTCTGAAACCATAAATGCAGAATCCTAACAAAATGAGTTTTACAGACAAAGCTTTGCCATTCCTGGTAAAATTTCAACATGTGCAAAAATGGAGTGGATAAATCAAGGCCCTGTGGCCATTTGTGTTAACAAATCAGTGAAGCACATGTGAGAGAACACCAGGTGACACTGAGGCCATATTTTTCTAAAAATGTAGAAGTAGTTTAAAGGCACATGTGGGAGACAAAGAGTGGTACTGATACTCACTGACATTCACTCAGTCACTGCTATGCCACACATTAGGTCGAATCATAAGAAATTGCCAATTTTTAATTGTTTGAGACCTACAGAAACAGCAGTTTCCTATGATTCAATCTAAATATTATGTATAATGTATTATAATGTTATTATACATTAATATTAAAACACAATATCATATTATGATATATTCTATTAATATTAATCTAGGGATGCATCCATTTCATTAGTATTACATAATTTTATAAGTTACACATTCTTACAATGATATTAATATCACAGATTACATTTATATTAATATTGGCATATTAATATATTGATTACAGAGGGCTGGTAAACTTTCTTCCATAAGCGGCCACATACTAAATATTTTACGCTTCCTGGGTCCAGTGGTCTGTGTCATGACGACTCCACTCTGCAGTGGTGGCTCATCAGCAGCTATGCTAATACTGAACAGGAGTGAGGCTCATTCCAGTGAAACTTTAGGCATGGCCACCGATATGGGAATTTCACATAATTTTCATATCAGGAAATATTGTGTCTTTTCACTTTTTTCAACCATTTAGAAAAGTAACTCATTCTCAGCTTGGGGCCGTACAAATTGGTGGTGGCCAGACGGTCGGTTTGCCAACCCTGTAATTACATCGATATTATACCTGTTTTAACTATACATAGTATGTGTTACGTTACATTGTATTACATTCTATTATATTGTAATGACATTGTAGCCTACCCCACCTTACATTCCGTGAAGCCCATGATTACCACCCTCTCTCATCGCAGAGCATCACACCACCTCCCTGCCCACTAGCATGCTGGGTAGGCGGCGCCCTCGGCTCCCAGGGCAGCAGCATTCTGGGTAATCCTCCTGTGGGCGGGCCGCGGGCGGGAGGGGCGTGGCCTCCCCTGCTCCAGCCTCACGCTCTTTTCTCGCTCGCCCCCGCAGCGGCCTCCGACCTGACGGCCTTCGGCGACCCGCGCCAGTTCCCCGCGCTGCCCTCCATCTCAGACCCTCGCATGCACTACCCCGGCGCCTTCACCTACTCCCCGACGCCCGTCACGTCGGGCATCGGCATCGGCATGTCGGCCATGAGCTCGGCCACGCGCTACCACACATACCTACCGCCGCCCTACCCCGGCTCGTCGCAGGCACAGGGCGGCCCCTTCCAGGCCAGCTCACCCTCCTACCACCTGTACTACGGCGCCTCAGCCGGCTCCTACCAGTTCTCCATGGTGGGCGGCGAGCGCTCGCCGCCGCGCATCCTGCCGCCGTGCACCAACGCCTCCACCGGCTCCGCACTGCTCAACCCCAGCCTCCCGAACCAGAGCGACGTGGTAGAGGCTGAGGGCAGCCACAGCAACTCGCCCACCAACATGGCGCCTGCCGCGCGCCTCGAGGAGGCCGTGTGGCGGCCCTACTGAGGGCCTCGCGGCGGCCGGGCGGCAGGAGCGCGCCTGCCCAGGCCCAGCCCTCGCCGGGGAGAGCCCGCGAACGCGGGGTCCGCGGCCGGCGCTGGGGAGGGGGCGGGCCCCTGCGAACTGGGTTCTGGGATCTAGCTCCGGTCTGCGCCCCCCCTAGGCCCTAGGGCCGCCTACGCCACCCGAGGCCGTACGGAGCGCCTGAGCGCCGTCACCGTGGGCCCGGCTCACCTTTTCCGAAGCTTGACCCAACCTGAGGGTGTCCGTCTCGCCACCACGCGGACGCGTCGTAAGGCAAACAGGAAGATTCCCAGAGGGAAACTGTGAATGCTTCTGATTTAGCGATGCTGTGAATAAAAGAAAGATTTTATACCCTTGACTTCACTTTTTAACCAAGTTGTTTATTCCAAAGAGTGGAATTTTGGTTTGGGTGGGGGCGGGGAATGCAACTCCTCTTGTTTGGTATCTAATTCATATTTTTTAATTTTCTTTTCCAGCACCTTATGAATTGCAAAATTCGTATTTGCATTTGGGGTGGTTTTTATTTTTATATATATATAAATTTGAGCTTGCTTCTTTCTTGCTTTGACAATTGAAAGAAATATGATTCCTTTTTCTGTAAGTTTTATTTAACTTTTCTTTTGGACTTTCATGTAGTTGTTTTTTTTGAGAAACAGCTACAGCTTTGGGTCATTTTCAACTACTGTATTCCCACAAGGAATCCCTAGATATTTATGTATCTTGTTGTTTAGACACTTACTTATGTGTTGATACTTTTTTTATTATTTAAATGTACTTATATTAAGAAGAAAAATATCAAGTACTACATTTTTGTTTTTGATAGTAGCCAAAGTTAAATGTATCACATTGAAGAAGGCTGGAAAAAAAGGATGGGCAATGTGATGACTTGGTTATCTAAATATTGTTTACATTAAACGCCCTTTCATGTTAATCAAACGAGTTGGTAGCTAATGCAGCAATCTTTTTAATATGCTTTTTAGATACTGAGGGTCACTTGAAGGATCTGAAGTATGGAATTTTCTGCCAAGCTCAACAAAGGGTCTCATATCTGACTCCCTCCCTTCAAACAGAGAAGGTCAAATCTGGTTCCAGGAGGTTCAGATAGATGCCAATGATTGCACCTCTGGAGAGGATTTATTTTCTGCCTAGGGGCTTGCTTCCTCCATGGGCTCTTGATAATTTCAGACATGCTTTGTAACCATTGAATCCAAAGTAAGCTATGTGGAAGAGCAATATCCACATGGGAACCGAATGAACGGATTTATGGGTTCTTTAACTGCTCCCTTCTGGGGGAGTAAGGAGATCATCTGAATCCAGAATTCAGATTTTTTAGCTCCAAGAAAATACTCCTATTTGATACAGTACCTGTTCATTGATGCAGAACAAAACTTGTGGCTGTCCCCCAAGGCTGGGAGTAGAAGAAACTAGACCTGGTGCTTTTGATGCCTGAAAGTCTCCAGCTCAGTTTTCATAGGGTGGGCTCAGAAGCAGAGCTGAACAGGACAGTTTACATCTGTGTGCCTCCATGGTGTCACATGGGAAAGTACTGTCCCACCTGTGCCGGACTCCATCCCATGCTGCTCATCCAGCACCCAACTTTGCATTGCTTTCACCAGGCTGAGACCCTACCTAATGGGGTGTGTGCACTTTTATCCGTCCATCTGCATGACAGGAAAGATTCATGTCACTGCTGCCCATGGCTACAATTCAAAAGTATCCAATGTCACTGTAAATTTTATGGCACTATTTTTGTTGGAGAATTTGGTCAGAATGCAGTTGTACAACTCATAAATACTAACTGCTGATTTTGACATATATGTGCTCAAAATGATCTGGTTGTTATTTAATGTACCTCTTAAATTAGTTGAAATGATTTCAGGTCAACTCTGAAGAGTATTTGAAAGCAGGACTTCAGAACAGTGTTTGATTTTTATTTTATAAATTTAAGGATTCAAATTAGAAAGATCTTTGGCTGCAGGCAGCAAAACAGCTGGTCTTATTTAAAGCAACTTGTTTTTGAGTTTTCTTATATATATATATTGATTATTTGTTTTACACAGATGCAGTAGCACTTTGGTAAGAATTAAAATGTAAAACAGTTTGTGTTGTCAGTCAGGTCATTCTTATCTAGAAAAGAGCTAAAACAGATCTTGGAGAAACTCAGAGTATATTCACGTTCATTTTAGACATGATTCTCTCTCCATGATTCAATTTGATGTTTTATTCTATATTACATTTTTGCAGCAAAATTACCCTTAAATGTCAGTAAATTGGAAATTTTTATTTTTGAAAAGGACCTTTGGTCCCTTGACCCCAAATCAAACCTAAGTGTTCTTTTCAGCACATGTTGCCATATCTGACCTGACAAAACATTGGGGGAAAATGAAGGAAAAAGAAATTATATTTTTCAGTTCATTTCTGGTACCTGAAGATATTCCAACTCAAAACCAGCCTAATGCCCTGGAAGGGGATCAGACAGTGCTTCACATTGAATCTTCACTCTCAAAGACATGTATGATGAGGGCTTGTCACTTTGTTGGAGACCCACTGGTCTGGCCAGTCAAGGGTTTCACAGACCCTTACCAGCATATGTAGTACTTAATCATCCCAGAAAAAATTAAATAAAACTTCAGTTGTTTTGGAGATAGGCCTCATGTCACACTTAATGCTTTTTTCCTCCCTGGAGAAATAGCATTCATTGCCTTCAGGTAAATTAAGGTGGTCCTTCAATCAAGGAGACCTTTAAGCCAATAATGTAATAACTGGATGTATCTGGGAGCATTGGTCCAAGAGAAGAAAGACTAAATAAGCCATTTCTACTGCTTGTTCATGCCTTTATTTATGTCAACATGGACATGTATTTTAATTCTTTTTGGTTTTCTTGCTATATTTCTTATATGACTTATATTTCTTATATGACTTATATTTCTTTCTTTCTCTGACCCCCGAATATCTCCCTCTGTTTCTCTTCCCTTCCCTCCACCAAGCCTCTCCTCCCTCCTCCATTCTCTCGCTTTATATAAGGAGACAGCACACACACACCCCCAACTTCACACCAAATGTCCAGAACACGAGGAGCTGCAGGTCTCCTCCCTTTACATAAAGGAGCATGGTGAGTCAGCCTTTCTCCTGCTCGTTGTGGGTTTCTTCCAGCAGAACAGAGACATTGCCAACCATTTTGGATCTGCTTGCTGTCCAAGTGCAGCAACAGAAGCCTTCCTGGACAAATTACAATCAGTAAGTTAATAGACAGCCTTTCTGCTGCCTCGCCATTTCTGTGCAGATAAACAGAAATGCTCTGATTGGAAAGGAAATGAATGGTTTCACTCAAATGTCCTACAATTTAGGATTGCAGGTTTCTGTCCTGAAAGACCTGCTTCCTTAGGACATTCCGTCCTGGTGATTTTTGTTTCTGGTGGTTGTGTTTTCTGGGGGTACAACATGTTTGGGGTCTTTTATACATGAAAAATCAGTTAACAATAATCTCAGAAAACATTTTTTACATCTGAACAAAATGCCTTTTTGTTTACCTACAGTATACAATTGTTTGGGGGTTTTGTTTGTCTGTTTGGAGTTTTTCCCCTCCCTTTAGCCAGATCAGAATTGATGAGGCTGATCATTTGGCATTTTTTTTTTCCTTCCAGAAGAGTTGCATCAACAAAGTTAATTGTATTTATGTATGTAAATAGATTTTAAGCTTCATTATAAAATATTGTTAATACCTGTAATAACTTTTTTCAATTTTTTTGTGTGTGTTTCTAAGGACTTTTTCTTATGTTTGCTAAATACTGTAGACAAAAAAATGCTTCTTTCTACTTTGTTTATTTTAGACTTAAAAATGAGCTACTTTTTATTCACCTTTGTAAAGAGCTAATAGCATGGTTCCAATTTTTTTTTTTAAGTTCACTTTTTGTTCTAGGGGAAATGAATGTGCAAAAAAAAAAAAAAATAACTGTTGGTTATTTGCGCTATTCTGGATGTATAAAAATCAATGGAAAAAAATAAACTTCCAAATTGAAATGACAGTAAAACACATCTATTGAAAAAGTAACAATGGGAATTGCAGTCCTACTTGGACAGGCCCCACCTAGTGTCTATTTGTGTAGCAGTTACTGGATCTGTTCACAAAGCATCCTGGAAATTTGTGTGTGCTTTCTTTCTCCCTGGTACTGACATATTGAATACTTCCCGAAAGGGAACTGTCAATCTGGAGGTTTAAACCAGATACGGTATGAGAGAACACCCCCCACCCCAAGTCCTCTCCAAGGTGTTTCCAGACAGTGCAGGAGAGCAGGCACTCCATCGTGTGTGGTCTACTGCTCAGAGTCAGGGTGGCTGCCCCCCCCCCTCTGCCGGGAGCTTTCCCATGCCCAGCCTGTGCAGGGCAGCTGGACTGCTGCTGCCCAGGAGCCACTGGAGCCTTACTTTCTTTGTACCACAGTTTTTTCTGTAAATCCAATATTATCACTAGTGAATGGCAAATAAACAGTTTGGCAAGTACATACACCATAGCACACTGGTGTGGTCTTTTTCTGAGATGGAGGGGCTAGGAAGCCAAGTGAAACCACTGCAACACACAGGAGAACACCTTCAAGCGAGCTCTTCACGGGCTCGCCAGGCTTCAGGCTGACATCCATGCTTTCTCCTTCCCATGCATCCCGCACCCCCCGGCTTCTGAGGCCAGGACGGCCCAGGTAAAGCCCAGGCTCCCGGTGCTGCCTCTCTGGGTATAAAGGAGCAATGAAGCATGCTTTCGTGTCTGTATAAAAAAATAATAATGATAATAATAATTCAAAAGAATGACGTGAGATTTGCAAACACGAAGTGGAAAGGGTGGATGTTCAATAGGAGGCCAGTCACCATCCCTGGCCTCCATTTCTTTAAATCACGGGAGTCAGCCTTGAGCTGTGATGGGGAGTTTTTTTAAAGTTCTTCCCTCACCACCCCCACGGTGCCAAGCATTATTCGTAGCTCGGCCTCGAGACTATGTGAAACAAGTTACCTCCTGGCCAAGAGTCACCAGCTAACCCTCCTTCACAGTTCTTGTCATTGCCTTTTCAGGGTCTCCCATGGTCTTCAGGGTGGCCACAAAGAATGTCAGGAACCCACGCAAGTGGGATCAAAAGAAATGACTGACCGGGAAAGTCATGGTTAATGAGCAGAGGCAGGAAGTGGGTGGGAGGATCAGGTTATATGTGTTCAGAAAGGGAGCCTCGTGGAGCCGCTGAGTGTGTCTTCAGGAGCCAGACTGCCTGGGTTTGAGTTCCAGTTCTGCCTCACACTGGGCAACAAATTAAACCAGTGGCCTCGCTCTTCTCACCTATAAAAGAGAGACACTAATGCTATCAGTTAGGAGATCTAAATAACTTAACATATGTGAAACGTTGTATAAAGCGTTGGCACATAATACATTCTCAATAAATGGAAATACACAGAACAATACTGCTCATTATTAACAACATAAACAGCTTCAAATAAAAAGCTAAAATGCTTTCTACTTCTCCCAATCCATGCCTTGCTATTACTACTAACTGGGTGGTGTTTGCCATTCCAGACTTTTCTCTATACCTATAATATACACCACATATTTTATCACATCTGTGCAAAAAGGCATCATACAATACGTATCATTGCATAGCTTTTGCGCTTAATATACAATGTGAGTCCTTCAGCATGCTTAGATCTACCACATTCTTCTTAATGACTACATTGCATAAAACTGTATGGTTGGACTCATCGTTTACCCCTTCCTTTACTGAGAGACAGTGAAGGTGCCCCCCCATGTCTTGCTATACAACAGTTCTCTGCATATATCTTATGACCTCATGCTTGAATTTTTGTACATTTAAAAGGAACTGCTAGTTCAAAACGATTTTGCATTTTGACAGATACCTCCAGAATGCTCTTTCAAAAGGTTTTATTGAATTAGATTTCCAGGGTCAGGGCCATGTGCTAGGAAGCAGAAAACAGAAACTTGCCAGGTAAATGCTTGATGGCCACTGTCTGTAGCAGGTTTTTAGAGCAGATCTTAGTGCCAGAGAGATCTTATACTTTCTGAAGTGCTTAAAGCATTCCAGAGGAGGAGTGAATTAAAATTAAAATTAAAAATAACAACACACATTTAAGTGCTTACTACAAAGTGAGGTTAAACAATCCACCTATGTCCCATGGCTGTTGGTGGAGGAGCCAGGATTTGAGCCCCAAGTCTGGTGCATGACTCCTTGCCCTTCACCGTTTTCTAGACTGAAACTCTGAGCAACATTGACATTCACTGATGACCAAAGACTTGAGTAAACACTCATGGGTGGCCTTTCCCTTCAAAGAATGCTAGTCTGAAAAGCAGAAGGGAGAAATGAGTGCATGAGAGTTTCCAGAAAACGGGGAACCCAAGGGACTTCCAAAGAAATTGTTCACCCTTGCTCAATACCGAAGATCATGGAGAGTTCCAAGTGAAAAGCCTCTTCCCTGCATGATTGAGTGTGTCAGGCAGACCCTCTGAGGTCTAATTGAAAGCCTCAGCCCTAGTCTTCCATACCTTCTCGATTCTACCTTTCATCTATTTATTTATTTTTAATGAAGAAACTATGTTTTTTAAGACAGTTTTAGATTTACAGAGAAGTTGAGCAGATACTACCTAGAGTTTCCATCTCCCCTGCACCCTCTGAGAGCCCCTCCACCAGCAACCAATTTCCCCTATGACTAACATCTTAAACATTAGTATGGTGCATTTGCAACAACTAATGAGCCAATATTGATACCTTATTGTTAACTGAAGTCCACAGTTTATTCAGATTTCCTTAGTTTTCACCTAATGTCCTTTTCCTGTTTTAAGATAGTGCATTATGTTTAGTTGTCATGTCTCCTTAGGCTCCTCTTGGCTGTGACATTTTCTTAGACTTCCCTTGTTTATGAGGATCTTTAAAGATACTAGTCAGGCATATTGTAGGACGCCCCTCTATGGGAATTTTTCTGCCGTTTTTTCCTCATGATTAGACTGGGATTATGAGTTTTGAGGAGGAAGATCACAGAGGTAACATGCTATTTTTATCATATCTTATCAAGGGTACATACTATCAACATAATTTATGACTGTTGGCATTGACCTTGATCAGCCGGTGGAAGTGTTTGTCAGGTTCTCCTCTGTAAAGTTACCCTTCAATCTCCACTCCCCTTTCCATACTGTGCTCTTTGGAAGGAAGTCACTACAAACAGGCCGTGTTTAAGAAAGGAGGAATTATTCTCTCTCCCTTCAAGAGGCAGGAGTCCTTGCTGAGAGCACTAGGATAGCCCCAGCAGCAGTCAGGTTGTTCCTGGCATAAAGCATTCTCTCTGCTACCCTCCTGCTAAGTGCATGAGCACCCTGTCTCTGCCCCCTCCAGCCTAGACAATCCAAAGTTTCAGATTTCTAGAAACCAGCTCCATGTTGCCTAGTCACTTTGGGTCCAGTGTCTTTTTTCAAAGCCAAGTTTTCCTTCACCTTTTACTTCCAGATGATGCTAATAAAGTCCTGACCAAAAAGTATCCAAATGTGGCTCAGGACGCCAAAAAGTCACCACCATCTTTTTTTTTTTTTTTCCGGTTTGTGGATCATTGGTTGAGCTCTATCTTATGACCTGACAGAATTCCCCGTATCTTTGTTCAAAACCAACCCACTCCACATCCACGCCCCCCCCCTGCCTTAAATGGTATCTCAGAATCCTAGATCCCAGAATCCTAAGGGAATTCTGAAGTGAGGAAATTCCCCTCTCTCTCTGATGCATAAATACCCTTTTCTACCCCTTACAGTTTCTCAGGGATAGCCTTTCCTCCTTCCTGACATGTTCTAGAATTAAGTTCCCTGCTCACATTTTCAAAGGGAGAAAAGATGACACAGAATGTGTTTACTGCCCCAGAAGGAGGAGTGTTCATTGTGTGCCAAATTTTAATATTGGTAATTAAGTTTTGCATACCTCAAATTCTCCCTTGTTTCCATTTCATTGATGCTATTGTAAAGATTAATTAATGTTTTGGAAGTGTTTTGAAAATGAAAAGTCTTACATGCATACAAAGTATGATGATTTGTTATTACAAGTAGTGGTATGGGACCACTTTCTTCCCTCACTTTAGGGATTATGGGAGGGTTTCGGCAGACAATTCAAAGCTGCAGTGTCTTTCTTACAAAATGGCTGCCTTTCATCAAAAACTTATTCTATAGCAGTGAACAACAGAGTCTTTCCCTTCTACTGGGGGAAGCCGACCCCAAACAAATCAACAATAACATATTGTGCATCAGATGGGATATTCATTTCCAAGGATTGCTGTAACAAAATACCACAACTACATGGCTTGCAACAACAGAAATTTATTGTCTGACTACCCTGGAGGCCAGAAGTCCAAGATCAAGATGTTGGTGAAGTTTATTCTATCAGACAGATGCATATAACACCCAGTGCTCCATACAATACATGCCCTCCTTAATCATGGAACACTACATCAAAAACTAATGATGTACTGTATGGCAACTACATAACATAATTTAAAAAATTATAAAAAAGAACAGATGCAGCCTTGGAGCAAAGCACACAGTTCAATGAGTAGAGCTCATTTCAGCTCCCATTCACCTACTCAGCTGGGTGCTCCAGGTAGGAGATTATTGCAGGAGAGGAGGTAAGGAATGGTTTGATTCTGAATCTATTTTCAAAGTAGAGCCACCAGGCTATGCTGATAGATTAAATATGATGTGTGGGAGAGAAAGGAATTGAAGATACCTTCCAGGTTTTAGGTCTGAGAAACAAGAATGAAGTAGGCAGTCTGGAAACAGAAGTCTGGGGAGGAGTGAGTTTGTCTAGAGACCCCTGTCTCGTGGTGGGTCAGGGGAAGAGGAGGATGTACTACATGCTCTTCAAGATTTCTTCCAACAATGGAGAATCCACCCAGGTGGAAACAGAAGCTGTGGTAGCCAAAAAAGATTGGCCTCCGTTGCTTGTTAAGAATTCTACTTGAGAGCCACATACATGGTTTACTAAGAAAGTAGTATTCCATTTTCCAACAAGTATTCTGTGATCTAGATCTGACTTTTTGCAAAACCGGAGGGGCGGGGACAGGGGGGGGCTTGAACTCTCTTCCTACCATGTTCTCATTCTTTACTTTGGTAGGTGAGGAATCTTCCCTCCATGTGGCCTTGTGGCCCATGGGCAGGCAAACCCAGAGCAAGGCCTAAGTGTCAGCTTCACCTTCTCCCTACACCAATCAGCTGGCACCCAAGGATGGAGGGGGGATTTCACTAATTTTGTGTGTGCCTTGATTTTGGTTGTCAAACAGAATGGCCTGCATGTTAAAACCCGCAAAAACAACAGGCTTCATATAGCTGAAATACATGTACCTTCCTTTCATTAATAAATTTTAGAGAGCCAAAACCTGCAAGTTGCCTATCCCAATATCTATTTTCCTTAGTAAAGATTCCCTTAGGCACATGACTGCCTGGAAGAAAGACTGTACCTCCCAGACTCCCTTATAGCTTGGCATCCCATGTAATAAATTTCTGGCCAATATTATCTAAATGGAGGCAGTTTCCAGAGAAACTACTTAAAGGAGAGTGGGTATGCATATGTTGCCTCTTGTTCTTCATCCATTCCCCAGCCTTGCTGCCTAGAATGGGGAGGTAATGGTCAGTGGAAGAGACCTATACCCCAAGGAGTGGATGGCATTAGGAGCCTGGTCCAATGTCTTCATGGAATTTCCATCCCACCTGAACTGCCTAAGTCTGGATGCATCTACATGAAAGAAAACTAAACATTTACCTCTCACTTAAGCCACCTATATGTGGGGTTTTCTGTCACCACAGGCAAACTTAATCTTAAGTGGCATGCACACATAAATGATTACCTTATGCAGAAGCACTGACTGGAGGAAGAAGTGCTGTCTTTTCTCCCAAACTCTGATTCCTTCCAGTTTATTAGGGGCCCTTCTGGGTGTTCAGAGACTGCAAAGTAATGAGGAAGTGAGAGGAGGTAGCACAGTTGCTCCAGAATCTACCAGGATGAATGGCCACATGTGTCCACTGCTAGTTCATCCCTAACTCTGCCCTAACATTTGTAATAACCCAAAAATGCCTAGGTCAGTTTGTCAGTGACCACTTTGCCTGTGATCCATTTGCCTGATCATCAAATTGCCTTAAAATTTAATCCAGCTACAGAGTTTTCACCTTCTTTCCATGTCCCATCCTCATCTGCCACATTGTTTTCCTAACTGTTGAATATGTCTGAGGGCATTTCTGACTTTTTAAAAAAGCTTTTGATAAGCAGTCATCAAATTTGCAGTGTTATATGGATAATGTGTTTTTTTAATTTGCATATTCTTTTTTCCTTTGTAAATAAATGGGGGACTTTTTAGCCAGTTTTTCTAAAGATCCTTTTGTCAAATTTTAACCAATATTGGTTTTTATTTTTTACTTAGTTTTATTTAGTTATATTGTTTTGTATTTAGTTTCACATGAAGAGCTTCAAAACAGATGCAAAACCTTCAAAAAAGTGGATTTGAAGAAAACTGGCGATTAGATGACTGGCCATTAATTCGGTTTTCTATAAATTGGTTTTGAGTGATATGATCTCCTCCTTATACATAAGACATTTCCAAAATCTATGCTCCTTAAGCCTAATAGAATGACTTGAAATTCCCAAGCCTCAACTTCCACACCTGTGAGATATAAATAAAAATGTCCATTTCATCTATTATAAATAATAAATATATTTGGCAAAAAATAAAGACAATAGAAAATGTTGGAGAGAATAAGTAACAACTACAACTCTCCTACTTTGCAGGTGGGAGTATAAACTGGCATAACCACTCTGGAAAACAATTTGACATTACCCTCAAAAAACTGAACACATGCTTTATCTTAGTCCCAGCATGTCCACCACTAGAAAAATACTCAATACATTCTTCATACACACCAAGAGATTATTTCAAATGCTTACAGGAGCACAGCATTAATTGTCATAGCAAAAACTAGAAACAACCCAAATGTCCACAATAGAAGATTGATAAATAAGTTGTGTTATATTCTTACAATGGAATAGTATATCAAGATAAAAGTGAATGGACTGCAATTTCATGTAGCAAAATAAATTGTGGGTAGAAAAATCAGAAGAGTGTACAGAGTGTAATTCTATTTATATGAAGTTCAATAGCAAGCAAAATATTTTAAGGGATGCATACACAGGTGTTATGAGAAAATTAGGGGAATGCTTAACACAAAATTCAGGATACTTGGTTACATTTGGTGGATGAGGGAGAAACAAATAGAGATTCTGGGATATTGTTATATTGTTTCTTAGCTTAGGGGATACATATAGGCATATTTATTTAATCATATACATAGAACTTGGTTCAAGTAGACTGCTAATGAGATCAAAACTCAATTTTGGATCAGTGGCTCTAGTCCCATGAACCAACCTGTCATGTGACAAATATATGGGTGGCCATCATGGAAACTAAGTAAAAGAGTAAGTGGCTGCTATTGGAACCACAGCTCAGACCCCACATTCCAGTGCCTGTGGTTCTTATATAACCAGATCATTTGGTCAGAGGAAGAAAAAACAAGAACATGCTAAGAGGACTGAAAGTATCCATGGGGACAACTGGTATACTTATTTGACTTCCTTTGAGTGTTTTTTAACAATAAACCATCCTCAAAGCCCTGATGATGTCCCTGAAGTTATTTATGAACCCTCTCTAGTTGCTCCATGAAACAGAGGAAATAGCTATGTTGTCCAAAGATTAACTCTCCACATGTGGTTAATGAGGGGGATATGTGCACGTGGGTGGCACTTAGAGGTAGGAGATAGTAAAAGTAAAAGAAGGTAGCAATAACCACAAATTTAATTCAGAAACAAAACACTCTTTCGTTTGGTTTCAGTTGTCTTTTTCTTTCTTCACAAATACCTCATGTCTGTGTAATGATTGGTTCAAGATCCACTTAAAAAACAAGCCCTTAGCAAGATCCCAGCTCATTGGTTAGCAAGGAGGGAAGAAAGCTTGCTTTATGCTGTAAAAGGTTTGATGTAATTCCCCTTCTCCCTGGCCTCTTTGTCTAAACCACAAACTCCTGCAGTCCTGAGATTCTGCTTGGATTTTCTCCTAATATTTGAATACATAAATATAGGTCTGCAAGTACACTGCCCCTGTTTATGAGCCTTTTAAAGATCAAAGAGTCATTTTCAGCTCTTGGGCTTGTCACTTTGAAACATGTACTGTACTACCATTTAACGGGTAGTTCTTTCAGAATAACCTATTAGGCTCTTCCCACCTTGTCTTAACAATGAGTCCTACAGTTTATAAAGAAATACCTTCAATGGAGGATTCACCTCTGTTCCCTACATGTTGAAAATCTCAGTTCTTCCCTTTAATGGAGCTGAGTTTTAAAGGGTGCAGGTCTGAGTTTCTGTATGTGTCAATCTGAAGATGCCGTAACTATGATTCAAAATCAAATGGTCACATTGACAAAAGAAAATATCACAAAGTAGGAAAAAAGTAAGAGCTCATAGGATACCACTTCTCTAGGTGCTGCCTGAACTTGAAGTTTAAAGAATGGCTCCCAAAAAAAAAGTCTCCAAAGTCGTGGAGAGCCTGGGGACCAAGTCACATTGCTTAATAGTCATTGTCCCTACATGTTTATCTTGTATCTTCTTGGCAACATTGTGTTCAAATCTGAACTTTGGGACAGTTTACATATTTCTTACCCAGACTAAGATAGAACAAATAAGAGCAAGAATAAAATGGGAGGGTAAAGATATAAAGTCAGAAAAGGAGTTTAAATTAATACATTTCCTGAAATCATAAACATAATTTAGGGTTTCAAAGACCTGATTCTCAGAAGTTTATTAGACTGCCTATCATGAAGTTAAGAAGAATTATGCATTTGGTATGTGAAAAGTAGGTTTTGAGAGATTTCTGCCTCCAGTAATGGTTGGAGTGCTTGTTTCAGATCAACACTCCCATATGGAACAACTAATAAAATTTCAATGTGTGTGTGTCGTGTGTGTGTTTGAAGACATCAAACCAAGGTAAGCAGGGACCCTAAGGGGTCAATATCCTAGAAAGCAAGGGAAGTAGAAAAGAAGTGATATGAGTCTGACATTTGGCATTACTTTTGCTTTTCCCTTCCAGTCATTTTCTGTATCTCAAGGATGCTAAGAAGCTAAAAAAATTTTTTTGGTTAGTCTTCAAAGTACAGGGACAAAAATCAGGTTCAGGGCCCTGTAAGAAAGAGACATGAGAGAGGTGCTATAAATTACCCAGGCTTCCCACTGAAATGCTCAAAGAACTATACTTGGGAGTATAGCCTCACAAACACTGAAACACAGACTCTAATCATTTCAGTATCTGCATGGATTAAGTTATTCTAAACCCAACTGCTTCCCAAAGCATAACGGATCCTCAAATTATATGAACAATTATTTATACACAATGTTTGCTGTACCATTGGAAATTATTTGGCACACCAAAAGACATGAACACATACCTGAAAACCAAGAGAAATCACAGATAAAAGAAAGAGTCCCACCAGAGTTGTCAGATACAGACTTCAAAATATAGGTGACCAATAAATGCAAGAAAGTTAGATGGCTATTTGTAGACCCTCAGCAGAGAACTCGAAACTATAAAAAAAAAAATGTAGACATTCTACAGTAGAAAATACTTGAATTGAAATTAAGAACTTTACTAATGAATTTAATAGTAAATGAGAGAGGGCTGAAGAGAAGATTAGTAAACTAGAAGATGGGTCAAAAGAAATAGCCAGACTGAAATACAGAGTTAAAAAAAAGAAAGCAGTACATAGGGACACCTGGGTGGCTAGGTCAGTTAAACGTCTGCCTTCAGCTCAGGTCATGATCCCAGGGTATTCGATCAAGTCCCGAATTGGGCTCCTTGTTCAGCAGGGAGCCTGCTTCTCCCTCTGCCTGCCACTTCCCCTGTTTGCACACTCTCTCTCTCAAATAAATAAATAAATAAATAAAATCTTTTTTAAAAAGCAGCACATACAGAACAGAGCATAGGAGACATACAGTACATGGTGAAAGTTCTAATATACATGTAATCAAAATTCCAGGACAGGAATAAGAGAGTAGGTAGGAAAAATATTCAAAGAGATGACAGCCAATAAATTTCCACAACTAACGACATCAAGTCACAGATTTAAAAGTGTTTTAAAAAAGCAAGCAGTTTAAATACTAAGAAAACTATACCTAAGTACTTCATATAAAACTCTTTTTTAAAAGATTTTATTTATTTATTTATTTGAAAGAGAGAGAGAGGGAGAGAGAGCACAGAGGGAGAGGGAGAAACAGACTCCCTGCTGAGCAGGGAGCTTGACATGAGGCTCCATCCCAGGAGCCTGAGATCATGACCTGAGCTGAAGACAGCCACTTAACTGACTGAGCCACCCAGGGGCCCCTCATAGTAAAACTCTTGAAAACCAAAAACAAAGAGGAAAAAGCTCCTAAAATCAGTTCAAGAAAAAAAGGGGAAAAACATATTACTTTCAAAAGAGCAACCATAAGATTGACAAACAAACACAGTAGCAGCCAGGAAGTAATGGGGTAGCACCTTTATTATAACACAAGTGCCCAACTTAAGTTTTTGATTACCAAGACATCCACTTCAAAGATGGCTACTGTGAATAAACAAATTGCCAGTCACAGGACTAGATAAAGAACCAGCCCTCTCCATCCCTGAAGTTTCCCTCTGTTTTGGAGATCTCTTGTAGACTCAGATAAATGACCATTTGGTCACTTGTTTTCCCCTTCCTGCACTTTAATTCCCACTTTTATGCCTTAATCACTCAATAAAGAGTGAACCTGCAAACCTTAGGCCCCCATCCTTGACCCCAATAAAAAACAACCCTAGGGATGCTTCCCCCACCTCCCCTCTTTCTTCCCATGTCCTCGCTGTGTGGCCCCAGGAGTGCCATGTGCCCTCCAGGACCTGTAAGTAATAAATCTTGTCTATTTTCTCAAAGTTTCTAAATGGCTATTCCTGAGGTCATCTTGCAATCATAATAAGAACTACAAAGGCCAGTCTATCAACAACTTTGGTTCAAAAAAAAAAAAAGATGACTGGGAGGAACTCACCACAGGCCCAGGTGAGTGCCCCCAGGCATTTCTTGCCAATAACATCACTATTAATAAGCTGAGGCCTGCACAAAACAAACCAGAATAAAAGAATATATAACCAACAAATATCTAACAGAGTAAAAGAATAATAAGAAATAATTACTCCAAATAAAGTAAGAAATGTAGCAGCTTAAAGAAAACTTAGCAGCTAAAACAACACAGTAATATTCCACAGTTTCTGTGAGTCTGGAATTTAGAAGCAGCTTGGCTGGTGGTGCTAGCTCAGAGCCTCTCATGAGGTTTCCATCAAGATGTCAGCCAGAGCTACATTGTAGGAAGACTTGACTGGGAGTGAAGAACCTACTTTTAAGATGACTCCTTTATAAGCCTATTGGCAAGAAGTCTCAATTCTTCACTACATGTGAATGGATGTTTGAGAGTCCCAATAACGTCCCTTTTGTGATCCAGTCTTTTAAATAATTCACTGTCATTTCTGCCTATTCTATTTGATAGAAATGCGTCAGTAAGTCTAGGGCACATTCACAGGAAGATAAAGCTGTACCTCTTGAAGGTTGAAATATCAAAGAATCTGTGGACACATTTTAATGCCATGAAAAAAATGAAATTAAAGGAATTGTAGAAGATGAGCCAAAAAGAGAACAAAAGACAAAAAGTAGATTTAAACTACGTATATCAGAAACCATTCAGTATAAAAACCAAATATTCCAATGAAATGACAAAGACCATCAGACTGGATAAAAAAATATGCTGCTTATATGAGGCACACCTGAAATGAGTATACAGAACAATTTTAAATAAAAGAATAGAAATAGATACACGCTCATGCAAACACTAGCCAAAAGAAAGTGTACATAGCCATATTAATATCAAACAAAGTAGCCTTGAAGGCAAGGAGCGTTACCAAATAAAGAGGAACATTTCATAATGATAATGACATTTTGTAATAAAAGGGTTAATCCACCGATAAAATACACTACAGATATGAAATAGATAAAAGATATTAAGAACAAAATGCCAATTATTATGAAAACTTAAATGAATGGAAAAATTCTTTAAAAAATATTTCCAAAACTGACACAAGAAGAAATAGAAACTCTAAATAGATCTCATGTCTATTTAAGTAATTGGATCTATGATTTAAAACCTTCCCATAAACAAAACTCCAAGTCTGTATCTTTCATTGGTAAAAAGTTTGTTTGCAATTTGTGTTATTAATTCCCCAAATTTAAATCTATTTAAATTTACTTAAATTTAAGTTTAAATTAATTTCTTAAAATTAATAACATTAATTATAAACAAACTTCTTCAGATGATAAAAGAAAAGACATTTCCTACCTCATTTTCTGAAGCCAGCATAACCTTAAACCTGACAAGAACATTGCAAAAAAAAGAAAGAAAAGTAGAGCCCAATCTCATCCATAATACCATAGAGGCAAAACAATTGAACAAAATATCATCAAACTGAATTTAGCAATATAAAAAAGGATAAGGCATCACATCAAGTTGGGTTTGTTCCAAGAATTCAAACTGACTTACTATTCAATAATCAATTTATGAGGATGGTATAAACTGTGGTCTATTTATGCAATAGGATACTATGCAGTAATGAAAATTAGTAAATTACTGATTCAGCAACAAGAGCTTTCTCCCAAACATATGATTTAGTTAAGAAGCTAAACAAAGAATACATACTGTATGATTACATCTATATAAACTTCAAAATAGGCAAAAATAATGTAAGGTTATAGAGGTCAGGATAGTGATTACTTCCTCTAGGAAGGAAGAAGAGGATAGTGATTGGGAGTAAGCATAAGAGAGGCTTCTTGGGTATTGATAATGTTCTATCTCTGATATGAGTTACATAGAAGTATGTTCATTTTGTAGTAATTAATCAAGCTAATCACTAGTTACCATTTGTGCTTTTTATGTATATAAATGGATTTGAATATCAGAACTAAAAACTGATGTTTAAACACCCAAGACCCAAAAAACTAAATTACACCAAATAAAAACTGCATAGCAGTTTACAATTCCAAAAAGTGTATTTATACATTATCTTCCTTGCTCTTCACTCCAGCCATCAGAGGGAGCATAGGGTGTGCAGGTGGATATTGTTATTAACCCCATAACACAAATGAAGCAACTGAAATATTGACAAGTTCAGTGACTCATCCAAGATGCTATAGCTACTATCACAATGCCAAGTTATCTAATAACAGAACATTCTGGGATTATTAAACCATTGACCATATTGTCCCCTTGGAGTCCAATTTAACAAAATCCATTTAAACCACCGTAGTGAAATCCATGAACATGGCTATTCAGACTCCATTTTTCCCATTGCTTTACAAAGCCAGATCATCCTGTGCAGAATGGTGGATGGAGCATAGACTTTGAAGTAAGATTAAATCTGGGAGGAAAAAAATCCAGACCTTGTCACAAATTGACTGTGTAAATTCGGACATGGTACTTCATTGCTCTCAGCATTGCTTTCCTTGTCTACAAAGTGGGATGAATAGCATGCCTTTCAATAAAGTTGTGTGAAGAGTTAATTAAATGACCTGAGAAAACTGCCTGGCATGGTTCCTGAAAGCAACTGGTACCGTTATGTTGGTTCTACCCCCTCCTCCCAGCCACAAGTTTCATAAAGGAAGTGAGTTGTCTGCCCTGTGGAGATTAACCCAAAAATCCTTCAAATAATTGTGAGAAAAGCATAGAGAGACACCTGAATTTATTCAATCCAGCAGAGGTGCTTGCAAATGAACTGATTTGTAAGGTCATTACTTAGGCACAAGCTCGACTTAAAACCTAGGTCCAAAATCCACCTAGGCTCTACGAATTTGGGTAAATCCGACACCACTACCACTACCAACCTTTCTTTTCCTCTGGGGAGAGAGACTGTTTCTGCTTGCAACCGAGCCAAAAGCAAGAGTGAAACATCCAGCCTTTATTGAAATCCCTCAAGATCAGGCTGTGCAAGTAGAAGGCTAACCCCAGACAAAAGTAATTCCTCCCTCCCCTTTCCTCCCATTACATTTTATATTTAATCTTTCTATAGTGCATGTTCACATTTCACTGTGATACTTTACTAGTTTACCCTTGGTCTTCTCTTGGGAACTCAGAAAGGACAGAGTCTGTGTATCATTTATTTTTATATGTCCAGTGCAAAAAACAAACGTATTAAGCTTCAAAAGATCTGTATAGGCGGAAGGAAGGGAGAAAGGGAAGAAGGGAGAGAGAAGAAAAGGAAATCAAATTAATTTGTGAGCAAAGGAGGCAAGGTTTGTCTTTAAATACCCAGGCCTCTTCCTCATTGCCCTTGTCCTCTCCCACTACCTCTCTCACCCCATTGAGTCTTCCAAATTGGTCAGTATTTTCTCCGCCTTTCTAAGGTCCTCTTATCTCAGCCTACTCTCCGAAACAAGCCCCTGGGCCAGTGATTGACATTGCTAGTGTGATTAAGAATCACTATGTTGCTTTTTTTTTCCCAGTGGAGATGCATTTCAAGAATCCCCTAGAATTACAGGAGGCTTGGCCCCTTGTTGAGGGAAAGCAGGTGAGGAAGTCAAGGAGTTAGAACAGGGAGCCTTCTCAGTAGCCATGAAGCTGACCCTTGCTTCACTCATGAAGAAAAGTGGACCTGAGCCTGTTACTTAATCTCAAATTCCTTGGACTTCATTCCCTGTTTGTCTTCTCAGACCTTACACCCAGTTTCCCACAGAGCCACCTGTTCCTTGGAGCCTCTGATCAGATGCCTCAGGCTCTTCCCACAGGTGTCAACATGTGTTGGGTTAGCGGCCACCTCACCTGGGTTCCACTGCTAAACACATCTATGTGGCCCAGCCTTCTCAAATATCACAGTTGAGTAAGTCTGGATAGTATGATGTAATAATTGCTGCTTCATGTCTTCTCCAGGTGATTTCTGTTGCGTTGTCCTCTGCCACAGAGCCTGGGCTTGAATAATTTCCTGTTACCTGGCTACTACTGAACTTAATGATTACCTCTTCGGTCCCTTTGTGCATGCCTACATCCATTCCCTTCAGCAAGAGATGAATGTTTCTAGATGTGTCTGGGACCATCTTTCAGCATCTTACTGTTGGGAATGAGGCTGGGGGCACCAGCTGAGGCACAAAAGCAGCTGAAGTCAACCTAGCCAAGGATGGGGACGGCCCACAGACACAGACGTATTTAAGGTAGGAGTCAACGGTTCATTCCACATATTGAGAAAAACTCAGATGCCCTCCAGACATGGGTCTACAAGGGAAGGATAAGAGGGGATTAGATCACATTTTCCCTTTAAGACTTGCTCTCTCTCTCTCAAATAAATAAGAATTAAAAAAAAAAAAAAAGACTCAAGTCTACCTTGCCTGGTCCAAACATCCCTGCCACTAACAGCATGTGTGACCATGGGAACATTATTCACAATTTTGCCATCAGTGAGAAAGAGGATTATAGTTCCTCACTTCTTAGGTTTATTGTGAAGCTCAATAAGTCAATAGATATGAAGCACTTGGCACAAAGTAAATTCTTCACAATGTTGTTGTAATTATTCTTAATAGCTTTTTGTTTTCTGTGCAATTGACTCAAATGCTCATATCTTTAGAATATTTAGAGGAACATAGATTAGCTTCGTCAATCTACCTCAAAAACATATTGGTAAAATATATCTTGCCTTAACATATTTAATGTTAAAACACATGAAAAATCATCCTTAACTTTCAAAAAGTTTGTTGTAGATGTTTTCCCTTTATCATCATCTGAAATTACATAAAATATTCAATCAGTTTTTCTTAATTACTAATCACTATGAAAAAAATTCCAATTTCTAAAAATAATAGGTGGTTTATAGCTTACCATGTATGTCCCTGTGCTATTTTCTCTGAATCCTAATTGTTAATGCTAAATGCTAATAGCTAATGCTGATGTTAATACATAATCCTAATGCCAATTCTTCATCAACCTAAAATTAAATTTCTTTCTTAAAAATAAGCAAAAATAATTCTACAAAACAAACGAACAAAACTCAAGTCCACGTGGTAGACACTACCTCCAATGAATGATTTAATTAAAGGGATCACACACACCCTTTTGGTAAGGGAGATATGCACTCTCCAAAAAAGAAGCAACAAAATTTTTCTGTTAAAGGTGCAAGGACAGGGTCATATTCATCCATCCTCCTACTAAATTATGAGACCAAACACAATGATGGAGCTAGTAGTAATCATAATGATAAATAGTAAATGTATCGAGTGTTAACTCTGTGCTTAGCCCTTATGAAGTCTGTACCTGGATTACCTCATTTAATCTTTACAATAACCATATGACAGGTACATTGTTGTTTTCATATTACAGATAAAGCACCTGAGTCTTAGAGAAGTTAAGCAGCTTGCTCATGGTCACACAGCCAGTAAATGGCAGAGCCAGGGTTCCAACCCAAGTAATCCTCTCCAGAGCCCAAGCTCTTGGTCTATACACTATACTGTTTCCCTACAGATCATGGTGAATGAATTAATGAATGAATAAATGAATATGTGGGTGAAAGAACATATGAACTGAATGCTTACTACACAGCACACAGCAAACTAGGGGTACTGCCAAGTTTTCTAATTTGCACAGCCAGGTAGGTGTTTCCATTGGGTCTGGAGGTAAGAAACACGAAAGATTGGACATCTATGAAAAGGAAGATAGTGGGTTAAGTTCGAGCTGTGTGGAGTTAGGATATCAATTTGGGACATCCTGGGAGGCTCTGCATAATGATCTCCCTTCATACCTCCCATCCTTAGGTTTCCAGTCCATGCTGAGATGGACAACAAGGGAAATTGCATTTCCCTGGCATTGCTCATGTATCTGTCAATTGAGTGTGTCGGGATCTTCCTAATCAGACTGGTAGCTCTCAGAGAATAGGAAGCTTCCTCAAATGTTTGCAGGTCCTATTTCACTACTCAGTGATTGATTCAACATGACTGTTCTCAAATTTGGGCCATAGATGGCTTGGGGGAGCTAAAATTTCAAAAGTGCGTTGAACAAACCTGCTTCGTAGTGACATGGTGCATATGTCTTTTGGCCAAGCAAGAAGAATTCTGCTGGCTTTTTGTGAGACACCACTGACAGGCTGTCAAAGTTGAATTATGTGCTTTCAATTAGTTGTTAATGGGCCTATTTTGGAAATAACATCCTTCAAGCCTCGGTATAAATCCCATCTTCTCCATGAAGCACTCTCTGAGCATCTTGGCCCATGGCGATCTCTCCATCCTCCAGACAACCACTGAAACCCATTGTCTGGACCATAATTTGGCACTGGCCATCTACCACTTTGTTCATTCCATGACTTATACCAACTGTAAGTCCCATGAGGACAAAGACCATGTCTTTTACTCCTTTGAGTAGAAAGATAAGATTTTTAGTTATCTATTAATTCCATAAATCTTTATTGCACATCAACAATATGCCAACCAGGAAGGCAACAGAGACAAAACAAATCAAAACCCCTTCCGTAGTGGAGGTACTCTCCCCCATGCTGCCTTGTTCTTTCCATAACTCTCTTCCCTTATTCCTATAGAAACACACACTCATTAATGTGTACAGAGTACAGAGAGTACAGAGATCAGAGTCACTTTTTGTAAGGTAATCTCCAAAGAATGGCAAGCCCAGGTCAACCATAATGGGTTTAAAAGAGCATAAATGAGAACAAGATGAACCTTTCCCTAGACTGGAGAAGGGCTGCCCAAACAAGAGGATAGAAACCGAAGGGGGAAAAGTTGTGGGTGTCTAAAGAGGGCCCCTATGCCCTATCCCAGTGGTAAGCTTGAAACACACTCATGCTAGCAGCCATTTGTTAAATTTTCAGAAATTTTGTAGACTGGTTGAGGTTAGCAGCTTAAAATTGGACATGGAGTTAGTTTTCACACTTTTGAAAAAAGCAAAACTACAAATTTGGGCTTTTCTACATCCATCCCCCTCCCCAGCACCAGAGACAGTTGTTAGACATTTAGCAGCACTGCTGAGCCTGCAGTGTTCTCCCAGCCTCCACCTCAAAAGCAGTTGGGTAGAAAAGGCAGCAGGACTAGAAGGGAGGATGAGATAGCATCAGAGAGGCTCAGAGAGCATCAGAACAAGAAAGAAACAGTCACAAGCTGATAACTGGAGACTTTAGTGGGATACAAGCATCTCACAATTATTTTAATCATTATTATAAATAACTAATGCAATAAAAGTGGGTGATGGTGAGAGTGTGGCATGAAGCAAAGGTTATGAATAATCCAATTCTGTGCTCGCAAGATCCACAGAAGAGGAAAAAGAGAAGGAGGAGAAAGACGTAGCCATGCACTGGTTGCCTGGAGACAACCATGATGAGACCACAGCAGAAGCCAAAGACATGCTGCCATGATTGTATGCAGATGTTGCCCTGGAAGGAAGGGGCAGACAAAAACTCTTGAACTTACCAAGCATGTTCCCAAAGCAACTACCCCCCCCCAAAAAAAAAACACCAAAATGAGTAAGTTACCCTGGAGTAAATATAATATTTTTCTACCCATATTAGTCTGTTCAGGCGGCCATAACAAAATACCATAAACTAGGTGTCTTAAACAACACTTATTTTTTATACTTCTAGGGGCTGGAAGTCCAAGATCAAGGTCCATCAGGGTTCAGTTTCTGGTGAGAGCTCTCTTCCTAATTTCTGGATGGCCACTTTGTCCTCACGTGACCTCTTCTTGGTGCACATGTGGGAAGAAAGAGCATGATCTCTCTCTTCCTCTTCTTATAAGACTACTAGTCCTACTGGATCAGAACCCCAATCTTAAGACCTCACTGAACCTTAATTACCTCCTGAAAGTCTTATCTCCAAACGCAGTCACAGTGGGGCTTAGAACTTCAACATTTGAATTTGGGGGGCTACAATTCAGTGATTGGCACTATCACTAGGTAGAAAGGGAACTCCCAACAGGGACTGAGTAGACACTCTGTTGTTGGGGTTGTGGCCAGCAGTCACTCTCTCCAGGGCCAGTGCAAGTCTAAATTGGCACAACTCTATGGACAGGAGTTTAGAAATATTCATAAAACTTACAGAAGCACTTACCCTGTATTTCAGTGATTCCACTTCTGGGAATTTTTCCTATTGATGTACCTTCCTCTGTGCAAATTGATACATGCACACAGTATATTGTACTATATTGTACACTTGAAACTAATATTACACGGTAAACTAACTGGAATTTAAATAAAAACTTTAAAAAAAAAAGATTGAAAGCAACCAAGTGTCCATCAACAGAAGACAGGTTAAATCAATAATGGAATATTCTATTACTAAAAAATAATGATAAAACTCTCTACATCATGATATGCAAAGGAAAGCGTTTCATTTTTATTCCATTTAATGTCAAAGGGGAAGAATAAGAATTTATGCTCACATTTGGTTCTATTTTAAAAGGATTCAGAAGAAACTAATAAAAGGGAAACAAGACATCTTAAGGTATGGCTTTTTAATACTGTTTTGCTTTTATGTAATGATTGTGTGATCTATTGAAAAACAACAAAAAAAGTAAAGTTGCATTTCTGCACATCTGACTTTGAGACTTGTAAAGGATTACTACCTGCTTTTCCTGTATCTACCACAATGAGATGTTCAAAGAGCGTTTTCTGATTGACTGCTTCTGATCCTATTGAATCATGAGTATGACATTCTTCAACCCAGGAAGAATGTGATAAGAATGGATGTTATGTCTGACCCTGCCAGAAGTAGGGGTTGAGTCTGTTGAGTAGCATATGACTTTAGGCAGGTCACTGTCCCTCTCATAGCTTCAATTCTTACATTATAAGGAAAGGAATCAGCTCAGTTCAGCAAATATTCGCTGGGAGCTGACTCCCATCCTGGAGACTCAAAGCTACATAAGATCCAGTGCCTACCCTCAAGCACTTTGCAGACTGGTTGGAGGAGGCAGTGGAGACAAGGACAAGGGCAACAGAATGTGGTAGGGACCATGCCAGAGGTGTCTCCAGGGAGTGCTGATGCCTGGAAGAGAGCTATCCCCAACTTGTGTGCTCAGGGAAGACTTTCTGCAAGAGAAGGGTGAGGAGGGAAGGTGTCCCAGGCAAAGAGAAGAGCAAGAGCATAGGCATAACCAGGGAACAGGAGGGAAGCCCGAGCAGCATGGATTATTGAAGTGTCAGCATGGGCCAGGAAGATGCAGCAGATGCAGCTGTACTTGTGCCCTTCCTGAGGTCCAGCCCACCCTGATTCTCCAGGAGGTGTGTTCTGTCTCACTATGGGAGCTTGTGGAAGGAATCCTCAACCTCCTTGACTGGACCTTGGGCCACACCAAAGGCAGTGAAAGCAAAAGTGGCACCACAGGGACCAGGGCCAAGGGAAGGTTCCCTTGCACCCACTGGAGGCCTAGGCTAAGGTAGAAAAGAACACCCCATCCAGGCCCCAGTTCTGCCAAGCTCTTCAGGAGCTATCTCCATTGCTGCTGAGGAGTTAGGGACATGGTCTCCAGCACTGGCAACCCTCTATCCCCAGCACCGTGGTGCCCCAGGGACCTACAGCTTGTTCTGCTATCAAAGAAATGGACCCGCCCTAGATCTCTTCTCCTCTCCCCGACCCCAGGATCAGCACTGCTTCTAGCTGCTGCCATGCCCATCTGATCAGTGGCCTTGCAGGGCTGGACTCAGGGCTTGTGTTTCATGCCATCCTTATTTGATTCTCACAACAATCCTGCAGGGTTGTAATCCTATATTCATCACACATATGATACACTGAAATTCAAAGGCGTTAATTGGCCCACTTTCTCGGGGACACTTATGTCAGAGCTAGGATTTGATTTCAGGTCCCTCCTTCCCAAGCCAGGAATCTAAGCCTAGAAGGGAAGGCCTGTTTGTTTCCTTGACCAACAGGTTGGCTGTTCCAAGCTTTGTTGCAACCATCTGGGTTGAGCTCCTCCCACGCCCCAGCCTGCCCCACTCATCCCCCAAATCCAAGGCCAGTGATGCCCCCTCCCCTGAGCATGGCTGGATCAGATTAGCAAAAGCAGCCTCATTCACAAGATTGCCCTACTTGGCTCCAGCAATTAATTAAGAGCCGTCTGAGAGCCTCCAAAGGGCCTGCAAGCTCCAGCAAGATACAGCACATATAGTTTAATCCAAAATATTTGCTGTGTTTTTCCCTTCACTGGAGAACCAGTCCTTACCTGTTACCTGAACCTGATTAAATTTTTAAGCCTCTCATTCTTGGTGCCAACCATGAGCCAACCTGTTGGTCACTGGAAGGTGGGGAGGTGGCTGGAAACTTGACAATGATAATAATTTATCAATACACACATCGTTGTTTACTGGCTGCACCATGGAGCATCCAGGATCCACACCAGGCACGGCTTGTCCTGGTCAACAGTGCTGTTTGCATACATGAGACCTGCAGGCTCAGCCAGGACATGGTGGGAGCCGGAAAGATCCAGCTTAGACTGATCTATGGACAGGGCTGCCTGTGGCAGAAGAGTGGGGGATCCTCATTTCATCTAGAATTCAGCTAGATAACTATCAACTCATTCTGAACACCTGTGAATTCAACCTGAGATCTAAGAAAAGAATTGCTACAATTCTACAAATAGAAAAGTGACCACTTCCTAGGGAAGGTAGGAGGTGCAGAGAAGTGAATCCAAGACAATACAAGGGAAGATAAACTGCAGGGGGAGAGAGCCTCCATAAGCCGTCTACCAGAAAGTGATATAGCAATGAAGTGCAAAATCAGAACTTTTAAAAGTGTGCTCCAGTGAGGGCCCTCCCTGCCTGAAAGGCTCTCAGGTGGTGAAGCAGTGCAGAATCCTAGGTGGGACAGCGTGGTCTCTGGATCCCCAGGGTCACAGAAAGAACAGTGGTATCTGAGTGCTGCAGAATTCCCAAACACTGGAGCTGGCTACAATTACCGAGGCCCAGAGTGGCCTCTCAGCTAGGTGTTTCCATAAACCGGGAACCACAGCACCATCACGTGACCACTCTCGGAGCTGGGTCCAGCAAGATCAAAACCACTGGGAGACCAGAGCAGGTACACCCATGATTGGGCAACCCTCCAGGAGAAGGGACCCAGTGAGCCCCGGGGCCACGGTGAGACCCCCCACCCCCTGCCCTGGAAGGACTGGTGCCAGCGTGCACCACAGGAGTTTGCAGAGTTGGCACACACAAAGGGGATTGACTGCTTTTCCCTGAGGGTGCACTGAAGAGTGGGGGCTCTGATCATTCAGCTTCAGGGCTGGAGATTGGGGCACCGCCATTTTTACTTTTTTTTTTCATCCTCTAAAGCTGTATAAAAAGCCTTCAGGGAACAAAAGCCACATAGAACAACCTGAAGCAGCTTACACATCCAAGCCCCCTGGAAAGGGGGGGTGCAACTCTGCCCAGGCAGACACCTGAGAATCAGCACAGCAGTCCCCTCCCCCAGAAGACCAACTGGAACAACAGGCAAACACCAAGTTTACAGAGCACACAAGACTGTGTGGTATCTGAGTGCTGCAAAATTCCCAGACACTGGAGCTGGCTACAATTACTGAGGCCCAAAGTAGGCTCCAGCACTAGGGGAAAATAGTATATAGAATTTGAGGGGGTTTTTTTCTCTTGATTCTTTAGTATTTCGTTTAAAATTCTCTTTTACTTTTTTTCCCTTTTTTCCTTTTCAACCAGCTTCTATTTTATCAACTCTTTAAGTGTTGTTTGTTTTTTTTTTACTTCTCATTTTTACATTTATATTTTATAGATATAGTCTTCATTTTTGGCTTTCTTTCACTGTATTCAATTTTATTTTTGTATATATGTAAGTTTTTATTTCTTCACAATTTTGGGATCCAGTGTCTTAAAAAAAAAAAAAGACCAAAATACACCCAGGACTAAGGGTATCACCCTGTTCTGTCTACCTGTTTGATTATATTCTCTCTTTTTTCCTTTTTTCTTTTTTGGTGTCTGATATCTTCTGATTTGCCTAGTGGATAGTTTGCTGGGGTCATGGTTGATATTTTTATTTATTTTTTGTTCTCTCATTCTTCTATTCTTCTCTGGACAAAATAACCAGAAGGAAAAATTTCCAGAAAAAAAGAACAGGAGGCAGTAATCACTGCCAGAGATGTAATAAATATGATGTTGGTAAAATGCCAGAGCTAGAATTCAGAACAATGACTATAAAGATACTAACTGGGCTTCAAAAAAGCATAGAAGACACTAGAGAATCCCTTTCTGGAGAAATAAAGGAATTAAGATCTAATCAGGTTGAAATCAAAAAGGGTATTGCTGAGATGCAATCAACAATGGAGGCTCTTACTGTTAGGATAAATGAGGCAGAAGAGAAAATAAGTGATATAGAAGATAAAATTATGGAGAATAAAGAAACTGAGCAAAAGAGAGATAAACCATTACTAGACCATGAGGGGACGATTCAAGAGATCAGTGATAACAATAAAGCAAAATAATATTAGAATTATTGGGGTTCCAGAGGAAGAAGAAAGAGAGAGGGGGGCAAAAGGTATATTTGAGCAAATGATAGCTGAGAACTTCCCTAATTTCCCTAAGGAAATATGCATTCAAATCTAGGAGACACACAGAACACCCCTCAAAATCAATAAAAATAGATCAACACCGCAACATATAATAGTGAAGTTTGCAAATTTCAGAAATAAAGAGAAAATCCTGAAAGCAGCTTGAGAAAAGAGGTCCTTAACCTATAAGGGTAGAAACATTAGACTGGCAGAAGACCTATCGACAGAGAACTGGCAGGCCAGAATGGGCTGGCATGATATATTCAGGGTACTGAGAAAAATATGCAGCCAAGAATACTTTATCCAGGAAGCCTGTCATTCAGAATGGAAGGAGAGATAAAGAGCTTCCAGAACAACCAGAAACAAAAAGAATTTGTGATCACTAAACCAGCCCGGCAAGAAATTTTAAAGGGATCCTGTAAGCAAAGAGAGAACCCAAAAGTAACATAGACCAGAATGGAACAGAGACAATACATAGAAACAGTGATTTTACAGGTAATACGATGGCACTAAATTCATATCTTTCAATAGTTACTCTGAATGTAAATGGACTAAATGCTCCAATTAAAAGACACAGGGTATCAGATTGGATGAAAAAGCAAGACTTGATATGCTGTCTACAAGAGACCCATTTTAGACCCAAAGACATCTCCAGACTGAAAGTCAGGGGGTGGAGAACTATTTATCATGCCAATGGACCTCAAAAGAAAGCTGGGGTAGCAATGCTTATATCAGACAAATTAGATTTTAAACCAAAGACTATAGCAAGGGATGAAGAGGGACACTATATCATACTTAAAGGGTCTATCCAACAAGATCTAACAATTGTAAATATTTATGCTCCTAACTTGGGAGCAGACAATTACATAAACCAACTAACAACGAAATTAAAGAAACACATTGATAATAATACAATAATAGTAGGGGATATTAACACTCCACTCACAACAATGGACAGACCATCTAAGCAGAAGATCAACAAGGAAACGAGGACTTTGAACGACACAATGGACCAGATGGATTCACAGATATATACAGAGCATTCCACCCTAAAGCAACAGAACACACATTCTTCTTGAGTGCACATGGAACATTCTCCAGAATAGACCACATACTGGGGCACAAATCAAGTCTCAACCAGTACCAAAGGATTGGAATTATTCCTTGCTTATTTTCAGACCACAATGCTTTGAAACTAGAACTCAATCACAAGAGGAAATTTGGAAGGAACTCAAATACTAGAAGGTTAAAGAACATCGTACTAAAGAATGAATAGGTCAACCAGGAAATAAATAAGAATTTTAAAAATCCTTGGAAACAAATGAAAATGAAAATGCAATGGTTCAAAACCTTTGGGATGCAGCAAAAGTGCTCCTAAGAGGGAAGTACATGGCATTACAAGCCTTTCTCAAGAAACTAGAAAAGTCTCAAATACACAATCTAAACTTACACCTAAAGGAGCTGGAAAAATAACAGCAAATAGAGCCTAAACCAAGCAGGAGATGAGAAATAATAAAGATTAGAGGAGAAATCGATGAAATAGAAACCAAAAGAACAGAAGAAGAGATCAATGAAACTAGAAGCTGTTTCTTTGAAAGAATAAATAAGATTGATAAACCCCTAGCCAGCCTTATCAAAAAGAAAAGAGAAAGGATCCAAATTAATAAAATCATGAATGAGAAAGGAGAGATCATGACCAACACCAGGGAAATACAAACAATTTAAAGAACTTATTATGGGAGGAGCAAGATGGTGGAGGAGTAGGAGACCTGGATTTCGTCTGGTATCAGGAATTCAGCTGGATAGGGATCAAACCATTGTGAACACCTACGAACTCAACAGGAGATCAAAGAAAAGAATAGCAGCAATTCTCTGAACAAAAAAGTGACCACGTTCTGGAAGGTAGGATGTGCGGAGAAGCAAATCTAAGGAGATATTCAGGAAGATAGACAATGGGGGCAGGACCACTGGCAACTGATAGAGCAGCGGAGCACAAAATCAGAACGTTTAGAAGTCAGCTCTGCTGAAGGATGTCGCTCCAGTGGTTAAGTGGGGGGTGGAACCCTCAGTGGGACAATGTGGTTGCAGGACCTTAGGGGTCACAGGAAGGCTGGGGGTGCCTGAGTGCGGCAGAGCTCCCAGGTATTGGAACAGGGAAGCCGGCTGCAGATGGAGCTGAGGAGCTGGCTCTCAGCTCGAGGTTGCCATAAACCATGATCCGAGGCACAGTCAGGCCACTACTCTTCCAGCAGGGACCCAAAAAGGAGCAGATCTGGGGAGAGTCCCCTTCCTCCCCTGGGAGGAGTGGCGTGGGAGCACACTACAGTCATCTGCTGGGTTTGGAGACTCCACAGAGGGTCATGTGCCAGAGACAGAAATGCTCAGTCACAGGCCGGGTGAGCACAAAGTGCGGCCAGAGACTGGGGAGACGGGAGTGATTGACTGCTTTTCTCTGGGGACTCACTGAGGAGTGGGGCCCTGAGTTCCCGGCTCCTCTGGGGTGGAGATTGGGAGGCTGCCATTTTCACTCTCATCCTCCAAAGCTGTACAGAAAGCTTGCAGGAAACGAAAGCTCCCGAGAGAAAACCCAAGCAGATTACTTAGCCTGGACTGGCAAGGGCAGGACAAATCCACCTCTGGCAAAGACATTTGAAAACCACAGCAACAGGCCCCTCCCCCAGAAGATCAGCAAGAACAGCCAGCCAAGACCAAGTTTACCAATCAATGAGAACAGCAGAACGCCAGCACTAGGGGAATATTGCAAATAGAATTCATGGCTTTTTCCCCATGATTCTTTAGTCTTTCAAAGTTAATTTTTTTAATTTTCTTTTTTTCTTTTTCTTTTTTTTTTAATTTTTCTTTTTCCCTTTTTCAACCAACATCTTATCAATCCCTTTTTTTAAAAATCTTTTTTATTTTTCATTTTTAGAGTCAGAGTCTATCCCTTCATGGTAGTTAACCTTATTTTTGTTATATATATAAGTCATTCTCTCTTTAAACTTTTGGGATACAGTTTCTTCTAACAGACCAAAATGTACCCTAAATCTCTAGTGCATGGCTTTGTTCTAGTCTCCTGCCTGATCACATTCTCTCCCTTTTTCTTTTTTTTTTAAATCCTCTTCTTTCTTTTTTCAACCAACTTCTTATCATCAATTCTTTTTATAAAATCTTTTATAATTTTCATCTTTATAGTCATATTCCATCCCTTCATCATATTTACCCTTTTTTTTGTACATATATAAGTTTTTCTTTCTTTAAAATTTGGGAGGCGCTTTCTTCTAACAGACCAAAATATGCCCAAAATCTAGTGTGTGGCAATGATCTATTCACCAGGCTAATCATATTTGACCATATTCTTTCTTTTTCTTTTTCTTTTTTTTTTCTTTTTTCTTTCTTTCCCATTCTTTTCCCCTGGTTTCAAGTCTCTTCTGATTTGTTTAGTGTATATTTTTCTGGGTTTATTGTTACCCTGTTAGCATTTTGTTCTCTCATTCATCTATTCTCCTCTGGACAAAATGACAATACGGAAAAACTCACCTCAAAAAAAAAAGAACAAGAGGCAGTACCGACTGCCAGGGACCCAATCAACATGAACATTAGTAAGATGTTGGAAATAGAGTTCAGAATAACAATTATAAAGATACTAGCTGGGCTTGAAAAAAGCATGGACGATACTAGAGAAACCCTTTCCAGAGAAATAAAAGAACTAAAATCTAACCACGTAGAAATCAAAAAGACTATTAATGAAGTGCAATAAAAAATGGAGGCTCTAATTGCTAGGATAAGTGAGGCAGAAGAGAGAATTACTGATATAGAAGACCAAATGATGGAGAATAAAGAAGCTGAGAAAAAGAGAGATAAACAACTACTGGATCACGAGGACAGAATTCGAGAGATAAGTGATACCATAAGACGAAACAGTATTAGAATAACTGGGATCCCAGAAGAAGAAGAGAGAGAGGGGCAGAAGGTATATTGGAGCAAATTATAGCAGAGAACTTCTCTAATTTGGGGAAGGAAACAGGCATCAAAATCCAGGAGGCACAGAGAACCCCCACAAAATCAATAAAAATAGGTCAACACCCCGACATCTAATAGTAAAACTTACAAGTCTCAGAGACAAAGAGAAAATCCTGAAAGCAGCTTGGGACAAGAGGTCTGTAACCTACAATGGTAGAAACATTAGATTGGCAACAGACCTATCCACAGAGACCTGGCAGACCAGAAAGGACTGGCATGATATATTCAGAGCACTAAATGAGAAAAATATGCAGCCAAGAATACTATATCCAGCTAGGCTGTCATTGAAAATAGAAGGAGAGATAATAAGCTTCCAGGACAAACAAAAACTAAAAGAATTTGCACACATGAAACCAGCCCTACAAGAAATACTGAAAGTGGTCCTCTAAGCAAAGAGAGAGCCTAAAAGTAACATAGACCAAAAAGGAACACAGACAATATACAGTAACAATCACTTTACAGGCAATACAATGGCACTAAATTCATATCCTTCAATAGTTACCCTGAATGGAAATGGGCTAAATGCCCCAATCAAAAGACACAGGCTATCAGATTGGATTAAAAAACAAGACCCATCGATATGCTGTCTGCAAGAGACTCATTTTAGACCCAAAGACACCCCCACATTGAAAGTGAGGGGGTGGAAAACCATTTACCATGCTAATGGACACCAAAAGAAAGCTGGGGTGGCAATCCTTATATCAGACAAATTAGATTTTAAACCAAAGACTGTAATAAGAGATGAGGAAGGACACTATATCCTACGTAAAGGGTCTATCCAACAAGAAGATCTAACAATTGTAAATATCTATGCCCCTAACATGGGAGCAGCCAATTATATAAGCCAATTAATAACAAAAGCAAAGAAACACATTGACAACAATACAATAATAGTGGGGGACTTTAACACCCCCCTCACTGAAATGGACAGATCATCTAAGCAAAAGATCAACAAGGAAATAAAGACTTTAAATGACACACTGGACCAAATGGACTTCACAGATATATTCAGAACATTCTATCCCAAAGCAACAGAATACACATTCTTCTCTAGTGCCCATGGAACATTCTCCAGAATAGATCACATCCTAGGTCACAAATCAGGTCTCAACTGGTACCAAAAGATTGGGATCATTCCCTGGATATTTTCAGAACACAATGCTTTGAAACTAGAACTCAATCACAAGAGGAAAGTTGGAAAGAACTCAAATATAGGAGGCTAAAGAGCATCCTACTAAAGATGAATGGTTCAACCAGGAAATTAAATAAAAATTTTAAAAATTCATGGAAACAAATGAAAATGAAAACACAACTGTTCAAAATCTTTGGGATGCAGCAGAGGCAGTCCTAAGACGAAAGTATATAGCAATATAAGCCTTTCTCAAGAAACAAGAAAGGTCTCAAATATACAACTTAACCCTACACCTAAAGGAGCTGGAGAAAGAACAGCAAATAAAGCCTACACCCAGCAGGAGAAGAGAAATAATAAAGATCAGAGCAGAAATCAATGAAATAGAAACCAAAAGAACAGTAGAACAGAGCAACGAAACTAGGAGTTGGTTCTTTGACAGAATTAACAAGATTGATAAACCCCTGGCCAGACTTATCAAAAAGAAAAGAGAAATGACCCAAATCAACAAAGTCATGAATGAAAGAGGAGAGATCACAACCAACGCCAAAGAAATACAATTATAGGAACATATTGTAAGCAACTATATGCCAGCAAATTAGATAATCTGGAAGAAAGGGATGCACTCCTAGAGATGTATAAGCTACCAAAACTGAACCAGGAAGAAATAGAGAACCTGAACAGACCTATAACCACTAAGGAAATTGAAGCAGTCATCAAAAATCTCCCAACAAACATGAGCCCAGGGTCAAATGGCTTCCCAGGGGAATTCTACCAAACATTTAAAGAAGAATTAATACCTATTCTTCTGAAACTGTTCCAAAAAATAGAAATGGAAGGAAAACTTCCAAACTCATTTTATGAGGCCAGCAATACCTTGATCCCAAAACGAGACAAAGACCCAATCAAAAAGGAGAATTACAGACCAATATCCTTGATGAACATGGATGCAAAAATTCTTACCAAAATACTAGCCAATAGGATCCAACAGTACATTAAAAGGATTATTCACCACGACCAAGTGGGATTTATCCCTGGGCTGCAAGGTTGGTTCAACAACCACAAATCAAGCAATGTGATACAATACATTAATAAAAGAAAGAACAAGAACCATATGATCTTCTCAAAAGATGCAGAAAAAGCATTTGACAAAGTACAGCATCCTCTCTTGATTAAAACTCTTCAGAGTGTAGGGATACAGGGTACATACCTCAATATCATAAAAGCCATCTATGAAAAACCCACAGCGAATATCATTCTCAATGGGGAAAAACTGAGAGCTTTCCCCCTAAGGTCAGGAACATGGTAGGGATGTCCACTATCACCACTGCTATTCAACATAGTGCTAGAAGTCCTAGCCATGGCGATCAGACAACAAAAAGAAATAAAAGGCATCTGAATCGGCAAAGAAGAAGTCAAGCTCTCACTCTTTGCAGGTGATATGATACTTTATGTGGAAAACCCAAAAAACTCCACCCCAAAATTGCTAGAACTCATACAGGAATTCAGTAAAGTGGCAGGATATAAAGTCAATGCACAGAAATCAGTTGCATTTATATACACCAACAACAAGACAGAAGAAAGAGAAATTAAGGAGTCAATCCCATTTACAATTGCACCCAAAACCATAAGATATCTAGGAATAAATCTAACCAAAGAGGCAAAGAATCTGTATTCAGAAAACTATAAAATACTCATGAAAGAAATTGAAGAAGACAATAAGAAATGGAAAAATGTTCCATGCTCATGGATTGGAAGAAAAAAGTATTGTGAAGATGTCAATGCTACCTAGAGCAATCTACACATTTAATGCAATCCCTATCAAAATACCATCAACATTTTTCACAGAGGTGAACAAATAATCCTAGAATTTTTATGGAACCAGAAAAGACCCTGAATAGCCAGAGGAATGTTGAAAAAGAAAACCCAAGCTGGTGCCATCACAATGCCAGACTTCAAGCTCTATTACAAAGCTGTAAGCATCAAGACAGTATGGTACTGGCACAAAAACAGACACATAGATCAATGGAACAAAGTAGAGAGCCCAGAAATGGACCCTCAACTCTATCGTCAACTAATCTTCAACAAAGCAGGAAAGAATCTCCAATGGAAAAAAGACAGTTCTCTTCATCAAATGGTGTTGGGAAAATTGAACAGCCACACACAGAAGAATGAAACTGGACTATTTCCTTACACCACACAAAAAAATAGACTCAAAACGGATGAAAGACCTAAATGTGAGACAGCTGTCCATCAAAATCCTAGAGGAGAACACAGGCAGCAACCCCTTCGACCTCAGCTGCAGCAACTTCTTCTAGAAACATTGCCAAAGACAAGGAAAACAAGGACAAAATTGAACTATTGGGACTTCATCTAGATAAAAACCTTTTGCACAGTAAAGGAAACAGTCAAAAAAAAAAAAAAAAGACAACCAACAGAATGGGAGAAGATATTTGCAAATGACATATCAGATAAAAGGCTAGTATCCAAAATCTATAAAGAACTTATCAAACTTAACACCCAAAGAACAAATGATCCAATCAAGAAATGGGCAGAAGACATGAACAGACATTTTTCCAAAGAAGACGTCCAAATGGCCAACAGACACATGAAAAAGTGCTCAACATCGCTCAGCATCAGGGAAATCCAAATCAAAAGCTCAATGAGATACCACCTCACACCAGTCAGAAGGGCTAAAATTAACAAGTCAGGAAATGACAGATGTTGGTGAGGATGCGGAGAAAGGGGAACACTCCTACACTGTTGGTGGGAATGCAAGCTGGAGCAGCCATTCTAGAAAACAGTATGGAGGTTCCTCAAAAAGTTGAAAATAGAGCTACCGTATGACCCAGCAATTGCACTACTAGGTGTTTACCCCAAAGATACAAATGTAGTGATCTGAAGGGGTACGTGCACCCCGATATTTATAGCAGCAATGTTCACAATAGCCAAACTATGGAAAGAGCCAAGATGTCCATCAAGAGATGAATGGATAAAGAAGATGTGATACACACACACACACACACACACACACACACACACACACAATGGAATATTATGCAGCCATCAAAAAAATGAAATCTTGCCATTTGCAATGACGTGAATGGAACTAGAGGGTATTATGTTAAGTGAAATAAGTCAATCAGAGAAAGACATGTATCATATAACCTCACTGATATGAGGATTTCTTAATCAGGAAACAAACTGAGGGTTGCTGGAGTGGTGGGGAGTGGGAAGGATGGGGTGGCTGGGTGATAGACATTGGGGAGGATATGTGCTGTGGTGAGTGCTGTGAATTGTGTAAGACTGATGAATCACAGACCTGTACCTCTGAAACAAATAATACATTATAAGTTAAAAAAAAAAAAAAGATAGTAGGAAGGGAAAAAAGAAGGGGGGGAAATCCGAGGGGGAGAAGAACCAGGAGAGACTATCGACTCTGAGAAACAAACTGAGGGTTCTAGAGGGGAGAGGGGTGGGGGGATGGGTTAGCCTGGTGTTGGGGGAAAAAAACAGTTAATAAAAAGAGTATTTTCATCATTAAAAAAAGAACTTATTATGAACAACTCTATGCCAAAAAATTAGGCAATCTGGAAGAAATGGATGCATTCCTAGAGATGTATAAACCAACAAAACTGAAATGAGAAGAAATAGAAAACCTGAACAGACCCATAACCAGCAAGGAAATTAAAGCAGTAATAAAAAAAAAAAAAAAATCTCCCAACAAACAAGAATCCAGGGACAGATGGCTTCCCAGGGGAATTCTACCAAACATTTAAAGAACTAATACCTATTCTTCTGAAGCAGTTTCAAAAAATAGAAATGGAAGGAAAACTTCCAAACTCATTCTATGAGGACAGCATTACCTTCATACCAAAACCAAAGACCCCACCAAAAAGGAGAAATACAGACCAATATCCCTGATGAACATGGATACTGAGATTCTCACCAAGATACCAGCCAATGGGATCCAGCAGTACATTAAAAGGATTATTCACCATGACCAAGTGGGATTTATTCCTGGGCTGCAAGGGTGGTTCAACATTTGCAAATCAATCAATGTGATACACTACATTAATTTAAAAAGGACAAGAACCATATGATCCTCTCAGTTGATGCAGGAAAAGCATTTGACAAAATACTTCATCCTTTCTTAATTAAAACTCTCCACAGTGTAGGGATAAAGGAAACATACCTCAATATCATAAAAGCCATCTACAAAAAGCTCACAGCAAATATCACTCTCAATGGGGAAAACTGAGAGCTCTTCCCTAAGGTCAAGAACATGACAGGGATGCCCACTATAATCACTGTTTTTCAACATCGTACTAGAAATCCTGGCCTAAGCAATCAGACAACAAAAAGAAATAAAAGGCATTCAAACTGGCAAAGAAGAAGTCAAACTCTCACTCTTTGCAGATGCCATGACACTTTATGTGGAAAACCCAAAAAACTCCACCCCAAAATTGCTAGAACTCATACAGAAATTCAGGAATGTGGTAGGATATAAAATCTATGCACAGAAATCAGTTGCATTTCTACACACTAACAATGAGACAGAAGAAAGAGAAATTAAGGAATCAATCCATTTACAATTGCACCAAAAACTGTAAGATATCTAGGAATAAACCTAGCCAAAGAGGTAAAGGATCTGTAATCTAAAAACTACAGAACATTTATGAAAGAAATTGAGGAAGACACAAAGAAATGGAAAAACATTCCATGCTCATGGGTTGGAAGAACAAATATTGTTAAAATGTGTATGTTACCAAGAGCAATCTACACTTTCAGTCCAATCCCTATCAAAATACCAACAACTTTTTTCAAAGAAATGGAACAAATAATCCTAGAATTTTTATGGAACCAGAAAAGACTCCAAATAGCCAGAGGAATGTTGAAAAAGAAAACCAAAGCTGGTGCCATCACAATGCCAGACTTCAAGCTCTATTACAAAGCTGTAAGCATCAAGACAGTATGGTACTGGCACAAAACAGACCATAGATCCCAGAGAACAATGGAACAAAATAGAGAACCCAGAAATGGACCCTCAACTCTATCGTCAACTAATCTTCAACAAAGCGGGAAAAAACATCCAATGGAAAAAGGACAGTCTCTTCAATTAATTGTGCTGGGAAAATTGGACAGCCACATGTAGAAGAATGAAACTTTTCTTACACCATATACAAAGATAAACTCAAAATGAATGAAAGACCTAAATGTGAGATAGGAATCAAAATCCTAGAGGAGAACACAGGCGGCAACCTCTTCGACCTCGGTTGCAGCAACTTCTTGTTAGACACGTCTCCAAAGGCAAGGGAGACAAAAGCAAAAATGAACTATTGGGACCTCCTCAAGATAATAAGCTTCTGCACAGCAAAGGAAACAGTCAAGAAAACTAAAAGGCAACCTACAGAATGGGAGAAGATATTTGCAAATGACATATCAGATAAAGGGCTAGTATCCAAGATCTATAAAACGTTATCAATCTCAACACCCAAAAACCAATAATCCAGTCAAGAAATGGGCAGAAGACATGAACAGACATTTCTCCAAAAAAGACAGACAAATGGCCAACAGACACCATGTCACTTGGCATCGGAGAAATACAAATCAAAACCACATTGAGAAACCACCTCACACCAGTCAGAATGGCTAAAATGAACAAGTCAGGAAACAACAGATGTTGGTGAGAATATAGTGGAAGAGGAACCCTCTTGCACTGTTGGTGGGAATGCAAACTGGTGCAGCCACTCTGGAAAACAGTACGGAGGTTCCTCAGGACGTTAAAAATAGAGCTACCCTACGGCCCAGCAATTGCACTACTAGGTATTTACCCCAAAGATACAAAAGTAGTGATCCGAAGGGGCACCTGCACCCCAATGTTCATAACAGCAATGTCCACAATATCCAAATTATGGAAAGGGCCAAGATGTCCATCGACAGATGAATGGATAAAAAAGATGTGGTGTGTATATATACAGTGGAATATTACTCAGCCATCAGAAAGGATGAATATCCACCATTTTCATCGACATGGATGGAACTAGAGGGTATTATGCTAAGCAAAATCAGTCAGTCAGAGAAAGACAATTATCATGTGGTTTCACTCATATGTGGAGTATAAGAAGCAGCACAGAGATTCATAGGGGAAGGGAGAGAAAACTGAATGGGAAGTCATCAGAGACGGAGATGAACCAGGAGACACTCTTAATTATAGGTAACAAACAGTGTTGCTGGAGGGGAGGTGGGTAGGGGGATGGGGTAATTGGGTGATGGGCATTAAGGAGGGCACGTGATATGATGAGCACTGGGTGTTATCTGCAACTGATGAATTATTGAACTCTACATCTGAAACTAATGATGCACTCTATGTTGGCCAATTGAATTTATATAAAAATAAAAAATAAATAAATAAATACATTTTATTTTATTTTATTAAATACATTTAGACACACTATCCCCAGATTTTAAATATATATGTGATAAAGAAAGATTGTGCCTATAAATTCTATATTTCATACAATCTAATCTAATGATAAACATATTTATAAACAATTGCTAAGCCCAGAATTCAGGGCCTCATAAAAGAATTTCATGTCTCCTGAGTTTAAGAGAGCACTACTGAACAACTAGAGACTATAAGAAAGACTCTAAACAATTACAAAGCACTCTACAGTTTGCTGTATATTGTCGTTACCCCTCTGCCCACAACAAACTGCAGATTATTATTCCAGTTTTAGAGAGGCTGACACTTTTCCAACATCACAGAACTAATAAATTGCCTATCCAGGATTTGACCCTAGGCTTCCAAACTTTAGACTCAGTGTTTTTTCCATCAGGGAAAGAATTATTTTGAAATTTTTTCAAGAAGAATTAGTTGGACAAGTGTTAATTACTGCAAATTCCAAATTAGTAGAATTCAAATTAATGACATTATAGTTATATCAGTGACTGGCCCATGGAAGATTATAGTTTTTTTAAAAGTTTCCTGTCCCTACCAATGTTTTACTGAGAAAACTTTCCAACTTTCCACTTGCTCAGGGTTATGAAGTTCCTGCTTATTTATACAAGGAAAAGAGAACTTTATAGCTAGATTTCTTTTGACAAATACAGTAAAAGGAAGAATAGCCCCTGGACTGAATTACTTTCCCTTTATCACCTGAGGACAGAGAACATGATGTGGGATAACAACACAATTCCACATTCACATCTGTTTGTTAATTTAGCAGACATCTGAGGATTCAAAGCATCATTCTCTGACAGAGGACTTCCATCATCTTGTCTCCCATAACCATACAAAGCAGAGAGGCCAGAAGACTGGTGTGAGTCCTATAACCAAGGAGGATTCGGTGACAACCATGACAAGATGAGGTTGACCCACCTGGCAGTTGTCAATCCCCACTGTGAGCTTCTCGGGGACTTCTACCTCTGTGAGTTCTGCCTGTCGACAGGCATTCATCAACACCCAATCCGTGTATAGAATTTTAAGAGCTAGCTCTTAAAAGCCAATGTAACCAGTTCTCCAGACGATGTCTGACTTCAGTATTGAGAACTGAAGACCATCATGGTCTGATGCTCATGTGGATGAGGCAATTGTTGGAAACATGTCCAAGGCATCTAGGTTTTATCACAAACAATATCACAGCCTTAATTAATACTTGGTACACCACATGAGACCTGAACCTGCATTCTTTTGTCATGTAGGCTTCCAATCACCCCCGTACCATTCACTTCCCCCGTCTCTACCTCTACCCATGCAACCAGTCCACAGAAGGCAAGCCTTCCTCAATGTCCCCATAGGATCCTGGGATCTGCTCCTTACATCCTACTAAAGCATCAGTTCCATACCAGAATAACTTGGGGTGCTTCACAGAATACTGATACCTGGTGACATTCTCAAAGATTCCAGTTTACATGGTCTGGGCTGGCCATCAGGATTTCTAGAAGTTGCTGGATCATACTTACAGGCAACCAGGGTCAGAAACTTGGTGCTAAACTTCTCTGAGCCAAAGATTTGTAATTCTGGGGGTTCCAGCTCTACCCAAAGGAAAAGGTTAAGGCTTTAATTGATGCGGGGAGGCAGCAAGTAAGGTAAATGAGTGAGTCTCTATACTTCCAGTTCTCCAGACGATGTCTGACCTTCCAGGGCTCTCCATAGTTTAGACGACGCCTCAAGTTTCCTGTGTAATGTGGTTTTGAAGTGACACATACACACACACACACCCAAGTAATTGAAAAATAATTAAAACTTTTCAACCAAATTTAATGAACAAATATTTTTAAAGCATAATGGTTAGCTTGTTGGCTTGCAGACAATTATCAGGGTTTTGTTTTTTGACACGCACATGTAATTGAGAGGCTGCCTGAAAGTGAGGTACTCATTGCGAATGTACTGAAGAGCTTTAAGCTTTTTGAGTAAATTTTCAATAATTTATGTCTGTATTTGTTTCCTGTGGTTGCTGTAACAAATTATCACAAACTAAGTGGCTTAAAACAACACAGATTTATACTGGTGGTCATGGAGAGAGCTCGCCCAGCACAAAGCACCGTGCTCAGCTCTGCAGTAAATAGAGGGAGGCTGGGGACACAATGCTTGTGCTCCAAGGCTTGGCATTGAGTTGGGAAGAAAAGAGATGCCCACATGAAAAGGCAGTGAGACCAGGCAGCGCAGGAGGTGCTCAATCACAGGACCAGCAGAGTTCCAAAGTTGTTGGTAGGTCAATGTTTTAGAACTTGTACACAATGTAATGCATTTTCTGTAAAAACGATATTCTGAGAAGAAGGTAGGTTGCTTGGCTAGCTCTTAAAAGCCAATGTAACCAGAAAGCATGTAAGCATGGCACTCCAAACACCTTTTCAGGTGCACCTGCCTATCTAGCATTGAAACCTCAGCAGAAAAATGGCTTCTGGTTCCAACTTGCTACCAAAACATCCCCATTTCCTCACCACCACCACGGGCAGCCCGAGGGCAGGGACTTGGGGGGCAGGGGGGTCGGGTATTCAAGGCACCAGTAACTTGCTTAAGTGCTAAGTGTCCTTCTCCTGGCCAAGCATCTCCCTGATGGTTGGAACTGGGAAACCAACCTGGACGTTGTGGGTTGTTCATAAATTAAACGTTATGAAAGCAGAACTCACCATCTTGTTCTAGATGCCAGATGGGTGGGTAGGAAACAAGAGAGGGGACTCCTGGTCAGGGATGCATCAGAGAAGAGGCAGGGATTGAACGGGGCCCACGGGACAAGCAGGATGAGGTAGAGAGAGGCACAAAGCGGGACAGGCAGCAATGAGCATTGAACCTCAGGAACCACTGACAATGGGGCACTTTGGGGAAATAAAACCAAGAGTTCCTACACGGAGTCCTGAATAAAGGCTGAAGAGACGGTGGGGGCAAGTGGCAGAGGGTGGCAAGGAAGACAAGGGCTCTATAACTGCCATGGATTCAGTGACAGTGCATGGGCTTGGCGGGTCCCCAACTGCCTGAGTCAGGGGCCACCCCCAGGCTGCTGTAGTTCCTAGGATGGGTGCTCATGCGAGCGTGTGAGTGTGTGCACATGCGTGTGTGTAAGTGACTGTGTGCATGTGAGTGTGCGTGTGAGTGTGCGTGTGCGTGTTTTGCCAAAAGACTATTTTTCCCAAACTCCCACTGTTCTGTGTTCCATCTTAATTTCTTTTTTCTGATGTTTGAACTTTTAGTTCAAAAATCCTTCAATTTTAAATACCATACTTCAATAATTAATGTTGTGGAGTGCCTGGGTGGCTCAGTCGGTTAAGCGTCTGCCTTTGGCTCAGGGTCATGATCCAGGGTCCTGGAATCAGCCCCACCTCAGCCTCGCTGCTTAACAGGCAGTCAGCTTCTCCTTCTCCCTCTGCCCCTACCCCCAGTTGCGCTCACTCTCTGTCTCTCAAATAAATAAATAAAAATCTTTTTTTAATCAGTTAAATTAAAAAGTGACATTCTTTATTTGTCTATCAAACCTTATAAAGTGAAATCTTTTTTTTAATTTTTTAAATTTTATTATGTTAGTCACCATACAATACATCGTTAGTTTTTTTTGTTTTTTTTTTTTTTAAGATTTTATTTATTTGACAGAGAGAGACACAGCGAGAGAGGGAACACAAGCAGGGGGAGTGGGAGAGGGAGAAGCAGGCTTCCCGCGGAGCAGGGAGCCCGATGCGGGGCTCGATCCCAGGACCCTGGGATCATGACCTGAGCAGAAGGCAGATGCTTAACGACTGAGCCACCCAGGCGCCCCTAACTTTATGACTTTCTATCACTGTGCATAGGTAAGTATGACATCCACAGTATGTCTACTACATCTGGAAGATACCTGAGCCCCTAGAAGCTATTTTAATCTGAGTTTTGAAGAATGGCAAAGAATAGATGCAAACCCAAACTAAGGTTGGATAAACAATGCCACATCTGTCACCTGTTCTAACTTCTTTATTCATTCAAGGGAGGCAGAAAGAAAACACAGATTATTTTCTTTTCAAACACAGGGTAACTATTGACAACCACCTAGAGATCTGGTTCTTATGTTTAATAGCTTAAAACTCACATCCATACCCCTATTTCTTGTTATCATCATGTCATTTTGCTAAATGCTGTCCCAAAATTAAAGACACACATGTGCTCAAATAGATGCTCTCTCTTTGTAAGATGTCCCTGGCAGGAGGAGCTGATCATGGTTTATTAAGTTTATGTACCAACAACACATGCAAGACGTCACAGGAGACGAGAAGATGGAGTGCTTCCTGCTTCCCACTTCCTGATGTCAAGAAGTATAAAACACAAAGATACCCTTTGTACTTTGAGAGAAGGTCAAATGAGCCAGCTTACCTCAGCAGGTAAGCTATTCCTGGAAAGTAAATCCAGTGAAGATGAGTATACTGGGATGAGTGCTGGCCCCCCAAAATTTATGTCCAAGCCCTAATGCCCCGCACCTGTGAACATGACCTTATCTGGGCACAGACAGCCTTCTGGAGTGGTGGAAATGTTCTAGACCTTGATCAGGGCGGTGGTCACATGGGCATCTCTATACATACAAATTCATTGAGTTGTACACTCAAGATCTGTGTGTTTTATATGTTATATCAATTAAAAAGTATTTTAAAAAACTAAAAAAAAGTTGAAACAGCAATGAGATGTCGCTGTAAAATAGGAAAACATTTTTGAAAATGAATAATACTCAGTGTTGGCATCTTACTTAGTGCAGTGGGGAGGACACTTGTGAAAACATTTCAGAAGGGTATTTGATCCTACTTACCCAAAAACCTTAGACATACCCACCTTTAACCTAATATTTTCACTTGTACAAATTTATCCCAAGGAAATAGCCACACAGATGTACAAAAATACTTATTCAAGGATGTTTATCACTTCATTGCTTATGACAGCAAAAAACAATTTGAAGCACCCAACTGCCCAATAGTGGAGGACTGAGTAAATATATTTTGCCGCAAATGAAGAGAAAGATCACAAAACAACATGCTCATTATAATCATATTTTTATTAAAAGTAATATATATGTTATATATAGTATCTATCTATCTATCTATCTATCTATCTATCTATCTATCTATCTATCTATCTGATGGATATGACCCTAATATGATGATTGTTCTCTCTGAATGGTGGGATTAGGGACAATGTTAATTTTGTTCTTGGTACTTTTCTCTACTTTTAAACTTTCTATTAACAGAAGACCTGGTAACCCTTAAAGAAAGGATACTGTTCTGGTAGGAAATAGGTAGTTAGCCAAAGAAATCCCCAAGAGCAGTGTTCTTTCCTGCTGCATTTAGCATTCATATGAGACAAATGGTGGCCCCTGGCAGGGCTATGGTGGGGTTGGACAGATGATGTATGCAAATACATGACACGAAATGGCCAACTAGACAACTTGGAGAAGTTGTTGGTTCTCTAACATCACACACACTCTCACACACACATATACACACACATGCACATGCTTGCGCTCTGACCCCCTGGCCACATCCCATTGACCTCATCATATCTGGGCTCCTGGGGATATGGGGCTGGACCTGCAAGACCTAAACACCAGGAGTTGAGGCCAGGCTACCTGAAAGGCAGCTGTCCTGTGGGCAGCTCAGCATGGAGGGACCAACTTAGCATGCCCTGGCCCCCCTGAGCCAGTAAAACTCCCATCTCTTTCCAGTACCTTCTCAGCTTCAATTACATTTTGATTCAACTGATAAGCCAGAATCTATCTCTGTGGTTTGTAACCAGAAGGACCTCAGCAACGACCCCAGCGGTTTGGATGAACAGGAGCCCCTTTCCTCCTTCCTCCCCTCTGTTCACCAGCACATCCACGCTCCGGGGCCAGTGCATGCGGAAGGCAGGCCACAGGCAGACCATGGTGCTCTGTGCTTTTTGGACTTCCAGGGGGTGTGAGTCAAGGACTTGCACTCGAGGTCATAATAATCCAGCTCAGAGATTTGTACAGGCTCTCAAGACATTAAACAAAACTGCTTCCCCAGCCACGTCAGGCCCTGGGCTCCAGGTGAGAAGGAAGGAAGGAAACACGTGCCCAGCACAAGAAAGGAAAGGTCGCACTGGATTCGGGGGCTTCTGGTCTTCCCTCCCAGCCTTTTATGGTGCATCTAGACTTTCCAGTTTCTTAAATGATTTCTCTTGCCTTCGGTTCAGATGCAAAGGAAACCGAGTTTTCCGTCCACGAGAATTACTTCACTGAGAGCAGCAGGGGGTGTCCAACACCCCGCTTTATAGGGATTAATTTTAAATTCTATTAAGACGAAGGCTAATATCTTAGGTCCCAGTTGTAGGAAGCTTGCCTTTAGGATTTTGCCTGCTAGCCACTTCAGCACTCACATGTAACGGGGAGGACGGGAGGAAAGGACTCAGCAGCTCTTAGGGAAGCTCTGCTCTCCAGGTCCACATCCAGCCCCATCACCCCTCTTCCTCCTCCTGCTCTGGGCTCGTCCTGCCAGCCCTCCCACCCCCTCAGCTCCTTCACAGGAGCCTTCTAGAGGCTCCTGTGAGGTAATGTTGACGTGAAAGTTCTTTATCAACTAGACCGTCAATGCCACATTCCAAGGCTTCCATTATTCTCTGTGACTTTGTTCCATTGGTGCAGGGAGACCCCCTCATCTTCCCTCCTGCTCCTCCATCCCCGGGGATGAAGCTGCAGGCACTGCTCACCCCAGAGCTGGCCTGGCACTTGGAGGTGTTGCTCAGTGATGAGAATGGTACCCTTTCCCCCGGGGAAAGGCCACAAAGCCACCAGAGCACCCACATCAGTCTACCTCAGCCCAGCAGAGTCCTTAAAGGACCAGCACCCCCTGCAGATTCTCAGCAGCTATCGGGGGCGGGGGGGGGGGGGGCGCTGTGACTAGATCAGGGTGAGAGGGACGAAAGCTGAGTGTGACCAGCCCCTTTGCTGGGACTCCGTGGGCAACCCTGTGGGGCTTGAGATAGAGGAAGTATTGGCAAGTGGGTTCACCCAGGAGACACTTCTTGACCCACAGGGGTGGGCTGCGTGGTCCGTGTCACCAGAGAAGGTCACCAGAGTGGACCTGATGACTTGGAGAGGTGCTCAGAAGAGCCCCAGGGAAGAGCGTTCCCAGTCTGGAAACAACAAAACTCACCACTCACACACACTTTTCATCTTCAAAGCCCAGAACCTCAATTAAGTAATTAATAGGTCTGGTCATGTTTGCAGCTCTCTAAAAATGAGACTGGGGGAGCTCTGGCTTTCACTGCAGGAGAAGTGCTTTCGTGTCAAGCCCAGAGAAACTCCTGAGAAGGCATGCAGTAATCCAATAATCATTCACCTTCCAGAAGCAAGTTCCGAAGGGCTCTGCCACCCCTGGGGCGGCCCCAGAAACGCGGCCGGCATTGTGGTTTGCTGCCCCCTTGAGGAAGTTCTGACCATAGCAAGCAAATGGGGCGCACAAACAATGCATCCAGTAATGGGAAGAAAACAGCCGGTTTTGTCTGAAAAGGAGTGTCTGGCATGCCCAAGACTTCTTAAAGAGAGGAAAATATTAACCCGGGCCATAATAAATCTTCCCTCCTTTTAGTCAAAACCTAGACGGGACTGTGTTGATATTCCATGGGCTAATACCTTCCGAATGAAATGAGAGGTTTCTTGAATTAATGGATGAAAACTCCCCTTCTCACATCAGAGGACTAAAGGAAGGTAATTGCCCTCAATATTTATTTTCGATTTGGAAAGTCCAAAGCAAGAAAGCTTTGAAGAAGTCAAGATCTGATTATAATTCTAGGCTTGGTGCCAACGGGATAAATCGTCTGGCAACTTTTTGTAGAGTTATCGACGCTGTTCGCATCTGACGCCAGTGGCCCAGCATGGTACAAAGCCTCATAAAGCGCTCAGAAGAGGGTGTCGTTCCTACATCCCTGGCAAAATGCAGAGTGCCGGGGCTTCAGGACTGCCCCCCACTGATCATAACCCAGTCACTCCGGGAGGCTGTGGTGCCTCAGTCCACCAGAAGACCAGTAAACTGGATTCTCCCAGGAGGACCCTTCCGTCTCTGCACACCTTAACGGCTGTCTGGCTTCCATGTTCTCATGATTTAGTGCTCTGGGTTGGCGTATCTAGTGACTTCTTGCCCTAGACAAAATTTTTTAAATAAATAAACAAATAAAAAGCCCCTCTTTCACCCACACACCCACACACCCACCCCCCCACACACACAAGCATGCAGTGTGTGCCCCAAGCTAAGCTGCCTCCATTCAAGCTTTAGATTCACAGAGTTTTCGATCTGGACCAGCCCAGTTCCCGGGCTGGTGTCCCGGGAACTGGCCTTCAGTGGTTCTGGGGGGCATGGAGAGATGGGTCACAGGCAGCACGCTGGAGGAGAGCAGGAGAGCAGCTGAGGACGGGCGCACCAGCCCAGCTAACTGAATCCCAGCCCGGGAAGGAGACGTCGTGGTTGGGGTCAGCAGGACGCGTGGCTAGACGGGGACTTGTCCAGCTGGAGTGACCCACCTCTGCCTCCCCCAAAGCTCAAGTGGGGGAGATGTCAGAGGGGCAGAGAAGGGGCTACGGCCAGGGAGAGCACAGAGATGATCACAAAGGAGCAGCCCAGGCCTGCCCTGGAAACAGCAATTCCAATAGCCTAGCAATGGAGTGACAGCCTTTGGAGCTGGGTGTCGCCCAGACTTTGATGGGCTCAGGAGCTACAGGTCAGAAAGAGGCAGCTCCCAGTACGGGCCAGTGACCTCGTCCAAGAGCAGCCCTTTCCAACTGACGCCTGGAGTGACCCGAACGCTCTCCCGGAAAGTCCAGTCTTAAGACGACGCAGCTGCCTGTCATGGGGAGCAGCGTCCCAAAACCGCAGGGGGAAAAAAATCCAATAACCAAATCCCAGTGACCCCACCCTGTCTGCAGTTACTCAGAGCTCGCTGGCCAAGGCCCAGGGAGCAGACCTAGTCAGGCTGAAGTCTATCCAAATTTAATTTTCAATTGAAAATGGAAACAAGTCAAGCCAAGACAAACCCAGGACCTGACTTAGCAGCAGCAATGGCCATGGCAGACGTTGTCATCTGGGGGCCAAAGATCAGCCTCCACCGCCCCGGGGACATCACCGACAATGGCATCCAGACCCCGCTGAGGCATCTTTCACACAGAAAGTCATTTACTGGGTGCCTAGGTGGCTCAGTTGGTGAAGCGACTGCCTTCGGCTCAGGTCATGATCCTGGAGTCCTGGGATCGAGTCCCGCATCGGGCTCCCTGCTCAGCAGGGAGTCTGCTTCTCCCTCTGACCCTCCCCCCTATCATGTGCTCTCTCTCTCTCAAATAAATAAATAAAATCTTAAAAAAAAAAAAAAAGAAAGTCATTTACCACATAACCACTGTGTGACATAATCACGGTTAAAGGCTTCATGTTGTAGGTGGGGAAACGGAAGAGGTTGGCTGACCAGCCTCAGCCCTTACGGTGCATGGGACGCAGGCCTGAATCCACGAGTCTAGCTCCAGACGGGCCTCCCGGGGTGGGCCTCCCTGCTCCAGCCCCTCACCCTCTGCAGCTGCAGACCCCAGGGTGGTCAGGTGGGGATTTGGCACCACAGTGAGCTCCAGGTTCCCATGACCTCTCAGATACTGTTTGGTTGTAGCCTACGTGCTCCTGGGAACGAGGTCTCATGCCCTAAGTCCAGTGTCCTGAGGACATGAGGTGACATCCTGAAGGAGAGGCTCGGACCCCCACTGCCCATGCCAGCTACCCCCAACATGGGCCCCATGAAGCCCCACACCACAGGGGGTTCCCAGGGGCAGGTCGGCACACAGCATGGGCATGTGGAGGCCCCTCAGCCACAGAACATCTGGACGTTTATTTCCTCCTCTAGAAGATGGCCACCATGAGGCCGGTTGCCGGTGTTGGGTGTAATTCTAAATCCTGGCGGATTTAGAAAAAATATAATAACAACAAATAATATCTATCTCCTGTGGGAGTTCCTAGCCTTTGACGTCTACAGAGTATCTATCTACCTATTATCTATCTATCTATCTATCTATCTATCTATCTATCCAGCATTACCTGTCATGTGCGTACCTACCTATATGTACACGTCTCAGACATTCAGGCTGCTGTGTGGAATTTTGATTACACACTCTCAACACACCTGGGTTAGAGTCCAAGTTCTGAAAACCATTAGCTAGGTGACCTTGGATAAGTTACATAACACCTCTGTACCTCCTTTTGGGTTTTTTTTTTTTTATCTGTAAAATGGGAAGTGTCAGAGTGCTTATCTAATTGGATGGTTGCAAGAACTAAATGAGGAAATCTGGGTAAAAGGTTAGTTTGACAGTCTGGAACTTGTGAGCTTTTGATAAATGGAAGGGAAACTACTCTGGGCTGGAGTACTGTGCCCAGAAAGAGAGAGCAAAGTGATCCTGAAAGCTTTCAGAGCTGTGCTTTTAGGAAGAGCCCCGACCTGGGCCAGCTGACCTGAGCTCATTTTTACAGTTTTCCTGGAGATAAGGCCTGGAGAAAAATCGGCTTTGGCTACCAGACAAGAGAAATTCAAAGGGGCCAACACCACGGAGGTCAATAGGAAGCTCAGCACAACAACAAAGGCCCATAAATGGGGCACGGAGAGGACGCCAAGGCCCTCCAGAGAACCAGTCATGAAGATGACTTCAAGGCTGGTCAGCTCTGTGTGTGTGTGTGTGTGTGTGTGTGTGTGTGTAAGACCTGACACATATCCTGAGGAGGAGTCTTGCTAGGCCCCAGGTCACTATGAGGAGCCCCTCCATGTGACTCATGGTCCCTGACCCACGCAGGACAATGAGGCCCAAATTTGGAGCATGTCTGGAAAAAACACGCAGAAGTCATAGACCTTCTTGAGGACTCAGGCACCTTGGGACCCTCTGGCTCCCTCCCCACCCCACGCTGGAGCCCTGGGCATGTCACCGGGTACTGAGTGCTGATGGACAGACAGGACGCCGTGTCCGTGGCCCTGGGTTGGGGCTGCTCTTCAGGTTGGCTCCAGGTTTGCTGGGAGAGACTGAAGTTTGGGGAATGTGTCACTTGTAGGGCATAGCAGAGCCCAGCTGCCCTGAAGGGTAGGGAGGGGTCCCCCGAAGTCTGCACCACAGCACGAAGCAGGCAAAGGTGGGGGCGGCTTCTGCCTCTCGGGGAGCCCCCTCGGGAGCTGGTACTCACGGTGTTCACTGAACCACCTCACAGAGAGCGCCTGGGTCAGGAACCCAGGAGGAAGAGGCCTCACGGTGTCCCACGACGCCTACGCCGGAAGGGTGCAAGATGCTGTGGGTTCCTTCTGAGACCGTGTAGAATCCTTCGTGGCCTCTCGCTAGCTTCTGGGAGTGACTGGCTGGGCCTCCCTCGGCAGCTACACCTCTGCACTCTCTCCCCGGGTGTCTCCTGCACTCCCTCCCTGGTGTCTCTGTTTCGTCACATGGCCATCGTGCCTGTGGGTGTCTCTTCTCTTCTTATGAGGACACCAGTCCTATTGCTTTAGGGGACCCACTCTGCTCTAGCGAGACCTCAGCTTCACGAACTACATCTGCCAATAGGCTCACGTCCTGACGTCCTGGGGGTTAGGACTTCAACATATCTTTTCGAGGGACCCAATTCAACCCATAACACCTACCAAGAAAAACAGATTCCTGGTTCTCACCCCTAGAATCTGTGTCTTCAACTGTGCCCCATCCCACCCCAAAAGTGGTTCTGGTAAGTTCTGAGAAGCCCAGAGACAACCCTGAGGAAGCCTCACTTGGCAGGTGGAGCTGCCCAGGGGACACAGGTCACATCTCTCCATTCCCCCACCCAGCACAGCCCCAGAGGAGACACATTCTGGGAATTTGAGGCAAGCAGAATCTTGTAACAACTCTGCAAACCGACCCAATCCAAGGAAACTTAAACAAGACGGAAGATACCACCCATTAGGCCAGTTGTATGTATGCAAAGCTGATATTATGGGTTGCATTGTGTGCTCCCCCAAAAAGATATGTTAACATCCTAACCCCCAGTACCTCCAATGTGACCCTATTTGGAAGTAGGCTTGCTGCTGATGTAATTAGTGAAGATGAGGTAATGCTGGAGTAGGGAGGGCCCCTAAGCCAATATGACAGATGTCCTTATAAAAAGAATGTCATGTGAGACATTCACATGATGAGACAGAGACACAGGGAGCCCACGTGGAGACAGAGAGAGATTGGAGTGCTGCTGCCACCAGCCAAGAAATGCCAAGGATTACTGGCTGTCAGCAGAAGTTCGGACGGAGGCCTGGGACAGATTCTTCCAGGACAGATCCTTCCTCAGAAGGAATCAACCCTGCTGACACCTTGATTTATGACCTCTGGCCATCAGAACTGGGAGACAATACATTTCTGTTGTTTTAAGACACCCAGTTTATAGTACTCTGTTATTACAATCTTAGCAAAAAGAGAGCTGGTGACTGATTTGCCACAGACACCAGACTTGGAGGGGCGCCCAAGGCCTCCCAGGTCGCACACTTGGACTTGGGGCACTCAGGGCAATCCCAGGGGTGGGGTGTGCGTGCTTCTTATGCTCAGCGTGCAGGGAGCAGGGAGCCAGAGCCCTCACATGTCCCTTATGTGAGCCTCAGGGATGCAGTGGGTGGCAGGGCGACCATGGGGATACACCTGGCACAGATTGCTCTCTCTGGGGAACAAGCCACCAGGGCAAGCTCTGTGGCCTTTTCCCAGAGCTCCATCCTGCATCCAATCAATCCAGCGGAGCCATGGCTCAGAGCTGGGCAAGAACCACGCAGCCTGGGTTCAAATTCTGACCATGCCACCTCCTAGCTGTACCACTGGGAGAAGATCCTTTCTGGTTTCTTCCTCAGTATGCCCAGGATTCACATGGTGTCACTTCCGTGGGTGTGAAGAGGACCAGATGAGAGCAGGCACTGGACTGACTTAAAGTGACACTGGGCATGTGGAAGGGTCCACAACACACCTACTGTGTGTCAGTGCCAAGAGCTCTTTCGGGGCTGTGACTGTCTTCTATGTGGACCCACAGGGAGGCGCTGGGGCTTCCTTTCCAAGAGTAGAGCCCTAGAATCCACCCTCATTCTTTGTTCCTGTCCTTCTCAAGTTGCCCTCACAATAGCCCATCTTTGTAAAAATAAAAGGACCTCATGTTGTCATCATACCTACCCTGTGAAGTCCATGTGATTATGACTCCACTTCTCAAATTTGAAAACTGAGACTCCTGGAGATACGTGACTTGCCAAGATCACAAGATGAATGTCAGCCGTAATTACTGTGTTTTTAGAAGGTGTGAGAAAGGATTGAGGGAGAATGGATGGTGGGAGCAGGGAGCGTCTAGATGTCTCTGGCTCCTGCTGGTAGGGCTCAGGGCTCCAGCCTGCTACTCTGCCTGGCTCCCAACCCAAACTCCAAGTAAGTGCAAAGTCCAGAATCTCCCTGAGGTCCGTGGCATGCCGGGGCACACCCACCACTGGAAAGAGACCACAGGCACAGGGACACTGGCGAGACCCAAGACCTTGCTTGGCACAAGTCTACTACAAACACACCAGAGCACAACAGCATCTCTTCACTCAGAGGGGTTGCAAGGTGTGGGGGTTCATCATGGCATCTTCCTATCTTGGTCACCATGCTTTACGGACACAGTGGAAACCCTGGGTGCTCAGGCACTGTAGGAGTTGTCTTCAAAGCACGTGATGAATATTATCTGATGATCAGCAGGTTTGCTCCCACCTGAAAGAGGAAGCAGTTTCCTGAGATCTCAAAGCAGGCCTATGGCAAAGCTGCAGCGTGGGCCCAAGGGACCCTTGCCTTCTTTATCAGCAGCAACAGCACAGATATAGCCATTCTCATTAATGGGGGTTGGGGAAGGGATAACTGGGTGATGGACATTAAGGGGGGCACGTGATGTAATGAGCACTGGGTGTTATATAAGACTAATGAATACTGACCTCTAGCTCTGAAACCAATAATACATTATATGTTAATTAATTTAATTGAATTTAAATTAAAAAAATAAAAGAAAATAAAGGAAAAAGAAGAGAACTTGATGTCTCACAGTTGAGGATTGGGAAAGCCGTATGCGTGCATGAGGAAAAAAGAAAGAGATGGGGAAAAAAAGATGACAAACTCAAGCCACATCTCCATGTTTTCTGTTTATCCTCCACACACAGCCAGAGCTGGGCCAGGATCAACAGGCGTGCAAGGCCTCACCCAATCTCTCTTCTGTTTGAAAACAAAAGCAAGCAAAATATGGTGCTGCCACCAGCTCATGATCCCAAGCCTTTTTTTCACCTTTCCACCATAGATTGGGACCTCTACAGACTTGAAATCAGAGGTAGCCCCCAAATCTTGAAAAGTCTGGGTCCCACAGCTTAGGACAGCCAAGACCCTGAGGCACCAGCTTGACTTAGGGACCAAATCCCATATGAGCTACCTTGGGAAGTTTCTGAGGCTGTGGCTTTCCTGCTAAGACAGAGCTTCTTACCTGGGTACTTGACAACACTTTCAGGGTTCCGAGTGTATTCGTGCATGTGTGTGTGTTTTAGGAGAGCTTCTCAGTGGGGTTGAAACCTGAAGAGGGGTTAAGAGCCACTGTTCTGAAAACAGCTCATCCTGAAGACCACCACAACCTGGGGATATTGACTACATTCCAGTACCTGAGGTGGTGGTGTTTGTGGCGGTATTCAAACACACCAAGGAGGGCTAAATGCAACCTTCATTGGTGATGTGCATAACATGCTACAGGTCTTCCTGCGCATTAGAGTACCCAACACCAGGGTGGTGAAGGTATTTTTATTAATCCTTATTTTGCTTGTAAAGTCCCGATGTTCAGGAGCTTTTGTGGCCTCTCTAGGATTGTTCTGGTGGCCTGGTGACCAGTGACTCATAACCTGCCTCTGCCTTCAGATGACACTGGGACCCATGAACATGGTGAGGGGACTGCTCTGTGACTCACTCAGCTGCTGGGAGAGGCAGAAGGGAGTCCTTGACAAGATTCTCCAGCCTCGACTTCCACCACCATGGCTGGGGGAGCTTCTAGTTTCTTCCAGATGCTTCACTCTTTATTCTCTTGCCTTTCTCTTAGGCCAGATACTGGTATCAGTGACCTATTTAAAAGTTCCTTCTTTTTAATGGACATTCTGGACCCCTGGCCTTCTAGAAGGCAAAGAGTACAAGCTTGGTAATGGCTCAAGTACCTGCCATCCTCCCTTCCATTCTTGAGCCCCCACACCACACATCAGAGCCTCTACTATATAAGCAGTGATATCAGAACATAATGAGTTTGCTCAAAGAGAGAAAGGGTCTCTGATGTGAAGGGCAATGGGACAAGGAGGACCATAAAAGGAACTCAACTCTGGATGGCCCCAAAGCTAATGTGCATGCAGGGAACAAGATGGAGAAAGGTGAGTTACCAGGGCATGGGGGTAAGAGAAAGGAGAAGAGTGGAGAGAGGCAGAGCTTTAAAAGTGGGTTGTCTCTTCTGGGAGAGCCAGCCGAGCCTGGAGGCACCTGTTCCCCACTGCCTAGACTCTGAACATAAGAGTCCCTTCCTCTGGGAAGCAATGGACAGGGATGTGTTGCTGATCTTGCTCTTCGTGACCTGCATACCCACAACCAAAGTGTTGCTGATAGAATTTGAAAGGCTTCCACTGCAAGAGGCTGAGTGATGGATGACACAGTTGGGCTATTTCAGGGACAAGGTTGAATTGAGCCTTTTTAAGGAATGGAATAAAGACAGTGCTGGACTGGGAGAGCCTCAGTGGACAGACATCACATTTTATTCTTCTTTGTATTCTCAGAGCCTGGCCCTGGTATGTGGATGGATGGATGGATGGATGGATGGATGGATGGATGGATGGACGGGTAGATGGATGGATGGACAGACGGATGGATGGGTGGGTGGATGGATGAACGGATGGATTGGTAGATGAATGTGTGTGTGGATGGATGGGTGGTTGGAAGTCAAGGGAAATACAAAAGAAATAAAATTCCTTCTATACCCTGGGCCTCCTTCCTCACCTAGCAAATGAGGTGGGTCAATTTAATAATCTCTAAAACCCCTCCACACTCTGTCACCCCATGTTTTTATGGTGTCATTATTCTGAGCTTCCCAGGACCCCCAGGCTAATCTGTGGGGTGAAAGGGGTGATTTGTAAGGGGTCCAGGGTTTCTAACCACTATCTGCACCAAAGAGCTAAGATTCCTAGAAAAATCAGATAAAGCAAATTCAGAGGGAAGGAGTAGTACCTGCTGGGACCAGAAAGAGACTGGAGGTGATTCTGTGCACACACAGAGAGGTTCCCAGGCCTGAGGTGATCCTCCCACCCACTATAGCCCTTGGGTGGAGAGAGACACTGGCTTTGGGGAGCACAGCTCTGGCAGAGATAGGAACTCTGCTCTCTTATCTTTGTGTAGGAAAAAGACACATTTTAAAATACCTAGTCCCTGGTCAACAAGAGAAAAAGACCCTGAGATTTTTGTCTGTCTGCATGAGAATCAGCTCCCCCAAAGGCTGATGCTCAAAGAAGTCCCAGGATTCACAATATCAGAGGTACTTACAGGAATTTCCACCAGGTTGAGAGAAAATAATTTAAAAATGAATAATTAACATCTATCATTGTCCCTTTAAATGATTTCTAGATAAGAAATGGTTAAACATGGCCTTAGAACTATGTATTTGGCAAAGAGGAGTGGGAACTAAAATGTGTCAGGTGTCATGCTAGTTTGGAGTCTCTAAGGAGCAAAGACCAAGATGGATATAGACACCACTGTGGTGGAAAAAGGGAAGGAGCCAGGGGTGAGAGAGCCATCAGACTAGAGGCAGGTCTGACCCTGTAAAGGAGGGAGAGGGGAGCAGATAGGCAAAGTCTCTCTGTAGCACAGTTCTAAGAAAGTTCCAGTCAAGCCCATAGAGAGTCCTCTGACAGAGGAACCCCACATCCCTCCAGGAATGCATCTGTCATAATACCTCTCTCACACCCAGTCACTGACTGGAAGCAGCCCAGGGCAAGAGTGGCTCTACACAAATTCATGGTGGGTTGAAAGAAGCAGCAAATGGGGTCATCACCAGCCATGAGTGGAATATCTCAAGGCTGCCACAAGTGCTTTCCATGGGGCCAGTCACTTTCTAAATGTCTCCTTCAGTCCTTAACCTTTACTGTTGGATATTGCTATTACTAGCCCATTTTACAGATAAAGAAACTGAATTTTGGAAAGGTTAAAGTACTCCAGGACTATAAAGGACCAAGCTGGGACTTGACCCCCTATAATTGTCTCCCAAGGCCTCCCTGGTCACCAGACCCCTGTGCCAAGAACCGGAGACTAGGGTTCGCTTTGGGAAGATGGCAGAGTGAGGTCAGGGGACTAAATTTAAGGGAGAAGAAGAAGCAGAGGAAGGGCAGGAAATGCTCTCCAGATGAGGGGATGTAGGTGACACACTTAGCCAAAGATGCAGGGAACAGGGGCATCCCCGCCTCACAGCCATCTGGTGTAAAACCTCCATCCCACTCCCGACTCAACACTGAAATAAGGGTCACTGAGGCACAGTGGGAAACGTGGCACGTGGTGGGAGGGAACGCAGGTTCTCCCCTGCACTGTTTGCCGAGACCTCGGCCCCCGCAGGACTCCCCTTCTGCTTGGCCTTTGGCCTGCCTGAGGGCTGAATTTATTTCCCTGAGTTTGAAATGGTGGATGGAAGTTAACTGCCCATTCAGCTGTCCCTCCAGGATGATGAGATGGCGAACATGGCAGCTGACCAAGGGACACGCTTCCGGCTCTGGCGGCCAGTGCCTGCGAAGGCAGAGAAAGAATTCCGTGCCTTGGGGAGGATATGGGACATGGAGCGGGGAGCAGAGCTGGCTGCTGTGTCCCCACCAAGTGGAGAGAGAGAGAGAGATCCACACAGAGGCCATGACAGCAAACTTAAAGTATGAGTTTTCAATGGATTCTGTGACTCCTCATTAAGGAGAGAGATAAGATTCCTCAAAGACTAAAGCAACTTGAAAGTCACTTTTTCCAGATACCTTTAAAAAATTTTTTTATAGGAACAGTCAAAGGGCACGAGGGCCATTATTCCTGCCATTTGCTGTCACGTGGGCCCCAAGGACTAAACCTGGAGGCGGCCAGCCACCCCCCTACACACACTCACTCACACACACATACAATCTACTGAGATGGGGAAGAGCCAAGAAGGGGCCCCTTCAAACCAAGCCCTCCTCTGCACCCCTACACAACTTTTATCTCCATAATTAGAGTTCTCTCCATGCTTTCCAACAAAGGACTGGAGCTCAGGCTTGGAGCTCTGGGAGCAGCTGACTGGCAGAGAGAGGAGCCAATAGTGAGGGAGTGTTGATGGGCTGGACTTCACAGCCTCTGCCTGGGAATGTGGGAAGCATGCTCAGGTTGGAACTGGTAGAAATCTATTCTGAAAATAACAAATTGCTTTGTAACAAAGAGGGTCTCAGATGACCTATGGGCCAGGGAAGCCCACAGAGCCACCCACAGGGGAGGGGTGTGCAGGCTTCCATGGATTCACTGGAGATGACAAACAGGCCACATTCTTTTCCTTTAAGGAGACAAAAAGAGAATAATTGTTCCTTATATCCTATTTCTTGGGGCACCTGGGTGGCTCATTGGTTAAGTGTCTTCCTTCAGCTCAGGTCATGATCTCGGGGTCCTGGAATCGAACCCTGCATCAGGCTCCCTGCTCAGCAGGGGAATCTGCTTCTCCCTCTCACTCTGCCCCTGCTTGTGTTCTCTCTCTTGCTCACTCTCTCTCAAATAAATAAATACAATCTTTAAAAAAAAAGAAAAGAAAAGAAATAAATCCTATTTCTTAAGCATATGAATAGATATTCAAATGAAAACTACACTGGGGCTGGAAAAATTACGGTGGAAGCTGGGAGGCATGTTGCCAGGGAGAGTGTGAATCCACACAACACCTATGGAGGGCTATTGGGCAAGAGTTAACAAAACTGCAATCCACATGTCCTCTGACCCAGCCACAGGGCTTCTGAGAATTTGTGCTGGGGGGACACTTTTGAGATGACATGTGTACAAGATGATTCATTGCAACTTCATTGGCGATGGCAAACAACTGGAAACAAACCCAGATGTCCATCAAGAAAGGCTCCATTAAATAAAGCATGGAAACTCCAAGCTACTGTGCAGCAACACAAAGAATAAGAAGCTCTCTGTGTACTGATATGGGCAAAGTCCTAGGACATTTTATTAAGTAACTAAAAAACAAGGTCCAGAATATTGTGTATGGAATGTTACCTTTTGTGGGATGAAGGGGGCAGGTGATAATGTATATCATGTTGGCTTATATTGGGATACACAGATTCTTCCAGAATATATACAAATCGACAAAGGCACAGAAGAGAGGAGAGAGGGCATGGACTGATGGGGGCTGGGATGGAAGAAAGGAAGCCCCTTTAGACATTTCTATATATATTTCCAAACATCCCTCTCATTCTAGAAAACTGGAGTGCAAATATTTGTTTTTGCTGCAGGCATAAAGCTTTTTCTTGAACCCCTGAGAGACACAAGCTCATGGGAAGCCCTATTTCATGAATTTATCCAGAGCTAAAATTCAGTGGGGGCACCTGGGTAGCGCAGTTGGTTAAGCGTCTGACTCTTGATCTCAGCTCAGGTCTGGACCTCAGGGTTGTGAGTTCAAGCCCCATGTTAGCCTCCATGCTGGGTGTGGAGCTTATTTTTAAAAAAAAGAAGCTAAAATTCAGCAAGTGAGGGTAGCAGTGAGTGGGATGGGAGGTCAGGGGTTTAGTCAGAGGGTACCTGAAATACTGGGTGCTGGAGAAAGTATGGATGTGAATCCCTTTATGCATAAACCAAAAGCTACAGGGGCTGCCAGGGGAAGCAGAGGAAAAGATGACTTCCCCAGGGTGGAAGAGTGCCCAGGCAACTGAACACACAGACCCAGAGACAAGACATCTTTATTTTTAGGGATGCTGGCATCCATCCGTCAGACCACAGAGCAGGTCCAAGTCTATGTCAGCATTCCTGGCTCTCCCAAAAGGTCCATGTGAAACCCACAGTTAGTTGACTGCTTACAAAAGTCACCTGGCCAAACAGATGACGATGCCAGGTTAGAAACGGACTTGGCCCATTTGAGTTGGGATCAGGAGATCCTGAGGCTGCATCTACATCCATGACCTTCCAGAGAAACCTAACTTCTGGATCTGGTGGCAGAAAAAAGGGATGTAGAGGGGGACTAGTTTATAGAGCAGAACTTTTCAACATATTATCTCATTTTTCTCCCTCACAACAAAGCTGTGAGGTAGGGATTCCATGTCAGCAAACAGGTAACCAGTACTCTGAGAGTTAAAAGTGGCTTCCCCAAGCTGCTCAGCCTGTCAGAACTCAACTACCACGTATTCGCGTGAATCCCTATCTCTCTCTAAGATGTGATATTATCTCCCACCAGGATTATGAGTGCAGGGTGTGCATGGTGTGTGTGCACTTGTGATGCTGTTTACTGCAGAATCTTGAGGATACCCCATCCTCTCTGTGACTCAGTTTGCTCACTCGTGAGCTGGAGACAGTAATAATGCTTACTTCCTAGCATAAGTGTGAGTATGACAGAAAAAATAATGAATTTAAAACAGCAGTACCATGACTGATCCGATACTAAATCGATGTTAGCTAATGTTATCTTCAAAAATAAGAGTAGTCGTAATTCTCTATTATCTAGCATGGTTGGTAACCAAGTTTTCTGATTAATGAAAAAAATCTGATAACTAGATAACTAAATTTATATATATCTCACACCAATGGATTACTATGTTTCCAAAACACAATAAAATACCCTGAAGCTGGATACTCAACTAGACATTTTCTTGGACAATCCAGAAAGCCTTCAGGAACTTAATAGCACCTCACTATAAATACCAATTTAATTTTCATGCAGATGTGCAGCCATACAGGTATATAGACTGATCCAGGGAATGGAAGTGGACCACAGAGAATTTATTGCTGCAATTTGAAAACGCAGATGAATGAAGAACCCAGTCCAACTCTGTAGTCTGCTTCATGCTTGCAAGGCAAGACTGGCCTTGATGAGGTACGCACTCGTGATTCAAACTTCTGTGTCCACTTGCTGTTTGCTGGAGTCTCTTCCAAGTTCAGAATCAGCCCAAAGCTCTTTCTTAAAAAGAACAGCTCAGATGAAGGAGGCTGCTCAAGTGACATGTCAGGCTGTCCTGGGAGCACAGTTGTTTCCCAACCACCGAAGTCATGTCAAATTGCTTGAGGCTTGTACTGTAGAGAAGCCTGAAAGTACCTCCCTACCTCCCAGATAGAAGGTTTCAGAGTCAATCACTGAGCAATGCACCTAAGGCCAACCACCCAGCCCCCTCAGTCATTAAGGTCAACACTTTTGGGGTCCTCAACTGAATGGAGAAATTCAATCATATAACTTCCAGCACAAGCTCTTTCCTCTAACCTGACCAGTCTCAGGTTACTGTTACTATTTCCAGAACTCATTAGGCCCATTTCCACCACATGATTGCTAATTCTCTCTCCCCACTGACGTTTCCAACCTCATCTGTGCAGCTCAAGGAGTTCCCAAACTCATAGTACTGCCTTGATGTCTGTAGCATTCAAGGATTCAATCACATTCTGCCTTACATTTCAATAGAAAAGTTCCCCTTGTCTATGCCATGACTCCCCATCAGCTACCTGAAGGAAGGATGTATGCCCAATATGTCCCTCTGATCTATATGGTGCCTGATGTGGGAATGGGCACTCAAAAATGAATGTATGTATGAACCACATCTTCTTTATCCATTCATCTGTTGAAGGACATCTTGGCTCCTTCCACAGTTTGGCTATTGTGGACATTGCTGCTATGAACATTAGGGTATATGTGCCCCTTCTTTTCACTACATCTGTATCTTTGGGGTAAATAGCCAATAGTGCAATTGCTGGATCATACGGTAGCTCTATTTTTAACATCCTGAGGAACCTCCATAGTGTTTTCCAAAGTGGCTGTACCAGCTTGCATTCCGACCAACAGTGTAAGAGGGTTCCCCTTTCTCCACATCCTCGCCAACATTTGTTGTTCCCTGTCTTGTTAATTTTAGCCATTCTCACTGGTGTAAGGTAGATGGAACTGGAGGGTATTATGCTAAGTGAAATAAGTCAATCAAAGAAACACAGTGATCATATGCTTTCACTCCTTGTGAAACATAAGGAATAGTGCAGAGGACAATAGGGCTGGGGGGGGGGCGGGGAAACTGAATGGGAAGAAATCAGAGAGGGAGACAAACCATATGAGACTCATGACTCCAGGAAACAAACTGAGGGTTGCAGAAAGGGAGGTGGGTGGGGAGGGGGTAACTGGGTGATGGGCATTAAGGAGGGCATGTGGTGCGATGAGCACTGGGTGTTATATGCAACTAATGAATCATTGAACATTTTTTTTTTTTAGACCTTAACTCTTTTTATTTATTTTTTTCTATTCTTATGTTAATCCCCATACATTACATCATTAGTTTTAGATGTAGTGTTCCATGATTCATTGTTTGTGCATAACACCCAGTGCTCCATGCAGAATGTGCCCTCCTCAATACCCACCACCAGGCTAACCCATCCTCCCAACCCCCTCCCCTCTAGAACCCTCAGTTTGTTTTTCAGAGTCCATTGTCTCTCATGGTTCGTCTACCCTCCGATTTCCCCTGCTTCATTCTTCCCCTCCTGCTACCTTCTTCTTCTTTTTTATTCTTAACATATATTGCATTATTTGTTTCAGAGGTAGAGATCTGAGATTCAACAGTCTTGCAAGAACCATTGAACATTGTATCAAAAGCTAATGATGTACTATACCTTGGCTAATTGAATTTAAATTAAAAAAAGAAAGAAAATGAATGTACAGATGAATAAAAGAAAGTGTGATAAAAATCACTGTTCAGCACTCAACTCTTCCACCCATGATGAAAAATTTTGAATTGACAACCCCCCCCAAAAGGTTTGCTTTGGCATGCCACGGAAAGTGCTTCTCAAACTGCAGCAAGCATCAGAATTCCCTAGAGGACTCATCAACATTCAGATGGCAGAGCTTCTGATACAGCCATCCCCTGGACATTGGCCGTTGAGTAACCTGCCGCTTTTGCTTCGTAAGTAAAGGTAGCACCCTTCAGGACTGGAGCTCCTAACACACTGTGGAACAGCTCTTATTTTCAAATAAACACCCCTGGGAGGGGAGTGTGGTTTAGTTCTCAACTATAAGTGAGCAAGTTAGGGGTACCTGGGTGGCTCAGTCAGTTGGGTGTCTGAATCTTGGTTTTGGCTCAGGTCGTGATCTCATGAGATCGAGCCCCACATCAGGCTCCTTATTGGGCTCCACGCTAAGCATAGAGCCTGCCTGCGATTCTCTCTCCCTCTCTTTCTGCCCCTCCCCCTGCCTACCCTCCACCTTGCACAGGCTCTCTCTCTCTCTCTCTCTCTCTCTCTCTCAAAACAAATAAATAAGCAAATCAGTGAGCAAGTTAAAGTAGAGTTGTTCATTTGTTGTCAACATTCTCTCTTAGACACCACTCATCTCGCCTCTGGTGCTTTAAAAATTTCTCAAAGTAATTTAGAAAGTGGCTGACCAAATAACTATCGATATAATGAGCATTTGTGTTGCAACTTGCCGTTTTCAAAGTGCTTTCCTATGAGTTCTCTCGTGTAATCCCGGCTGCTCTGTAATGACTGGGTTTCTCTAAAGCTTTGTGGTCATGCCTAATGGCGGCTCACAATCTAGATGACAAAATGGGACCAGCTAAAAGCAGGAAACCTGAAACACGGTTTATGCCTTACAAGGTGCTTTGCTTGCTTTCTCCACCAGAGGAAGTGAATCAGACTGGATGTGGGTGCCCTCTGCTCGGTTATGGCTTCAGAAACGACCTGGACCCAGAGGTGACCTACTCCCAGGACTGCATGTCAAAGTCTTCTTGAGGAGGTTTCAGGGACAAAGGGCACTTGGGACCAAGCTAGGCAGTTAACAAGAAACGTATTTTGGAGTGATACAGCTCCCCTTAACGCCATTTTTTTAAGACAAAGTCAGACTGATTTCACTGCCATTTCCTCTTGTAGCCTCAAAAAGGCAGGTGTGACTTTCATTGGCCTTAGGGGGGAAAAGGCACTTAATCAAGGCCTCCTGACCAACAAGAGACTTGACACCTGGCCCAGCTACCTGGTCACCAGGGTGCTCTACCTTCTGAGGCCCAGCCCAATAGCCAGGAAGAAAGAATAAGAATCTTTGACGTCACCTAGCTTCTCATATTTTCAGGCACTGTCCTATACTTTCTATAACTATTCTAAGAGCTGGGAGAAAAAAAAAAAAAAAGCCTTTCACAGATGAGCGACATGAGACTCGGCAAAGTTAGAGGACTTGCCCAAGGCAAATCCTTTTACTCAGTTATCTGAAGTCCTAGTTAAACAAGGAAGAGGGGCTGGTGTAGGAAGAAACCGCAGACCGAGGATAGGCTGACAGGGAATGGTGTGAGACTGGTCTCACCGAAACATCTACAACTGCTTGGTCATCTCAGTAGCCCACCACCACCACCCGCCCCCCCTCACCGGGTCACATCTATGCTCCTCACCCAAGTACATGGAGTCATTTCTGAAAGCATTTTAAAAAGGGGGAACACTTTGTCCCTGAAAAACATTTTCTATCTTCTTAAAAGTTCACTGAGGGGCGCCTGGGTGGCTCAGATGGTTGGGCGTCTGCCTTCAGCTCCGGTCATGATCCCAGGGTCCTGGGATTGAATCCCGCATTGGGCTCCCTGCTGGGCAGGGAGCCTGCTTCTCCCTCTGCCTCTGCCTCTCTCTCTCTTTCTGACTTTCATGAATAAATAAATAAAACATTAAAAAAAAAGTTCATTGAAAACATGAATCTTGGGGTCTCCTGCTTGCAATGATTAATTGTCCAAATTAACCCAAAGTTTTTAGCACTGGCTCCCAGGCCAGTCTAAGACAGTGCCAAGGGAGACCCACACAGAGCCAACACGGAGGCGCATCTCCACAGGGCTCAAACAGTCCCTGGGACAAAATCCTCCTTAAAGCACCCTATTGATGGCTCTGCTTATTAAATCTCCACTGGCTTCTGTTTCGCATTTTTATTTTCTGCCCAACAAAGGATATACTGTTCTTAAAAACTCAAGTGTTGAGTAATCATGCTGCTCCCACCCATTCTAAACCCTCGCCCTGTTCCTTGATTCCATCCACTTCAACTTCCTTCTCTATGCCTCCTCGGAAGATGAGGAGCTGAAATCTGCATTTGCGTGATCTGGCCGTACACACACGAATCCGTCCAAACAGTAGCCCAGGAGGCCTCGGCACGGGGTCTGAGGGAGGAGTGCTGGGGAGCCGGGAATTGCCTTTCTCCTGATATTACTTGGAATATTCCACAGAAAGGAGCCTCGGGGTTAATCCTTCTGGGTTCTAGATGCGAACTTCCTTTATTCTTTGTTGCACAGCGTGCCAGAGGGCTGGGCCTGGCCAGCCCTCATGGGGCAAACAGGGGAAGGCCTCTTTTGACTCCGGCAGTGGCGGGGAAGGACAGAATTTTCTGGGGTGGCAAATCACTGCTGCACCACCTGGCCCAGAACCACCAGGCAAACATCACAGGGCCTCTGGGGCAGTCTTCCAGGGGCTAAAATTCCCCACAGAGTGTTGTTGAAGGGGTGGTCGCCACAGAATAGCACACAAATTTCACCTATGAATGTCGTTGCATTTCAAAAATGTCTCCTCCTTAGAAATGGAAATGGATCTTCAGACTTCTCAGGAATACCAAGCAGAACCTCTCTCATGGAAAAGTAACATTGTTGAATATTACTCAGCCATCAGAAAAGATGAATACCTACCATTTGCATCGACATGGATGGAACTGGAGGGGATTATGCCAAGTGAAATAAGTCAAGCAGAGAAAGACAATTATATGGTTTCACTCATATGTAAGAAATGTAAGAAAAATAGCTCAGAGGACCACAAGGAAAGGGAGGGAAAACTGAAGGGGAAGAAATCAGAGAGGGAGACGAACCAGGAGAGACTCTGGACTCCGGGGAACAAACTAAGGGTTACAGAAGGGAGGGGGTGGGGATGGGGTAACTGGGTGATGGGTATTAAGGAGGGCAGGTGTTGGGATGAGCACTGGGTGTTATACGCAACTAACGAATTGTTGAACACTACATCAAAAACTAATAATGTACTATATGTTGGCTAACTGAACATAATAAAAAAATTTTTTAAATAGAAAAGTAACATTGCTGAAATCTGGGGTACTTTGATAGATGATCTAGCCGGTTTCCCAGCTGCCAGACGGGGCCACCCAAAGATATCTCCCAGAGAAAAGAAGTTTCCTTTGTCAAGATCTCCTGGGGAGGAGACGTCCTGTCTCCTGTAGCCACTTGCATTTCTAGTGATCGTCACTCTCCGGAAAGTTTTACAGAGCAAAATCAAATCCCTCCTGTGCTCATGGATAGTATTCACAGGGTCTGGTCCTGAGGACAAGTAGGGAACATGCTCCTCCCTGAAGATCACATCCTCAGGGAAGCCCAGAGCCCTCCAAAAATGTGCTTCTTAATAGAGATAGAAATCATTTCATCTATGAAGATGCATTGTGGTTGAAACTGTATATTCATTTCTTACCAGGGAAACTGCTTTTATCTCATTTAACATGAGTGAAGAAGGTAGCTCCTGAGAACAAAATCAGCATGCCCTGCTCGTATTTGTCATTCTAAAAAAAAAAAAAAGAAAGAAAGAAAGAACGAAAAATATTTGTTCTTAGAACAGAAAAACATGAGACTAAGAAAAGTGAAAAATACTTTTTAAATTTTAATTTAAATTTAAAAACATAACAACCTTATGTCGTTTAGCATCTCTCATGAGGAGAAACAAACCAACCAACCCCAACTTGAAAGCCGGTTGAATTGCAGCTCCTCCAAGGGGTGAGATATCCGGGATTTATTTGGAGGTGGTCTCTTGTAAAAGCTGGGAAGTCAGGCCGTAGTTACCAGGCTACGGGAAGGACTGTATGCTGAACAGAATCAGAGATTTTACTGCTAAAAACAACGTTGGAGATTACATAGACTGAATTCCTCTCTTGGCAATAAGAACCCCGGGGCCTGAGGACCAGCATTCCAGCCACTTAACATTTGCTCTGGTGACCTTCCGTTGAGCCAGGCCTCCCTGGAACCTCATGTGTACACAAGCTTAGAGCGCCATTTTTTCCTCCTCTCCCCAACTCAGCATTCTTGTTTTGGCAGAAAGCTCCCCTTCCCATTCGAGTCCACAGGCCTAGGACTCCTGAGGACCCTGCAACACAAGCAAGAGAAAGCAAATCCATTCCCCTGAAACCCTTGGCCCTTGAAAGGCTGCCTGATTTGGACAGACAAGCCAGGAGCACCCCTGAGCGAAACAGACAATATACCTGGATTGTGACTTGTAACCATCAGACACTGACAAACAGCAGAGGATGAAACTCAAAAAGAGAATAGAAGAGAATTGGCTGTTTTCTGTTTTGTTTTTCCAAACTCCCTGCAACTGCTCTTAGAGTGTTTCTTTTCTTTTTAAGTAGGCTACACACCGAGCATGGAACCCAACATGGGGCTCAAACTCATGACCCTGAGATCAGGACCTGAGCTGAGTTCAAGAGTCAGACCCTTAACCGACTGAGCCACCCAGGAACTCCTATTTGTTTCTTTCTAAAGATAACTCTAACATAGGAGGAACCATGGTCTGTCTTTCTTTCTTTCTTTCTTTCTTTCTTTCTTTCTTTCTTTCTTTCTTTCTTTCTTCTTTCTTTCTTATTTTTAATCTTTACAACTGGCTTTGGAGCTGCATGCAGGGAAAGCCAAGGAGGACAAATCTGTCTGCTTTGTATGTGGGACACTTGGCCACCTGTGCAACACAGAGCAAAATCATAACAAAGCACGGTGTTGACCAATTGCAAATCCTTCCTTCGCCCTCTCTCCCCGCCCTTTGGCAAAAGCCTGAGTAAATAGGTACATTTGGTGCCCGAACTTGAAGGTCAACAAAATTCCTGTTTTGTCAGAGGAACCTGGAAATCAAGTCCACGGACTTCACTGAAATGCTGTACTTTCTTGCTCCATGGGTGTTTGAGCTTAAGGATTAGAAGTATCTCAGGGAATCCTGCCAAGAACATATGCAGCAGATGTTTAATGCTATGGTGTGGCTTGGGGCCACCTAAGATGTTTTCCAATATCATCTCAGCTGACTCCAACCCGTGTGTTTTGTACCTTGAGGCAGACTTCCTTTGGAATGGCCATTATAGATTCTCCAACTCATCAGTGACAGAAGAATCCTAAAATAGTCCCCAGTATCCCCAGACCCCATGTGCCCTGCATAATTCCCCCACCCTCAAGGGGGGCAGGACCTGTGAATACAGTGGACTATCACTCCTCTGATTAGGCTACATTATATGGCAAAGATGAAGGGGATTTGCATACATCATTAGAGGCCTCAATCAGTTGACTTTACTTAAGAACATTATCCTGTGTGGGCCTGACTTCATCAGTTACCTTGAATCCAAAAGGAGAGTATCCTGAGTGGGCCTGACTTAACCAGATGAGCCCCTTTAGAGAAGGACTAGAGGTCAGAGTTGGAAGAAGTCAGAGGGATCTCAAGCAGCAGTAACATTCTTCTGTTGGCCTTGCAGAAGCAAACAGCCACATTAAGGAGAGGGCCATGTAGTGGGCCATGGTGGGTGGTCCCTCAAGGCGGATGGCCTTGGTCTTACAATTGCATAGAACTGAATTCTGCCAACAACTGGTGAGTTTAGAAGTGGACCCTGGCCTCAAATAAGCATCAAAGCCCTTCCTGACACCTTGATTTCAGCCTGTGAGACCCTGAGCTAAGGACCCTGCTATGGTGTGCCTGGTCTCCTGACCCCCAGAGTCTGTGACATGGTAACCATGTGCTGCGTTAAGCTGCTGAATTTGGGGTAATTTGCTGGCAGCAGAGAAAACAAGCACATTACCCTAGAATTCCAGGGAGGAAATGGGACCACATTTTCTCCATCGTTTCTCCATCCCTGTGTTTTCTGTGCCCCCTTTTCCCTGTCAAGGTAAATGTCCAAAGTCAGGGCTTTGGTTTGGATTACAGAAAGTCTGGTTGATGGTGTAGAATGTATTCTGAGAAAAGGTAGCTCATTAGACCCATTGTGGGTGATTAATCATTCCTTCATCTTACATGATCAGATGATTAGATACTGTTGGTTTAGTCTCAGATTGCAGAGATATTCCTATATGGGGCGAGTGGCTCTGCCAGAAAGCAAACATCTAACAAAAATCCCCAAAGCAGGCAGCTAAAAGGGTTTGAGCTTAGAACCAGCCCTGGGGTGAGAGGGCTGCGGGAAGTGTGATGTTCATCCGTGCGGGGGGGGGGGCTCTTCCCAAGCATTGTTACCAGTGCTTAACTGCCTCCCTGGCTCCAGGTTTACAACTCAGTAGTGGGAAACTACATGGAACTACCTATCATCCCATCCCCACATTGGACAGATAAGGAAACCGAGGCCGGGAAGGTTAGCTGTCTTTCCTGAGACCCCAGCCAGAAGCAGCAGGGCAAGAGCAACACGCAGGGCTCTCAACTATATCCCGTCTGGTCCCCCGTCCTCCAGCACAAAATGACGCAAGTGTTGCCTGTTGGCTAAACCACCAACTCCCTCAAATAGATCCTGGCTCAGTCTGCACCTAGCTGTCCTTGCTCTGCTGGAAGCATGAAGCCAGCTCTGCCGAGGCTGACTCGCCTCACCCTAGCTGCACAATCAGCTCTGGAATCACCTGCTCCTAAGTGAGGATGAAATGGCTCAGTCACTCCAAGACCCAAACTTCACCAGGTAAAGTTTCCTGGGGCTACAGCAACACAGGACCCACAGAGTAGGGGGCTTAAAACAACAGAAATTTATTCTTACTGTTCTGGAGGCCAGAAGTCTGACATCGAGGTGTCAGCAGAAACGTGCTCCCTCTGAAGGCTCTAGGAGAGCACCCTTCTTTGCCCCTTCCAGCTTCTGCTGGCTGTGGACAAGCCTTGGCAATCCTTTGGCTTGTGGCTGCACCACTCCTGTCTCTGCCTTCATCTTCATGTGGGCCCCTTCCCTCTGGTTATGTATGTCTCAGTGTCTTCTGTTCTTATAAAGGCCCTAGTCATGTTGGATTTGGGGTCCACCTTAATCCAATAAGACCCCATCTTAATTAAACTAATTATATCTACAAAGACTGCCTTTCCAAATACCGTCACACTCTGAGACTGAGTGGGTATGAATCTGGGGGAGACGCTATTCAACCCGGTACATGGTGTTATATGTATGCCCATAGCTGGCCCAACCAACTGCCCTAAAAGTAGAGATAGATTGTATGTGCAACCTTTTCCATCACTCCTCTCCCTCACCCACCACCACCAGGACTCATAACCCAGACCCAGAAATTAGAGAGAGTTTATGCTGGAAATAGCTCAAGGAGCATCTAGCCACTGGCTGTTAATCCTGACTGTACAAGAGAATTGCCTGGGAAGTTTGTTTGTTTGTTTGTTTGTTTGTTTGTTTGTTTGGAGAGAGAGAGAGAGAGAGTGGGAAGGGGCAGAGGAAGAGAGAGACTCCCAATCAGGCTCCATACTCAGCATGGAACCCAAAGCAGGGCTCCATCTCACAACCCTGAGATCATGACCTGTGCCAAAATCAAGAGTCAGACGCTCAACTGACTGAGCCAGCCAGGTGCCCCATTGCCTGGGAATATTTTTAAAACACCAATGTCCAAGCCTAACCCTAAAGATTCCAATTCAGTTGGTCTGAGGTATGGCTTGTGCGTTGATAATTTTTAAAGCTACCCAGATGATGCTAATATGCAGTCAAGATCGAAAACCCACCAATTTAGCCCAACTGCTTAGTTTTCGGGTGAAGAGTTAGAGCAGACAGACATTTACCTATGGCCCTCTCCTCCATTTATTGCTATCTCCAAACCTGCCAATTCTCTGACTGGAATGTCCCGCCCCCTCTAGATGGTCCAAGGCCCTGAAGTTGACAGAACAAGGTCTCTGTGGTGGTCCACACCCTCCACTCAGAGAGAAGCAAGTAAGGCTCCTCCAGGACCTCCAGGCAAGATGGCGGCCACCTCACTGCTGTCACAGTTCACACCCATGGCCTACGGGACCACATACACTTGTGTAGGCTTTGTAAACTGTAAAGTGATCTACCAACGTGCCTAATCCCTCCTATTACTTCATTTGTGGTAGCATCCCCTCAGCAACCTTGTAAAAATCTTTAAGTGTATCCCTTGCTCACTTACCCACTTGGTTTCCATTATACGTATTCTTGGGCATTTTTCTGGCCATGGTTCTATTTTCTCATTGTAACTACACATTTTTTAAAAGCAAGAAACTTTTTTTTTTTACTTCTTTTTAATCTTTGTGTATTCCAGTATCACAGTCAATACAACAAATTCTTCTTTCCTCTGCATGAGCCAGCAAAAAATACCAAAGTATGCACCAGGGCCCTCCCAACACCTGAACCACTGTCACATGACCCTAAGATTTTCTTTCAAACAATATTCTCTTTCAGCAACAGTGAATCATTTGTGAGCTGCACTAAATACATACATACATGCATGCATACATAAAATAAAATAGAAATGGAAAGATTCAGATGGAGGCAAGACCAGTCTTGCTGCTCAGTCTCCTTTAGAATCCTAGATCCCTCCCTAACCCATTTTCTCCTTCCTCTTGGCTCCAAACTTGGGAGAACCCCAGACCACGAGGAAAGGGAACCCCATGACAGGATGTGACCAGGCCTCAACACCTCAGCCTGGCACAGACTTAAGAACCAAGAGGCAAAGATCCTTGTCAAAATAACCTACATTTTTCTTTTACTCCTTTAGTTCAGTCCACACTGTGGGGAAAGTGTGTGTACATGTTCAAGAAGACCACGATGTGCGTACATCTCAAAAACTCTGATACATGATGTGACTGGAGAGGGCCTGGCGGTCGGCTGGCTGCCACTGCCCCAAATCCCCAGGCCACACAGTGCCACCCGCCAACCTCAACTCCAGGCAATTTGTAAGTGCGGCTACACTCGATTTTTGTGTCTACTCCATGGCCTTCCTGAAAGGTCCTTCAGGCACCAGAAAGTGCTTACATACCTGTGGTGTAAGCCACAGTCACCTCCACCCAGGCGGGGAGTCCCCCCCCTCCACCCCTCCTCTGCCCCTCCTCCCTCCTCCTCCTCCCTCCCCTTCTTCCTCTTCCTCCTGCCCCTGCCCCTCCTCCTCCACCTGCCTCCTCCCCTCCCCTTCTCCCTTTCTTTGAGGCCTCTTCCAGGAAAATCCAAGGTCTATCTCTATTTTGGCTTTTTAATTTTTTTTCTGAGCGGAAAGATGTGGATAGAATCATCCAGGTCCACTTCCTGTGGGGTCCTGAGGAAGCTGCCTTCTGGGCCGATGAAAGGCTGTCCTTCCTTTACTAAGGAACGCACTGGAAAAGTCAGCACTCCAGGATGCAAAAAAAGAACCAGCAAAGAGGTGGGCTTCGGTCAGGGTCGAAGGTGAGGGTCGAAGGTGAGCACCACGGGGCTGCTTTTTGATCTAGCTCTATGGTGACATCAATGGATGGATTTATCGAGTGCTTGGCCACTGATTGGGGAAGAATTAAATAGGTTGTCAGACTCCATCCCAGCCCTGAGGACAACCAGCAGCGACCTCACAGGAGCAGGACCCTCTTCTCCCTTCCTCTGACCCCACAGTGAGCAGCCCCTCCACCCTCTGGGCCAGGCAAGGGGTCAAAAAGTTTGTGGGGACACAGACACAGGATGGAAGAGAGACAGTGCCTCCCCACCGGCCACGACCACCTTCCTCCAGGCCTGGGGCTTCGAGCAGAGCCCAGAGCAGCTCAGGGAGCTGTGCTGGGCCCAGGAGCCAAGGCTCGTGGGAAGAGGAGGCAGAAATCTCCAGATGCTCCAGGTTTCTCAGGATCCAGGAACTTGCCCTGTCCAGGAAGCCCTCATGCGTCTCCGAGCCATCAGTGTGTTGGGCTCCAGGAGGGTGCGCTGGGCTCATGGGTTCCGAAAGGAAGGGGCCAAGGAGTGGCCCAAGGGCTCTTAGCTCCTAAAGTCCACAGGCAGTGCCTGCCCCACCCCCGTCCGGGTTGACAAACAGGAAGTGGCTGAGTTGGGTTAGGGGTAGTCTTGACCAGGAGCTTCCAGTCCTTGAAGGCACTTCCCGCGGCCGGACAGAAAGCCACAGGAGAGAGTGGGAGCCCCACCAGGGACAGCCGGCAGCCCATCAGAAAATACAGCCCGTCTTCGGTGGGGGCCTTCTGGAATCTGGGCTGAGACCAGCAGGAGCATTTTAGGCTTTGCTTCTCTGGCCCTGAAAAGCCATCCTCTGACAAGTGGGCTGACCTTGAACGACACCAAGGAGGCCGGATTGGGTTTGTATGAAGCCCTGAAGCTGAATCGGCATCAGGCCTGGTGGGGCAGCGGCGGGGGGTGTTGTTGCCAAGCCAACTGCTACCTGCGGAAGGTGGGGTGACGCCCCCGCACCTCAGGGAATGGAAGGAAGGGCCACGTAGTGGGGAGAAGGACAGCTGGGCCCCGGGGGGCCTCGGGCTCTGGCTCGAACACCACTCACATTGACGCATCTGCTTTCCCACGTCTCCGAGCCTCAAGTACGTGTCACACAACTGAAAACTGTGTCTCCAAGCCAGATGGGAGGGGTCCCGATGGAGGCATCGGTCCACTGTGGAGCCTGTCCGTTCACAGGATGCGTGACAGATGACTGGCCCCGCCCACAGAGACCCCACCAGAGGGGACAGCAGAGCATTTAGCGGCCACCATCCCCCAGGAGGTGCTTCATGGCGGGGAAACAGGAGGTCAGGGTTTAACTGCCTTCCACTTCTGGAGAAAAGTTCGTGGTCCTGTAAACCTGTCCATTTTGACACGACCCATATAAGAAGTGCAAATACAGGCAAAAACCACGTGTGTGCACCCAGCCACAGAGAACTGCTAAGTACACCGATTTCTACCTGACCATGAGATAGTGTTCCCGTTTTCCAGAGGAGAAGAGCAAGGCTCGGAGAGATTAAATGATTACTCAGACGTGTCAGAGGCATCGAGGGCAGACTTAGGACCCAGCGTCTGCTGTTGTTTGGTTTTTGGTTTATTTATTTATTTTTTATTTTTTTCTGTATATTTATTTATTTATTTATTTATTTATTTTATTTTATTTTATTATGTTATGTTAATCACCATACATTACATCATTAGTTTTTGATGTACTGTTCCATGATTCATTATTTGCGTATAACACCCAGTGCTCCGTGCACTATGTGCCCTCTTTAATACCCATCACCAGGCTAACCCATCCTCCCACCCCCCCTCCCCTCTAGAACCCCCAGTTTGTTTTCACATCCCTGCTGTTTCAAAGGTCCTCATAGGGAAGAGGCTAGTAACAGGTTTAACTTGTTAGCACTTAATGCCAGATAAGGGAAAAGCAGTCAAGCAAACAAAAACCCTAATGCTATTTGAACTCCCTTTTACAAAACCAAGGAATGTTCTGAGCAATGGCCATTACCCTCTTCCGGGTACGATTATCCTGGACCCTGAAGGGATGTGTACGCTTTACCGGCTTCCCAGGACTCCATGTGGTGTTGGTGAGGTATGTAGTAGCCGAAGGCTGGGGCTTCAGAAAGGGGCCTGACTCAGGTTCCCAAGCATTAGGCCCTGGAAAGGCAGCTTTGCAGGGGACGGAGTCCAGCAGCAGGTCAGCGGACTTGTGGGTAACGCCAGGCCAGTCACTGATGGCCACTGTCCTTGTCCACCCCCCCAGGAGGACAGCAGGGAACCCATTACAGAAGTGGGGGGAGAAAGAGATGGGAGTGGAGTGTCATCCAGAAACTGGCCTCTCTTCCAGAGGGTTGTTAGGACCCCTAAATGCTCAGGCGCCGCAGGAGAGGCACTGAGACAGGACAATGTGGACAGTGTCCCTGAAAGGGAAGAAATGAACAGCAGATGGAATAAGATCCCCATCCCCAATCACTGGGCCACAGGTGGCCCATTGCCAGGCCTGACTTCCTAAATAGATGCCTTTCACCCCCAAATCTGCAACTCCCCACTCTTGAACACAATTTCCCGTGGACGATGACAGGGACCCCAAAACCGCAGCTCTGGGGTCACTCCCTGACTCAACGGCCTTCTCCAGGGCAAAGGTCATCAGAGACTCGGCACAAACCCTCCGTGATGGGGAAAATGACATTGTCAGGGCACAGGCTACAGAGGCAAGCAGCTGCCCCACCAGGTCCCTGAGCACACAGGCAGGCAGCAGCAGGGTCCCCCTGACCTGCAAACGCCACCTCGAGTCGCAGTGATCAACAGTCCCTCTGGGAGCAGGGGCCACACGTGTGCATCTGCTCTTATCAAGTGGCCGTGCCCTGAAATGTGGTAACACATTAGACCAAAATGTAAATGTCTGGAGGGAAACTGACCATATCGAAAAACTCAGAATTAAAGCTCTGTGTGGAAAGAGAAATTATTTTGGAATGCAAACAAATGTATCCCAATGTATCCATTGTATGTATCCAGGGTTCTGTGAATTATATATTCTCGGGATGATGCATGCCTGCCTGGGTTCTCTTAACTGTAAAATAAATGGTGGATTTTTCTTATTTAAAAAAAAGACATTCTTTTAAAACTCTTCCAAAGCCTAATTATGAACCACTGGAGGGGGGAGTGAGGCATGGGTAATAAGAGATGTTATGGTCACTGACTGAAGGACACATGAAAGGGAACAATGTTGACCTCACCCACAGTGTGTGTATGTATGTGAGTGTGTGCCTATGTGTGAGCATATTGCGTTATATGTGTGTCTGTGTGTTTGTGCTTGGAACAGCGTTTTATGTGAACATGTTTCTGTGTGTGTGTGATTGTGTGAGTCTGTGTACGTCCGTGAGTGTGTGTGTCTGTCTGTCTAGAGGGCTTGGGCATACATTCAATGCCTGGAGATGGACCCTGTAGATCAAAAATTACCTCTTGAGACCTCTGGTCTCTAGAATCCCTTTCCTGGACTGAATGTCCTCATTCCATCCCCAATCCCTGGGCAGTACCCAGAAAGTACAATTTTGCGACACTCCTGTATCCATTCCAGCCTACAGGTGGAAATTCTGTGTTCAGAAGAAAAGCTGATTTTTTGTTTTTTCTAATTGTAGGGCCTCTTGGGCAACCAGAAGTGAGAATGGGATCCTCTCCACCTGGAGAAAACTCAGCCAGCCTCAAAGCGGGGATTCATTCACTGAGTGTCCGTATTTGCATCCTATACAGTATGTTTTGAAGAACAAACACATTTTGTTTCAAAGACCCGTGCTGTAATAAAGACTTCAAGCCAGTGAACAGCCCTGGAATATTTCTTGCCTTCGCCAAAGGAATAGCCTTTTAGGGGCCCGTGAACAGGATGTAAGGGTGGGACCCCAGGGTGAGGCTGGCCAGGGACCACCCACTTGCCTACAACCACACTGAAAACTGAAAAAAACAGTCTGATGACCTCTACTGTAGCCACCTGGACAAGGACAGGTCACACAAGGACAGGTCTTTTCTGACCTCTTTTAAGTCTCCATTAAAATGTCTTTGTGGCTCACAATTCAAATATGGGTTATTTCTAACTCAATTACCAATAATCCCTGCTTCGACATTGCTCTTGTTGTTTTAAAGGAAGCCATTTCTGTTCATTTTATTCCTTTAAATCTAAGTGAGGAAGGGAATGTGGAAAAAAATTAAAGATCTTGGTTTCGTGTAAACATCTTTATGCGTTTAATTTTTATGGCACAGAGTTTATGTAGATCATGTCAACATCTAAAAATACAAAGTTCGCACTAGTAACAAGTGGTAGTCTATTCATTGACCACGTGTAGATGTACCATTATAACAAGAGACTTGAAAATCTGACTCCAAAACAGATGTGAAACATGCATGATGGGGAATGCTAGACATAACCTCCAAAAATGTAAAGAGTTAACAAAGAGAGCAGACTGCTGGGTGGGCAGCCCCTGCATGAAACTGGAGCCTCCAGTAAGAGGGAATACAAAGTAGCCACTATATAGTGGACTTTGTTTCTCTTACTGGACATTTCTCACTAAATCCCAGAAGAGTTGCTGTTAATGCTTTTTATTTTATTTTTTTAAGATTTACTTATTTATTTTAGACAGAGAGAGAGAGCACAAGCATGAGGGGCAGAGGGAGAAGGAGAGAGAATCTCAAGCAGACTCCTTGCTGAGCGCAGAGCCTGATGCGGGGCTCCATCTCACGACCTTGAGATCAGGACTGGAGCGGAAACCAAGAGTCAGATGTTCAACCGATTGAGCCACCCAGGCGCCCCACATCTTATTCTTTTCCAAAAAATGCAATAAACTCTTTTCCAAATAAATGCCCATGGAGCAAATGCATATTTTTTTTTAAATGAGCATTTAGCATCAACCACAGGCTACCACCAAATGGACAAGAGGGTTTCTATAAGATGTATGTAAACGTCAAAGGAATGCAGTCCCGAGAATGCTCGAGAATGCTCAAACCCAGAAGGGTCGTGATGCGTATCTACACAGCCTTCTACACCGTCTCCCATGCCTTCAGCTGGAGCCCGGCTGCCCAGCCCAGACGCACTACAGACGAGAGGCTGGCTGTAGGGCGAGGTGGCAGGGAAGCCACAGACAAACCAGAAAACTCTCGAGCCTGAGTTTCCAGTTCCTCCCCAACTTGACTGGTTACCAGAACCGCCCAAGAGTAGTCACCATGAATTCAATCCCCCTGGAATTTCCCTGCCTGACCAGAGAAGCAACAAGAACCAGGCTAGTCCCACACCCCATCATCGTTGAAGAAGCACAGTGCTGGGTCTTAGAGAGGGCAGCCCTTAGAAGGAATCAAAGTGTGCTTGGTTCACATTTCACCACAAGACAGGAGGATCCTCCAACATGCAGCTGATGTTGAGCATCCACAGGAAGGCACAGTCTCATGAGAGGGGAGGGAGTGAGAGAAGGCATCCAAAAGGAAGCTGGAACAAAAGGCCATGTGCGCTCTCCTCCGCTGCCTGCCCTGGGATCCAGAGACAGCTGCCATCACCAAGGTGGTAACGAGGCAGAGAGGGGACCTCCCATAGCTCCCAGCCCCTGTGGTCCCTGCAAGTCCCTGCGGATCTGTGGACTCCAGTTCTCCACCTGTGAAACCTGATCGCAAGCAGCCTCTAGCTCTGCAGTGCCGGATCTTTTTGGATCCTCTATGGATGATCATCAAGGCTTCACCCACAGGCCCCCTCACTGATTTCATAGGAATGGAGTTGTGTGCAGTGTGAACGTCTGTGAGAGACTAAGGAAGGAGAAGATGTTCACCAATAAATTACTGGCAATTATCTAGGTGGAGTGAAATTTTAGGTAGTGGTTTTTTTTTTCTTCCTTATATTCTCTCACATTGTTTTAAAATATTAAAATAGGCATGTAATCATTTTGTGACTATAAAAACAGTATTTTAGTTCTGAAAAAAAAACTATTTTAGAGGAGAAAAATAAGCTGTATATGATGATTATGAAAACTATCAGAGACAGACGAATTTTTTTTAATTGAAGGAGGAATTGAACTCAAATCTAATTTGTCTTGAAACTTAAACTGCAAAGCACATGTCCTAATATCATGGTTTACAGGGTCCGTGAATGCCAAAGAAGTAAATTAAGAAGTCAATTGGACAAGTGGTGGGTGTCACAATAGATATTGGTATTATTCAGTTACACAAGTGAGTTGACAAATCACAAGGCCATGTACCATTTGGTGTTGAGTGGCTCTCACTATGATACAGTATTATTAAAATATGGGCATTATGGTTTTTGGAAGGAATACAAAGTACACACTCACAAAGAACACACTCTCATCATAGCCTAGTTCATACAACCGAGAAATAAGACTGAAAACACTCTGGCTTCACTTCATTCTTTTTGCAACATCTGAATATGCATGTTCAATCTCCTGGTCAGCTGGACATGTATTCGTGAACTCATCCCTAGCATAAGCATTGTTCAAGTATCTCCAGATGCCAGTCATTTCAGAAGGAAATTCAAAATCTCTGTATCTCTTGGCCACGATCTGAAAATCAAGAGGAAATAATCAGCAAAGGAAAAGCCCACGAATGTAGACAATCAGATCAGACAATCCACTCTTTTAAGGTGTGTAATATATTCTCTTTCTCAAGTCCTGAAGTATTCTTCTTACAGCCAGCCAGGCTACCCCAAATTTCACTTCAACTTTGCAACAGGAAAGTTCATGAAAGTACTGGGCTCAAGAGTGGCTCCACACAATCCTGCCCATCAATTTATCCTAGATAGATCTTGGGCATGAATTTGGTCTCTACTTTGGTGGACTTCTCCTTGTCTTGCCAGCAGTTCGGGCTTTGTGTGTTCTGCTGCTGTGTTATTTGGTGCCTAAGGATTCATGAGGATCTTTAGTTTAGACTGTGCCTGATTCACTGTGAAGTGCTCTCTTTTTCCTACTTGCTGAGCTTCACCTCCTAAAATCCCAGATATCTGTGTATATTATTCCTACAGATTTCCATCATTCTGTCACTGAAGAGCTCACCTCATTGTCAACAAAGGAACACAAATCCTTATCCTCATGGAAATGGTGGATGTGAGGACAGGGCAATTGAGAGTGAACTTCATGGGAAACACAACAGTGTGAGATGTTTCCTTTGGCTGGAGGGGCGTCGGTGAGGAATTTGTCAGAAAGGACAATATATTCTGCTGGGCACTTTATCAGGTTCCTGGGGCTGCTGTAACAAAGTACTATAACCTGGGTGGCTTAGAACAGAAATTTATTTTCTCGCAGCCCTGGAAGCTAGAATTCCAAGATCAAGGTGTCAGCAGGACACATTCCCTCTGGGAGCTTTAGGGAAAGATCTGTTCTCTCCCCAGTTTCTGGGAGTTTCTTGACTTGCAGCAGCATAACAGCAATCCTCACATGGCATTCTCCCTATGTGTGTGTCTGTGTCCAAATTTCCTTTTTTTATAAGGACACCAGTCCTATTGGATTGGGGGCCCACCCTACGCCAATACAACCCATCTTAACTAATTACATTTGCAAAGATCCTATTTCCAAATAAGGTCATGTTCTGAGGTACTGGGGATTTGGACTTCAACATACGAATTTGGGGGGATGCAATTCATCCCCTAACAGGGACCCAGGACTACAAAGGTCAGTTCTGCTTTGTTGCCTCCTATTGCATTGGTTTCTGGGTTGTCTGGACGAAGTGAACATGGGACAACACAAATTAGAAGATCTTTGGGACCTATCACTCAGATCTTGCAGGCCAGAAGCCACTGATGCAGCAAAACAAGACAATACCACTGTCAGAAACCCTCCTAAATTGTTTGACCTCTTTTACCTTAATTCAACCTTACTGCTATTAATGTTAAGAATTCTGCTTTCCTTTTGTTTGCAAAAAGTCAAGGTTAGGGTTAGCGCATCCTCCACTCTGAGGCTCACAGATTAGGCAAGAGGTCACCATGGCTAAAAATGAAGCCCAAGCAATTTACAGTCTCTCTCTTGACTGGTTCAAGGACTGCTTCTTTTCTCTACTCAGTAGCCACAAAGCAGAATGCCACATCACTTCCCTCCACTTCCCCTCCCTGTTCCTTCAGATTAAGGGACAGGTGCCAGAATACAAAGATGGCGCCTCTGTATGGTTCCTCCTTCAACTCTCCCTCCCCAGAGATCTCAGCCCAGAAGTGATCTGTGTGGGGCTGTTCCCTGATTCTCCTCTCATGGCCCCAGTCCTCAAAGAAGTTTGGTGTTGGGCATTTCAGGACTGTACTATTTACTTTTACAGAAATCTGAACTTTGCTGAACATACAGGGAAGCGTGCATTGGCTCTGTGACACCACACACCAGACAAAGTTTCTTAGTCTTCGAATTGGTATTCTGTCCTTTTCTGGTTTTATGAGAGATGAAGCTTTACTCTATTTTTTCATATTGTTTTTGGTGGGTTTATAAATTCCTTTACTCTCTCATCTTTTATCTTTTATCATAAATTCATATCATAAATATCATAAATTATATATCATTCAAATTATTATATCATTCATATGGTGGGTTTATAAATTCCTTTACTCTCTCATCTTTTATCATAAATTCCTTTAGACCGAGTCTCATTTCCCTTCCGAAGGTGCTCCATTCTGAAAGATTATTAAGTTGTTTGGCATTTTGAGTGCTCAATGGCTTTGAAGAATTTGCTCTCCGGTCTTATATTGGAGCCAGGGACTGCATTATTTTACTCTGAAGTTTACCCCATCTACTGAAATTTAAAAAACTCTTTTCTTATAGGAGCTAAACAAGTGGCAACCGATGGTGTATGGCTGGGGCATTTCTCTTGCTCTTCCCCAACCTCCATGTACCCCTTCCCCAACCTCCATGACCATATAATGGTCATGGCAATGACTACAACACATCCACTGAAGGGACTAAACCACCCACAGCTACATAAATATCTTGTTGAAAAATGGCTCCCAAACATAGGAGGTTTTGATGAGTTGAAATGCTTTCATTACATTTTAGATGTTGGGAAACTGGCAAAGTTATTGAAAACAACATTCACTTGAGGGCTCAGACACATTTTCAAGGCTTGGATTTCAAGTTAGTATCCTTCAAGCACACTGGGGAAGAGAGAAGAGGAGAAATGGGGCAAGGATTGGGAAAGGAATTGGGAAGGAAGATGAAATGCAGAAACGAAAGGCAAGGCAATGATGAGGAGCAACCAGGGGTAGCTGGTAGCCTGTAGGAGTATCAGCAACACAGATTAGGTGAGCCTAATTTGTAAATTTCTAAATGCCAATGACATGCTTTATTAGACCACCGGGTCCTTGATTTGGACTTCCCTGTGCCTTTTTGCCCATCTCCCCTATCCTTCTACCAAGGACCTAGGTTTGGACTTGGTGGAATTTTAATCATAAAAGTGCCCCAGAACAAGGCTTGGCCTTCTTCTTGGGGCCTTCAAGGCTACTGAGGGCCAAGAACATTGCAGTTGTAATAATGATAACAATTAACACCTATAAGTGACGTGAAGGCTGGGGGCACCATTGAGAGCAAGCCATAACTCCGGAGGCCAAGTGTAGGGCCATCTACTTTGGAATCCCCCAGGGTCACCCCCGGAAGTTCTGATTTAGGAGACCAGAGGCTGGATGGGGGATTTACAATTCTAAAAAGCTCCCCAAATAATTCTTATGCCTACTAATGCTGGAGAACCAGTGGTCTAGAGAGCCTTTAAACCCTAAAATATATGACGCATGATGCTGACTTCCCATTCAACTATCTGGGAAGACATGATGCCAAACCTGGCAGAGGCCCAGCCAAGGAGCTCCTCCCTAGCTATAGGGGGTCAATACTAAGAGCTGAGGAGACACACCTCTTGCATCCCTATGCAGAGCCATTTCCCCCGCCAATCACCAACAACTGACTGAATTCACACTGCCGTACTCCCAGAGTCGGCGCATCGTCTCCAAGCCTCAAGCATTAAATGCCAGGTATAGTCACTGTCGCCCTCAAGTTGTCTTGCCATAACTTTTCTTTAGGCTGTGGGGGTAAGACTTGGAACAAGAAGCAGTGAGGATGGAGGGGTGAGAGCCAAGCTCCCAAATGTTTCTTGAGACCACCTGAAGAATACCTGGGAATATCCATGTATCTGAGACTGGGGATTCGACTGCCTCAAAGAGGAAAAAAAAAAGAAACTGACTTTTTAATTCAGGAGTCTGCATTTTAGATTGTTTTGATGTCTGGCCAAAATAAGACAAAGCCCCATTCGTGTATTCAGCACCTGCAACAGGAGGAACATCAAACCTTTATAATGTGAAGCTTGGGTAAGAGGTTACAGTCGGCTAACGTGAGCTCATCCCCATCCAGGAACTTCCTTCCAGAAACAGCGACGTCCTCAGTGCTGTAAGCATCGATTTCATCAGGCAAAGGGCTATTTAAGTAATTATCCAGCTTCTTCAGGGCCTTCAACAGGTTCTTTTCATAAACTAGAACACAAAGGCAGAAAATGACTAAGATAAGCCATACGAGTTAATGTCACCTTTCTCTAGATATCAAGGAAGGAGTCAATCACCTTTCCCTCATGGCACATGGCTGGGCAGCACCGGGGAACTGGAGGGAAGGATGTGAATTTCTAAGATCTGCATAGAGGACTCACTCCTCCCTGGAAAATAATTCTGCTGTCTACACAACACTGCTCCTTCTTGAACTCATCCACGTATTCAAAAATATTTATGGGAAGCCCATAAGGAAGTAAGCACTGGCAAGAGCGTCATTGAAACTGATTCCCATGGTGCAGCAGGCGATTCCTGGTGGGGATTCTTTTCCCCTCAAAATGTTCTTTTCTGGGCTCCCAATCTCGATCTCCTGAAACCCACATGCAGATTCAACACTAGAGGTACTTTTTCCTTATTTCTAGATACAGGTCCCTACTCCCAGGGACATTAGTCAGAACTCCCAGGATCTTAGAAGCCACACCAGAGGCTGAGCAAGGGGCAGTCCAAGTGGAGAACACTGAACAGGAAGATGGCAGGTACTCACTCTCGTTTGCATCCTTCTTGGTGTTTTTTATAAATGCGGAGAATTTGGCAAACACATCATTTCCGGCAAAGTTAGAGTCAGGGTGTTGGGTCCCCAGCTTAGGGTACCTTGAAAAATTTAGGATTGGAGTATCACAGATAAGCAATGTTTGAGTTGGGCTCATACAAGTGGGGCGAGGTGGGCGGGGGGGAGACAGGTCTTTCTCTGAGAGGATATATAAGAAAAAAACTTCCCCCTTGAATGTTTTCCTAATCTTTTTATCTCCAAGCTTTGGAAGCAACAGTCTAGGGAGAAAGCACTTGCTGTTCTCATCCTGGCACACCTTGGACCCGGCTGGTCTTAGTTTCCTTTCAAGTAAGATGAAGGTGGTGCACTAGAAGGTTCTCTTCCAGGTCCGGCACTCTGCAACATCCCATGGTAACATGCACACCTTACCTTTCAGCAGTGGACCTAAGAAATGGCCGACCCATTAGACATCGACCCACCTCCTCCCCACTTCCTGCCATCAAACCGTAATTGCCAACCTGCAGGTGCAAAGCAGAGAGACCCAGGCCTATCATCACTCAAGGCTTCTGATCTTGCTCTGTGTTTTCTGTGGCACACCGCAGTACAGCAAAGGAAGTTAAGTGCCGTGGCCACGGAAAACCAAATACACGAAGCCAGGAGCTTTCAAATTGTCTGTGAAGGGGGAAAAGTGACAATCAGGTTGTGAGTGCTGGTTTTATAAGGCCTACCTCGGGGGAGCCAGTTTCTCCTCTAAAAACTCCTCGATCTTATTCACATCCGTCTTGACTTCACCATCAAAAGTCATAAAGGGAGGGTTTGTTCCAGGAGCCAGATTTTGCAGGTCTGCAGGTTTCCTGGGGGGGGGGGGGGGGGGGAGTGAACAGCAGCTTTTGTAAATAGTTGGCAAGGTGTAGACTCATTTCCAAAGCTTAGCCGGGTCCTCCCCAGTTTACAAGGAGCAACCCTTGAGAATGTCAAAAGTGATCGTGGGTTTACAAAATGTCCTACTGACAACGAAAGTGTGGCTCTTCTCTGGATGCAGAGGTGAGAGAAAGTGAACTCTCCCCAGTGTCCTCACAGGAGATGTGCACACACAGGCTTTTGAGAGGTTCTCCGCTGACCAGGAACGGGGTAGGGGGGGAGCAGGTTCCTTATGGTGCCCCCAACTCCTCCCTGATCACGTCTGATCCGATCCTGTCATTACTGATGAGCCCAGACTTGGGCTTCAGTTCAGAGTCCTGACCGAGGATGGATGTGCCATGATATCGCCCGTGGGTCCTAGGAGTGTGTGCATGAGAGTGTGTGCACATGTGAGTGTGCCTGAGTTTTGAACGTGTGGGTGTGTTACATGAGTGGGGGGGGGATATGAGTGTGGGGTGTGAGTGTGGCTGTGAGTTGGGTGTGGGTATGAATGGGTGTGCCTGGAATCAAGTAGAGTTATTTCAATAGTGCATCTTACCTCTTCAGGTCCACTGTTGTCACATTAAATATAACGCCCTTTAGCCAGAGAATCATAAAGAGGCGCTGGGAAAACGGGCAATTCCCAATACTCTCACCATCATAACCAGCCTAAGTGGAAAAAGGAATCCTTATCAGAGCCAGCCTCACAATTGTAAGTGCCAGATTCCACACCGCGCCGGCACAAAACCGTTAGAGATTTGTGTTAATGGTCATGACGCTGTAAATACCCTTCTGGGGCCATTTCACTGAGCCGCTGAGCTCCACTGGGGTGAGAGTGTGGGAAACACAGGGACGGGCTGCACCGAGCATTTCCTTCTTCCTTCCCACCACTCACCACTTCCTGCCACACTGGGCCTCTGCACGGCTTCCGCACAGGGAAAGATCGGCAAGTGGGAACTCCCTTTGTTACCCAAGAAATGCTCTTTCCCTCCCTCTGTCTCGAGATCCTCTACAGAAACAACACACCTCTTTCCAGGATGAGCAGGCTTAGAAACACCCCAGCAGACTCTCCCCCTGAGACACCAGCCCTCATGGTCTCTGCGGTGCCTGTCTGCAGAATGAGAGCGTTGCCTTATCTGCATCCTAGATCCCTGGACGCTATAAAACTTGGATGTCCCCTCATCTGATTCATGGGGTGGTGGAGAGCTGGGGGGCATTTGTACCGAGAAGGGGGATTATTACACAGTTGGTGTTGGGGGGGGGTGACTCCTCCCTGGTGACCCAAAGCAGGTCACATCCACACACAGCTCCCCCAAACACAGACACACCCATACTAAACACACGTCCTTCTCGTGGGCTCCTGGCAGAGGGGAAAGGCAGGTGATGGGGAAGAGAGGAGAGGGGGGGCTACACACCCCCTAGGAAATGGAGCAGTAGAATCAAGGCCAACAAAGAAAGCTCCCAAATGTTTCTTTCTCCTGCCATCTTGCCCCCAAGCCTCATGTCTCTGACAAGCTTGTGGCACAAATAAGATGCTGCTGGAAAGGCAAGAAGGTGGCTTGGACATGCTCTTCACATCTCCAGACTGCAAGCACCACACCCAGCCAGACCTCAGTGACAGAAACAGCCACAATTAATCCAGCCGCACATAGTTAGGAGAAGCCGGAGGGGAAAGCACCGTGTCTATAACCGGCCTCAGAGGACATGAGGCAGGAAGCGAGCTGCTGGCTTGGGAACTGAAGAAAGGCGAGAAAAGATCCCAAGAAAACTGGACCTTCAGAGAGATAGTGTCCTTAAGTCACCTGAAGGAGTTGTTTTTTCTTGTTTTTTTCTTTTTAAAGATTTTATTTATTTGACAGAGAGAAAGAGCGAGAGCAGGAACACAAGCAGGGGGAGTGGGGGAGGGAGAAGCAGGCTTCCTGCAGAGCAAGGAGCCCGATGCGGGGCTCAATCCCAGGACCCTGGGATCATGACCTGAGCCGAAGGCAGACGCTTAATGACTGAGCCACCCAGGCGCCCCTGGAGGGGTTGTTAATAAGATGTCCTAGAAATTAAGAGGGTAAGAGAGCCTCAGTTTTTAAAAGATTTGATCGGCCTTTTTACAAAAGACACATCCAAATGGCCAATAAGCACAGGAAAATGTTCCTAACATCATTCGGCAGCAGGGCAGTGCAAATTAAAGCCACAAAGAGATCCCACAGCATACCTCCCAAAACGGCTAAAACGAAAAGCTCTGACGATACCAAGTGTGGACAAGAATGCAGAGCAACCGCACTGCCTTTCGCTGCAGTCGGAGGGCAAATGACACAAATACTCTGGAGACGTGTTTGGCTGTCATCTACCAAAGTTAAGCATAAACCCTACAGCACGCCACTTCCACGCCCGACGGGAGGGAGCCCTGAGGGGCACGAGAGACACAGGTGTTGAGAGAAAGAAACCAAACTCATAGGAGTTCAGACACAGGCAAACTTCTCTGGGTGACTGGAATCCGAAGAACAGTTGTTCCCTGGAAAGTCAAGTATTATCCGGGAAGGATGGGAGGAAGGCTTCTTGGTAGCAGAAATGTTCTAGATCTTGATCTCCATGGTGGCTACACAGGTATATTCAAGCGGCAGAGTCTTAGGTTTGGGTTCTGTTACTGCATGACTTAAGGGGAAAAAAGGTAAAAATCTGAATTAAAACACTGCAGAGAGTTGGATTCAGTAAGTCTTGCCTGGGGCCCAAGAATATGAATTTTTAACAAGCTCTTCCGAGGTGATGTCACACTGGTGGCCAGAGACCCATGAAGGTGGATTTAATGCACATCAAGAGGCACCAACGGACTTCGAGAACTGGATTCAGAGTCCTGGAAGCTCCAGGCCCTTGCTGCACACCCGTCCACCCCCTCTAACTCTCCAACCCCTCCCCCACCCCCCAGGCAGGTGCTGGCCTGTCAATCCAGCAGGGGGAAGGGGCTGAGCACTCCCCCAGCTGGAGTCTGAAGCTTCCTGGCGGCGCTGGAGGGTTGGGGAGGTAGGCAAGCAGGACCCCCCCCCCCCCCCCCCCCCGCACTGAGTGGGCATTACAACTCCCCTGCAGATGGGCCCTGAAACAGCACCCTGCTTGGCCGCCTGAGGCCATCCCCTGCCCCAGGGTCCACCCCCTCCCAGCCATTCTGAAAGCCACCAGGGCTCCTCCTCACTCCATTCTGGAGCAAGAAGAGCAGAGCTGAGTTACATAAAACTTCAGGCGGCTGGCTGCAAGGACCCCTCCTAAGTCCCGGTGCTTTCTTAACTGCTGCAGGTTGGGGCAGAATCAAGCCAAGAAGAGGGGGCGGGGCCCCGAAAGCACAGGGACAGAAAGCCACATATTTTGGCCAGTCCTGACTTGCTGGCAGCTTCTAAACCTCTTATTTTTAGAGTGGTTACACTAAGCACAGTCAAGTCTAAGATAATTTCTGCAGAGTGGGGCAAGTGTTTCTCTTTCTCCCTTGTCTCTGCAGCCTTGGGAATCCTGTCATAACTCATTCCGAACGTGGCCAAATCCCCGCAGAGCCCGTGTGTGTCTGCATTGACGGGCATCGACAAAAGCTCATCTTGACAAAGAACTCCAGGTCTGGGAAGGGGCCTGTCCCCCCCACCCCCAAATTGTTCTTCAGGCCACCTCCTGAATGCTGGAGAAACTACTTCTCCAGGAAGAATAAAGGGGTTAGGAGCAATCCGTCCTTTCAAAGTAAAACCTGCCTTTGCCACCCAGCTCTGCAGACACAGACACTTGGCAACAGGCTCCTTTCTGGAACAGGGACGGAGACAGGTGGCCAGAGGATGGCGCAGCGGCCTGCAGGCCAGGACGCCAGGAGCTCCCAAGGCAGGGATGAAAGTCACAGCTGCCTTCTGCACGTCCCCCCCATGTGGCCCCAAAACAGGACCACTGCAAGCCAGCGGGGCTAGCAGGCTGGAGGCTGTCCGGCCTTTTCGAGAATGAGTCCGTTTTCGAGGATGAGCCAGCCACGCTGGCCGCCAATAAGCAGGATTTACATACTCGGTGTTGCCTCATCTTAAATGGCTCTGAAAACACTTTCCCGTCTCGCGGTCTGTTGTAAATGAGGGGTTCGGGGGAACACATGGGGGGGGGGAGCGCCGAGGATGCCTCGCTGCAGGGTTTGATTACTTTAATGTGCTTTCAGTGCTAGGACACGCCAGCAAAAATAAAGGCGGAGCTAGGCAGTCTCCACAGCCCGGTATTGAGCAACACTGGGAGGGGATGGTGTTGGTCATGTTCATTACCCACTCCTACTCATACGGTAGGAGTGAATAACTGACTCCGTCGCCATAATTGAGATGTTTTATGGTACCAAGTTTTATTTTCCGTTGCTGATAATTCTCCCAGGCTAATTACACTCTGGGCTAAAATTTCTCAGCAGAGTTTCTCAGCCCACGGGGGGAAATTTCTGTATGTATACATTTCTGATAAAAATCAGATGAAGCAGGGTGAGCGATCAGTGTCTTGTTTCCAGTGAAGACCCAGACGCTTGGGTAACCCAGAATTGCGTGTCTGCCTTTCAAATGCAACTGTTCTGAGGGCCTGTGATGGTAATTCTAGAAAGGAAAACACAAATGCCTCCGACAGGGTCCGAGGCATTCCTTTTGCCACGGAGGGCAGCTGTGGCCTCGAGGGGGCTGTAATTCTGTGGGTCCCGGCCTGCACCCACCTGCCCCACACAGAGCCCCCCGGGGCCCAAGGCCGAAGGGTCCCCATGTCACCGCAGAGCCTGGCGTCCCTCCTCACCTCAGGCTTCTTCAAACTAGAGCCTCTCCCACTTACCCTCTGCACACTCAAGCTTTTCAGAATTTGTGGGGAAAATATATTTTTTTTTTTTTTCAAATTTCCTTTCACTGCTTTTTGCTTCAGGCAGATGACCTCTCCAGCGCTGTACTGGGGTTACAGGGAAGGGGCACGACCCCCACCCCCAGCTTCCACTAAAACGCCTCCTGTGCTGCCACTGCCTTCGAGGGACCAAATGGACCCCTGGCATCCCGGCCCAGACCTGACGCTGGGGTGACAACCCCCCTCAAGGCATTTTTGGCAGCTCCTCAGCACCGCTCCCTCTCCTTTCCGTCAGAGCAGGCCACACACCCACCACCTTGATTCTCCAAATACTTGGCTCTATCTTCTTTCTAGAAAATTCTATGGGGGCCTAAAGGTTAAACACGTTCTGTAAAGTAAGCCCTTTTCCCCTCCCCTACCCAGATGTAAAATGAAAGACAACTGGGGCGGGCAGAGGGAAGATAAAGGAAGAGGCAATAAATCACTAATATTCTCATTGTCCCTTAGCTGATAGCTGGCTTTCACCCAAGGGAGTAGGACAGCATCCCAAGTGCAGGGAAGTATTCCAGACCGACCCCGCAGGAAACCAGGAGGGACGTGGGGGCGAACAGCTCATTTGGCTCGTCACAGGGATTGAGAGAAAATCAGTGAGTCATGACAGGCTGTCCTGTTTCCAGCATGCTGGAGGCACTCAGGCTGAACACAAACAGTAGCTGACCAGGGTGGACAGGAGGCAGAAGGCCGAGTGTGACGTGGGAGGCCGCGGGCAGCCCCCTCGCAGGTTCAGTGTGTCTATACTGACTGGACGTCTCCACAAGGCCGGGGCTCCCTTCCTGACACCTGACTCTGGGGTCTGATGAACACCTCTCACGGTACCTGAGGACTCAACAGTTATCGACCACGACGTGGGGTGCCTGGAATCCCCGGGGTTCGCAACAGAGAAATGTGGGAGCACTGACTGCTCCCCGTGCCGCCCAGCCTGCACCCACCCTGTCTCTGCACCTGCCATTTGGAGCAGGTCAGGACTGGGAGACCGTCCCACCCCAAGGAGAAGGCCTGTGGGGAGCAGTAGAAAGGTGGGGGCACTCCTCCTGGGTCTCTTCCGGCTCCCATTTGGAAACAGGTCACTCTAACCCTCAAAACGGGGGTGTCTGGAGGGAGGGACCCATCTTCATTCATCGGGGCCACTCCCACCAGCCCTGGCAGAGTTCCTGGCACACAGGAAAATGACCAGAGGCCTGAGGCCAGTGGCTTCCATACACCTGGAGCCTGGCTGGCCTCAGAAAGTGCCTTCCAGGGCGCCTGGGTGGCTCAGTTGGTTAAGCGACTGCCTTCAGCTCAGGTCATGATCCTGGAGTCCCAGGATCGAGTCCCACATCGGGCTCCCTGCTCGGCAGGGAGTCTGCTTCTCCCTCTGACCCTTCTGACCCTCCTCCCTCTCATGCTCTCTGTCTCTCATTCTCTCTCTCTCAAATAAATAAATAAATAATCTTAAAAAAAAAAAAAAAAAAAGAAAGTGCCTTCCAGCCCCTCCCTGCTCTTTCTTTTCTGGGCCAGCTTCCATGAACTTTTCCCTTTCAGAAGCTCCAAATTCTTCCCACTAAGATATCACCCATGGAGAGTGACGGTTAACAGTGGGGAAGAAAATAGAAGGGGCTGGAGGGAGGGAGGTGGGGGGGAGAGGGAGTTGGTGGGGAGGCCTGAGTTACAGGCTATAAAGTCTTCCCCAAGCCTCTTGAATCTAATGGTTTGACCTAAAATGCAATATTTAAGTAGATCTGAGACTTCCTGATTTTGAATAATTCTGTGAATTTTTAAAAAAATGTATAATTCTTTCCATCTGCCTGATAAATGGAAGTTTCTATTTTGAGGCAGCACGGTCAAGGGGAATGAGCGCAGGCCGTGGAGCCCGGGAGAGCCGGTGTGAACTCCGGCCCCACTACCGACCAGTGTGTGACCTTGGGCAATTCACGTGTTCTCCCTGAGCCTCAGTTTCTCCATTTTAAAAACAGGGATAAGGAGAGCCACGCCTTGCAGGATCTTGGTTTGATACACCTGGGTCTCCCGGGCACTCAATAAAGGCAGGTTATTATTGTCATTATCCCCCATCAGCAGCATCAACATCATTACTCCACCAAACGGGAGGGCACCAGAACGGACAATTACGGAATTGAGGGAACTTTTTAACAAGGCTCAATTAGTGTGATTTTCGTGCCAAACCCTTAAAAAGCCACAGATCCCCTCCCCCGCCCAAAAGTAACGCCTCCTATATCTATTCCAAGTGAAAATTAACAACCGAGGTCGTTTTCTTAATTGCAAAAGCAAACACATCTTCACCAGGAGGCAAAAAAGGGCAGGGCCTGGGCTGGCATTAATGTCTGGGAGCTACACCAGCCTCTTGGGGAAAGGTCCAGAGGAAAGAACATCTGGACAGCTTGTGCGCATCTTGACCGATGGCAAGGCTGACAAGCCCCAGGGGACTGCTTTCTTCCCAGGAAATGGCACCAAAGGCCCCTGCTTGTAAAAGTGAAGGGGATCTCCTCTCTGACTTTTGCCATTGGCGCTAAGGGACCCTGACCGGTTGTGGGCTGTCTTGTGTCCACTGTCACTGGGGGAGAGTGAATTGCACATTGTGGAAGAGACCCCATCAGGATTTGAAGGTCTACACGCCAGACCTGCAGATCCACATGAAGAAAGGTTATTATAACCAAGGAGGAGAGAAATTAATTAACCGATCCCTTTCTTGTCGAATGAGAATGTTTTTGAAGGAAATGCCTCCAAAACCAGTGATTTTTCAAAGCAAAGAGTCACTGAATACTTGCTCTGATTTTAAATATGTTTCTAAACCACTGACAGCCATTAATCAGATTTAATCCTCTCAAACTCTTGTAAGATGCCTTAGAACTACTCCCATTTTACAGATGGGGAAAACTGAGGCTCAGAGAAGCTAAGCAACTTGCCCAAAGACACAGACAGGATTGGGTGAATAAAGATTTCTCTTATTCTCCCAAATGGAATGCAGTTAATGGTCCCAGCTTCTTTCCAGGTCCTCAAGACAGAAACCAGAGTCTTTACCTGAACATTGGTCTGTCCCCAGCACAATAAAGGTCTCAGAGCCTCCCACCCAAATTCCTGCAGCAGCCTCCTGCTGGGTCTCCCAGCCTAGGGTTGCTAGCCCCTCTGATGTTTTCTAAATCCTGGACCATCTAGATAAGATGCCATTTTCCTTATATCTTAGATCATTCAGCTGGAATGTTGTTCAAATGCAAATTCAAATGAGGCTGCTCTCCGTACACTGTGACCAAGGCAAAGTACCTCCCCTTCAGGGCCCCAATGTCCTCATTTACAATGGAGGGATAACAGTACCTACCTTTCCACGTTGGACGAGAATTCATTAGATGTTACAAAGAACAACGCCTGACACCCAGAAACATTTGATCATCTGTTGCACCTTCCCTCCTTCTTTCCTCTCCTTTTGTGAAACTGAATGAAGGAAACCTCATTTAAAGTTCTCCTGCCCAACCAACTCCACTGCGGACCCAACAGAAAGAAGCATCCCCTGCATCTTCCAACAGGAAGAAGCCAGCTTTGCTATCCCAGCAGCAGGAAGGAAGATTTTCTCTTCACCCGGCAATGGTCCGGCCAATGAGAGACAGTCACAGCTCAGCCAATGAGAAACCGTCACCTCCTCAAACTCTCACTTTTCTCCGACAGACTTTCATTCAAAGCAGCCCCTCCAAGTCCCTCCTTTCTCTCTAAAGTAGCATTCCTCTCCTTTGTGCTCTGGACTTACCTACTGTTTTGCCACAGCTTGCACGTCCCAAATTTCGATCCCTCTGCCATTCCCGAATATACCCAGGTTTCCTGGTGAAATAATTGGCTGTTTTGTTTTCGAGGTTGACACTTTATAGGCCAGTTAAACCAGTTATTCTCCTCAAATGCTGTTCTCTCTCTGGCCAACTGCTGTGCCCTTAATTATCCCATGTCACCCTCCTACAAGACCTTCTGTCCCCCTCACTACCATCTAACTGCTGCCTCCAGACCAGTAGGTGAGCACTCCCATTCTAGATCCCTTTCTGTGACTGTCCACAGGGCATTGCTTTTGCCCTTTGCTGAATTCCGCTCTCAATACAGATGGCTCCGCCTGGCTTAGCACCGAATTGTTGACGAAGTGTTTCCTGTTAGTTGCATCCCTTCATGGCAGACCGTGTCAGCCTTCTGAGCCAGACAGGGGGTTGTCTGCTCCCTTGTACTGTCTGTAACACGCTCATCTCCTGCCTAACCCCCTGACAGCGTCCACAGCACTGAGCCAGGCCTGAGCAAGTCACTTTACAAAAACTCCTATGGTGGATCAAATGGCCATGGTCCTGCAAAGTTCTAGCAATTCCTCATCACCTATAGTTCCTTTAAAGCCAGTGAAACCCCGCCTTCTCCCTCAGGAGAACATCCGCCACACCCAGCAGTGTGACCAGCCTCCTCAGCCCTCAAGCATCTCCCCAGCCTGCCTGTCCTGGGGCACCTTTCCCCACCCGCCCAAAATGACTATCTCTGGGTAACAAACTCATCCTGGTCTGATTTTAAAGCTGGAAATTCTGCATCGCCCTCCCCCAGGCCCTAGGCAAACTGGAACAGCTGGTCGCCATACCATCTGCCCAGATGAGAGCCTTATTTTTTTAGGAGAGGAAAAACATAATAAATGTCCTCCTAGATGACCTAGAAGCAGGGCTTTGCTCCTCCCTAACCAGAACATCAGCATAGATTAGTGTAACGACCGATCAGATTAGGTAGCTGATACCTTGAGTGCTCAGAACTATCCGGTGCCCTGGAAGAGCGGACAATAAACAGAGGGTGAGGTCTGCAGGGGTCCAGGAGGGAGGTAGGAATTACGACCAGCCTGGCAAATGCCCCAAGTTATGCAGCACCAGCTAATAAAAGAACAGCCTTTCCCTTCCTAGCGGCTAGGGGAGCCCTTGGGAAAGAAAAGCAGTTAAAAATCAGTGGTGGGGTTCGGGTGGCAAACTTACCCCAGAATCACCCAACTCTGGGTGTGATGGATGCTCTAGACCAAAGGGAACCACAGACCCTGGAACCCAGAACCATGGGCCAGGAACCAGGATCTCCAAGGCCACAATTTCTCTCGAATCCTCCCTATTACCCCTGGGATTAAAAGGAACAGCAAGAACCTCCATCCCAGTCAAGTAGGAAAACTTTCCGGATATACCCTATATCAGAAGCCGCTGGGGAGAAAATCTGCCTCACGGGAATTTGGAGTTGATAGATCAGTACTGATTAGGAAATGTTACCTTAGAATTTATCTCCCATCTGTCAATCCAACAAGAAGACACATAATTAGATGCATCTTCTCAAAATAATTCACCTGAGTCCTTAAGAGGATCATAGATCTCAGTTCTTTTTCAAGTGTCATTGAGAATAGAAGGGCTATATTGTAAAACAGTGATGATGAGGACAACTAAGAATTAGCATTTACACTCCACCACTCATTGTTCTAAACACTTCACTTATATCAACTCAGTCCTGACAGTAACCCTATTAGATGTAGGTACTATTACTAGCTCCATTTATAGGTGAGAAAACTAAGACACAGAGAGGGAGAGTAACTTGCCCAAGGTCACCCAGCGGGACTTGAACCCAGGAATCAGCCAGAGTCCATCCTCTTCATCCTACTCTGGACACCGGCTTATGTTTAAATGGAACTCCAGCAAGGTCCTTCCTCAGAGTAAAGGTCTGCCTCTTGGTTTTACCACCATCTCTTTTCAGTAAGGATTGGAGGTGGCTTGGGGAATCCATAAGTATAATAAAATGCATATTACAAGCAGATGCAAAGGACAAACAGTGTTTGGGACAGAAAATGGAGCTGGGTTAAGGCTACCAAAAATGCATGCCCTTTGTGCTGGGGCAGGGATAGAGGCAGAGGGGAGAAGACATTTGACAATCCTGGGAACATCTTGGCGGCCAAGTGGGCTGCAGGCCGGGGGGGGGGGGGGGTGCCCTCTGGCCATGTGCTACATATTCTGTTCCCTCTCTAAGAAACTTTTGCTAGAACTCGAGGTGACAATGAGTTTGACATTGCGCCCCTATCCCCACAGCTGGAACACAAACAGTCCTTCTGCCCAATCAACACCAGAACCCCCCTACCGCATCCAGGGCTGCCATCTGTCGGCAGAAACTAGGGAGTCCTGCAAAGCCATGCACCTTGGCAGATGATCCCGCCTCATCTTCCAGCAGGGCAGGCACGGCCAAAGTGCTCGTTGAAAAGATCCTGTCAATTCCATTGGAATCCACTCCATCACAGACCATGTAGCATGCCCCATGCCATATGGCCAAAAGAGTTTGGATCTGGAATTTTCTTAAGGCAGATAACAACCAAATGCCTGATCTTGGCCATGAGCAGCCTTCATTAAAAACCTGCAGAGAGCCCTAAGCACGAAGCAAGACCATTTCCTGCTGCAGCCCAAGGACGTTCAGACTTGCTCTTCTCACTGGAGAATCTGAGAAGGCGTGGGTTAAGGACCAGGAGGACAACCTCAGAAGCAGACAGGAAAGTACCCACCAACCAACTTTCCAAGTAGGTCTACTCTTGACCACAACTTGCTCTGGCCATGGCCCAGGGCAATGATGACAGAGGGTGAAGCATAAACTCTAAGATGACTTACTGGTGCACATGGACAGAATAATGGCCCCTCGGGGACGCCCACATGCTATGTTACCTTCCGGGGTGGAAAGAGCTCTGCCAGTGTGATCAAGGCTGTGGCTTCAAGATGGACAAGTGATCCTGGATTACCAGGTGGGCCCAATCTGATTACATGGGTCCTTGCAAGATATGGTATGTGACTGGTCTGCAAAGATTTAACAAGGGAACAATGGTCAGAGAGATGAACGCTGCTGGCTTTGAAGATGGAGGAAAGGGGCCATGAGCCAAGGATGCAGGTGGTCTCTAGCAGCCAGGAAAGGCAGAGACCTAGATTCTCCCCAGAGTCTCCAGAAAGAGACAGAGGCCAGCTCGTGCCTTAGTTTTGGCCCAGGGAGACTCAGGTCAAGCTTCTGACCAGTGAAACTCAAGATAATAAATTTGAGTTGTTTGAAATCACCAAGTTTGGGGTAATTGGTTACAACACCAATAGGAACAAAAACAGTTAACTGTTCCTTATGAGAATGCTAAACCTCTTTTCAAGACAGTTCAGTGGATCAGACAACTAATCAGTCATGGAGAGGGACAAATCCTGAAGCATTGGCACTCGGCCTATTCCTAGAAACTTCCTGCATGGAGCCACCCCTCTCATCTGCCAGGGATTTGCGTGATGGCCATGGGCACAAGGAGGATAAGCACGGCTACCATCTGAAGAAGGTCCATGTTGAACCCACTAACAGCCAAGCCAAGACCACAGCTCCTCTCTATGGACTTGTGAGACAATAGTGCTTTGACCTGAATGGTGGGGAATCTTGCTTGTTCCTCCATGTCACCTTTGGGGTCACAGCTTATGATGAACCAGCCCCAAGGTAGTTTTCCACTGGGACTCACCCGGCTATATTCTTTGCCCAATTTTTTATTTGGTAAAACCCAAATTGAGGATCATCCGGCCAAAAATCTAACTGGTCACAGTCACAAATCATCATATCTAGAGGATGAGGGGTCCCCCAAGGACATTTTGCCTCTTATAATCTTGGTTCCTTACTGTAGTTTGTAGAACCTGCCTTTTCAAAAGGCCTTTGGAGCATCAAGCTGTAGAACAACTTCAAGAGGCTGATGGCGCTCCCTAGTGGTCCTGAGATGCACCTTCAGACTTCCCACCTTCACTTTTACCACATCCATCCCTAAGTTCTGGGGGACAATGTCACAAGTTCGTTTTTTTAGCCCCTGTAGGGGGCTTTACCTTTCCGATTTGCCAGGGACTCGGAGGTTTCCTGTTACCTAGATTTTCGATTTTTAAAACCAGTAAAGTCCTGGATAAACTACAATGCACTGGTCTCCCTGCCCTTGGACTCCCTCTTAGACCCCATGTTAAAACCAACAAAGAGGGCATTGTCTCTCTGTCCTAGGCACTGGGCAAACACAACTGGGACCTGAACAGTATGGCTTTAAAAAGGCCTCTTGATTTGAGATCAGCAGCTGAATTGTGCGTACTTTGCTCATGTTAGGAAAATAGCAATTTATAACTCGTAAATTATTTCTCAATTCTCACTGAAGAACAATGGAAAGAGGAGGGAGGAAGCACAGTGGGTGGGAGAGCAGGGTCACGTTTGCTGGGCAGAACAGAACATGAAAAAAAATCTAATTATCTCTAGAAGCGTCCAGATTCAGCTTTCTCAACTTGCTCAGAATTCTGTAGCTCTTTTGCAAAAGTCATTAGAAATCTGTAGCTTCCTGAAAAACAAAAGAGGTACTTGTTTTCTCTTTATTTTTCTTTGTAATGTTTATAAGTTTTAAGGAAGCCAAAGACCTAGAACCATCTATTTACAAAGAAGAAAGTTTACTGCCTCAAAGACACTCAGGTTGGTTTCAATGACCAACAAATCAAAGTTGTATTGATTGAGACAGGGAAGGGGACTAGGAATTACATAGATCTTAATCAGAATCAGAAATCAGAAATATCTTAAGGGTTACCGAGGGAATTCTTGAAAGACAGTTTAGGATGAATGTGGATTTTAGGATGCTTTCCTTTTAATATTTGGCAGAAACCAGAAGCTTTGTGGTTACCTTTTCAGGTGGAAGGCAAAGATCACCTGGGCTGTATGATTTGTGAGATCTGGAAGAGCCCACCTAGCTAAATATGCCCATATCAACCTTCCACGAAAGCCTACATCTCAGAGAATCATCTAGAAAAAAAGCCACAGTCTGTTAAGATAAGTGGTCGTGGTTACTCTTCTCTTCCCCGGGAGGACACGGGCCCCAGCAACCGCCAACCTTCCCACAAATTGACACTGTCCATTTCCTCGTACACAACACAAAAATGTCCACTTTGATGATCCTTTCTGCACTTTCCTACAGGTGTTTGCTCCAGTGGCAAAACCAGATCAACACCCATGTTTCATCTTATTAAATGTCATTTTGTAAAATTATGCTTGTCAGATCGCCTTCCAAAAGTTTCGAGGCACTTTTGAGAAGCCATATTCATTACCACAGCTATAGTTCCGAAGGATATTCAAAATTTCAAATTAAGTCATTTGGTATACTATCATGGAATATTACTCAGCCATAAAAGAGTGTAATCTTGCCATTTGCGACAATGTGGATGGACCCAGAGGGTATGATGCTAAGCGAAATAAGTTAAAGACAAATACCATTTGATTTCACTTATGGGTAGAATCTAAAAAACAAAACGAATGAACAAACAAACAAAACTGACTTTTAAATATAGGGAACTAGTGGGCGAAACAGGTGAAGGGGATGAAGAGGTACAAACTTCCAGTTATGAAATAAATAAGTCACAGAGATGAAAAGCCCAGCGTGGGGAATATAGTCGATAATACTGTAATAAGGTATGGGGACAGGTGGTGACTACACAGCATGGCGAGCATTGCATAATGTATAGACTTGTCGAATCACTGTGTTGCGCACCTGACACTAACATAACATTGGACATCAATTATACTTAAATAATTAAAAAAAAAAAATCTGGTATACTGAAAAACAGCAACCGAGGGTACCAACTAGGACAAACAGAACAGAGCCATTTCTAGGCATTAGTTAATCAGTGTCTCCTGCAGTTGTCTTGCCTAATGGAATAATGGATTATCCCTGAATGGCTTTTGCACTGCAACAAGAATAGCAAACAAATGAACAGCTCCCAGCACAAAACACAACTTCTCGTGAAGGAGAGAGGTGATTACATAACGCACTATGGGACCCCAGACCAGATCAATGGTATAATGGGATGGTAGGATGGTATTTTTACTTAAATGTGAATTTAGTAAACTTTGTCCTGTATCTTCCTGGTTAATAAGAAACCTGAGCCACATCAACTTGCTAATTTTCCCTGACTCACCCTGTTTTCCCACTGAGATCTGAAGGTAAGCCTGCATTACTAAACAGAAATCCCAGGCTTCACAAGCTTTGGACTCAAACCAGCCTATCATTTTGCATCGGTTAAAGGAGACAGAAGAATCAACCAGGAGGTCACAAAATCCTATCAGGTATAAGTTAGGAAGGGTTGGCATTAAGCTTCAAAAGCAAGAAAATCAGAGTCAGAATAAAAAAAAAAAAAGTGCATTTAGTAAAATGACAAAATGCTACAGGAACTATGCTTGGGAAGGTAACAGCTCCAGTTGTAACAATTAGATTTTATTTTGCATTTCCTGGCAGGCTCTGATGAGCTCCATACAAGTTCAGGGGTTCCTAGGTCATGGATAATAAATGTGTTGAACTTTGAAGTTCTTTGTCAGTGAGCAGAGACACACAGTACCGATCTACAGATGTTCATAATTTAAATGGGGAGACTTGGGGGCTCCAGACATCACAGAATTATCTGGAGGCTTTATTAGTCCCTAGGACTATATTCTATGCCTTGGCCTAACCCACACAACAGGGAAGGCAGGTGGCCTAAGGCCAGGGGGATCAGCTGCTCTCCAGACAAGGAGAAATACCAACGGGCTGGCCATGGCTGAGGCTAACGCCCTGGCTTTATTGTAAGGAAGTCTTTTCTGTGCCACATGCTTTTTTTGGCAAATATTGTAACTCCCTCCCCACCCTCACCCCTGGGAAAAGAGAAGGAGGGGCCTATTCTATTTCAGGATTCCCTAACCCTGACTCTTTAGCTCAAAAAAGACAGTGAGCCAGAGATCAGCTTCCCAGAGCTGTCCACAAACCAGTCAAGGAGCAAACCCTTCCAAGGCTCCTGTTTTAAAAGGGGCAGTTACGGTAAGCGGCCAGGAAACCGATGTCCCTAATTTGTTGCAAATCATACTGTGGCCTCCGAAACCCAGTGTCGGGGTGATGAGTCACTTCATCGGCCCAATGGAGACAGACACAAGAGGAGAGGCTGGGGTTTTCTAAAGACGTTCGCTTATTGTCCTAAATCCAAACTAGGCAAGTCCAGTTCCTTAAGAATTGCTGTATTTCGGGGCGCCTGGGTGACTCAGTCAGTTAAGCGTCTGCCTTTGGCTCAAGTCATGATCCCAGGGTCCTGGGATCGAGCCCCACATTGGGCTCCCTGCTCGGCAGGGAGTCTGCTTCTCCTTCTCCCCTCTCCACCAGTTCATGCCCTCTCAATCTCTCTCTCTCAAATAAACAAATAAAATCTTAAAAAAAGAAGAAAAAGAACTGCTGTATTTCGGTTTTATGTTGAGGGCCAAAGTAAGGCTTGGGAAACTGGACTTCAGAAAGGGAGGCAACAAAATACTCCTATTTGCATAGAATAACTTGCAAATATTGCACTCTAGGGTGTCTGCAGCTCATTAACTACACAGAAGAAGACAGGTGCCCTCCCTTTCAGGAAGAATACAGAGTGGGAAGATGATCTGGCTGTGATATGGCGGATGCCACCCATCAACCAGAAGTCGATCCTGGGCCCCTGGATATCCAGGCATGTTCCACCCTCGCCCATCATAAGCTTGAGCAGGATCAGAGTAGCCCCTCACCCTGCTCCAGCCCCCAGGTCTGTCCTTTGGGAGCAAACAAGGGTCCAGATGCCCCCGCTGGAACCCCAAACAAGCTCCCATGATCCATTTATAGGAAAGAAGGGGACAGTCTTCTGTAGGAAGAAGGAAGCAGAAGCTTCTCTCACCCCATGACCACAGAGTCATGAATCGGGGCGGCTGCTCAAAGGGGATATGGGCATCTGTTCAGAGGGTGGGGGGAGACCAAGGAGCATCATTTTACAGTGCACTGCAGGTGAATCAAAAATCAAAAAGCACTAGGGAAACACCGCAGCCAACAAACGGACTGGTCTAAAAGCTTTTGCCAAACCCAGGGAAGTGACCCAAAAGAAAAATCTCTAGTAGCCACAACCCCCAGAGAAGGCCGTGGACGGCCACATAGCACAGCAGTTATGGACACATTCACACTCCATACTCTATGCTGCGGGTTTAGTGCCCCTGGAGTGGTGCCAACCAACTCTAGGGGACACCAACATCAATCCCCTCCCCAGACAGTTCGCAGAAAAAGGTAGCAGAACTTCAGACCCCTCAATGCACCAAATGAGAAGCTTGCAAGTGCACCTTCCATAGAAGAAAATGAGCCAGAAATGAGGATTGGCAGAAAAAGATCATACAAAACGACACTCAGAATGGATGGTGCAATGCAAGGCATGTGCTTTGAAACATAAAGACCTCGGAATCGCTCTCTGGTTTTATTTTGCATCCACCTCCCAATCCCCAAAGGAAAACCATTCCTCTTCAGTGAAATCCTTGCTAACACCAATTAATTTGGCCTTCCCTGCGGATAGCCGCCTTCCTTGCAACACACCTGTGTTGGGTTGTGTGCTGAGTACTGACAACTTCTTCCCAAGAGTGTGTCTGACCGTGACCACTAGAGGGGCGGGAAACCAAAGTGGAGGTGGAGAATGCAGAAATGGACACATCCCCAAAGGCAAGCGAAACAAAGGCAAAAATGAACTATTGGGATCAAGATAAAACGCTTCTGCACAGCAAAGGGAAGAGTCAACAAAACCAAAAGACAACCGACAGAATGGGAGAAGATATTTGCAAATGTCTTATCAGATAAAAGGCTAGTATCCAAAATCTATAAAGCACTTATCAAACTCCACACGCAAAGAACAAATAATCCAATCAAGAAATGGGCAGAACACGTGAACAGACATTTCATCAAAGAAGACATACAAATGGCCAACAGACACATGAAAAAATGCTCCACATCACTCAGCATCAGGAAAATACAAATCAAGACCACAATGAGATACCACCTCACACCAGTCAGAATGGCTAAAACTAACAAGTCAGGAAGTGACAGATGTTGGTTGAGGATGCGGGGAAAGGGGAACCCTCCTACACTGTTGGTGGGAATGCAAGCTGGGCAGCCTCTCTGGAAAACAGTATGAAGGTTCCTCAAAAAAGTTAAAAATAGAACTACCCTATGACCCAGCAATTGTACTACTAGGTATTTACCCCAAAGATACAAATGTAGTGATCCGAAGGGGCATCTGCACCCCAATGTTTATAGCAGCAATGTCCACAATAGCCAAACTATGGAAAGAGCCAAGATGTCCATCGACAGATGAATAAAGAAGATGTCATATATATATAAATGAAATTACGCAGCCATCAAAAGAATGAAATCCTGCCATTTGCAATGACATGGATAGAACTTGAGGGTATTATGCTGAGCAAAGTAAGTCAATCAGAGAAAGACAATTATCATATGATTTCACTCATACGTGGAATTTAGGAAACAAAACAGAGGAGCATAGGGGAAGGGAGGAAAAATAAAACAAGATGAAATCAGAGAGGGAGACAAACCATAAAAGACTCTTTAACTCTAGTAAACAAACTGAGGGTTGCTGGAGGGGCGGGGGGGGGGGCTGGGGTAACTGGGCGATGCGCATTAAGGGGGGCACATGATGGAATGAGCATTGGATGTTATATACAACTGATGAATTACTGAACTCTACCTCTGAAACTAATAATACACTATATGTTAATTAATTGAATTTAAATTAAAAAACAAAAATTAAAATAAATACATAAATACATAAAAGTGCCCGAAATTATCAGAAAGAAAGGTCCTATGGCAATAAAAGCCGATGCCTTATTTTCAGGCCCCTGGGTAGGCTCTCACTTGTTGCTGAAATAATCTACACAGAAACAGAAGAGCATTCGGGGGATTAAAGGTGGGGAAGGATTTGCTGGGTCTTAGGTCTGGGACCCAAAGTGGGCTACATGCCCCAGCTTGCCCAGCTCACCCTTGAGCACCATCTAAACTGGACCTGCTCTGGTTCCCTGGACTCCATTTCTCTCCCAGTCCACACTAACTGCCCAGGACCCCGGGCATAGCAACCCTCCAACTCTTGCCAGAAGAAGAGGGACCCGCGAGGGGATTGATGTCACACTGGCTTGCCCGTCAGTCTGTTCAGTAAAGGAAAGATCTACTCGACAAAGTAAGGCTCAATGGTAAAAATGGCACCAAACACTGTGTGCCCTCAACTAGAAAACACAAAACCCCCTTCCAAAAGGTAAAGTTGCGGAAAAAAAAAAATAGAGGAAGATTTTCTTTTATGGAATTTGGGATGCTTAATGCTTGCTGAGCCAATGAATGAACACAGGAGTCGATCCATAGATCAGTGATCCCCCAAACACACTGACAGCACCCCACCACAGTGCGAACAGAAGCATTCGGTGTCTTTAACTTGTCAACACATCCTCAAGGTCTAGGGGACAGTGACAATGGGGGGAGAAGAGAGGCCCAACAGGGTAGGGTCAGCTTCTGGAGGGTTGCTTGCTTGACTCCTACTCCTGACCTAGTTCTGGATACCCATTGTGGAGAGAACATTCTGGAATTCCACCTACAATGGCTAGTGTGTGAGAAATTCAGAGCTCTAACCTCATTTCACACATTATTCTCGAGGAATGAGTTGAATAATTTCAGGGGGATTTTTAACTCTTTCCATTTTTATTCAGATGCTATGGCGCAGGAAGTCACAACTTAATAATACTCTACAAACCTTGAATAGCTCATCAACCTAATTCGTCAGAATAAGGAATGTCACAGGCTTGTAGTTCTGAAAATCTGGATTACACGTTTAAAAAAAAAATTCATTACTGAAATAGGAGTCACCAATTCCTTTTAGGAGGAAGGACATTCTTAAAAAAGGAAACTTCATTCCTGGGAAAGATGATGTGAATTGAATTGATATATTGACTGATTTTCCCATGGAAACAATGATACAACAGATTATTTTCTTTGCCAAGAACTAATGGAACAACTTCTACAGAAATGCCCAACCAACCACAAAATTGGGGAAGGAGTATCCTAGGAAAGGTAAAGTATTCTAAAAGATATATAAGCCCCTTCAGTGCGCGACGGAGATGACATGAGGGAAAACCAACAGAAATGCGACAGAGAGAGTACCAGTCCCTAATGCACTAAGCTCTTGCCTCATTTCCCCATTTCTGTAAGGTGCAAGGGAAGTAGGAACGCTGCTTTCGTTGGGGGAGATTCTGACCCTGCAGCCATCAGAAATCTGATACCCCAGCTCCAATGCTGGAATTCCTATTTTCGAGCCTCCCCTCAACTAAGGGAAACCAGTCTTACTGCATCTCAGTCACAAGACAAGCCCTTTATGGAGGCCCGACGATTTTGTTGCCTGCACATTCCGTGCAAGCTTTTCTCAGCTCAGCATCACCACCTCCCGTCTTCCTGTACAGCGTGTGCCAGCAAAGGAGAATCCGCACTGGTCCTTCCCCCACCTCTTGGTGCAGGATGGAGCCATGCAGCGTGGGGCGGGGGAGCAGGCCACCTGCAGATGGGAGGGAGGAGGGCCCACGGGGAGTGGAGCAGAAAGCCGGACCGTGCCCTGCTGGAATCCTGTTATCACCACTGATTACAGTGCCAAGGTAACTGCCAAGGTCAATAGAAAGGGCTGTATCGGCAGCTTTCAGGCAAGAGGCCAATGACTGCGATGATCCCAGCTGTATCATTGCCATGACTGCTGCGTAGTAGAGACCATCTGCAAGGCTTCTGGTCTTTAACTTTTCCCAAGGCCGAGGGAACGCTAACTGGACGGGAAACCAGCCCTCCGGCCCATTGTCTTGTCTCGTGCCTTCCCTCTTCTGCCATCTAGCGGAGCAGCAAGATGATCAGCGAGGACAGCGACAATCCACAAACCCTAGGACAGAAGTAAGGTTCCTTGGAGAACAGGAGTCAAACGGAGAGATACTCTCTTTCCCCACACCTCTGAGGACTGAAGAGAAAGACCGTTATGCCCCCCGTTTTCAGATCTTTGTTGGTAGTTTATTTTTTTTTAAAGATTTTATTTATTTTTTAGAGAGCGAGCGAGAGAGAAACAGCATGAGAGGGGAGAGGGTCAGAGGGAGAAGCAGGCTCCCCGCTGAGCCGGGAGCCCGATGTGGGACTCGATCCCAGGATCCTGGGATCATGACCTGAGCCGAAGGCAGACGCTTAACCATCTGAGCCACCCAGGCGCCCCGGTAGTTTATTTTTATACTAGCATATGACACAAAGATTATGTGTCCCGCTTCTTGTAAGCCTTTCAAGGAAAAAGGTATCATAAGTGCAGCAAAGCCTAGTTTAGAAAAGAAAAATTGAGTGTTTTTTTTTCTTAAATAAATACAAGCCTGCACTATTGATAACGCTTTCAAGATTGACTTTGCCCATCCAATGGTTTAGGCTGTCCGTCCCCAGTGGAGTGGAGAAATGGGCCCGTTGTCTGTACTTTATTAATATATTGTGTTTATGAAGTCCCTCACTCCAGGCCACACACACACACACACACTATATATATATATATATATACATATATATATATATATGCTCTATTTTGAAACATGCTTCTCACTCTTCCATATAATTTGAACTTAAGAACAATTTAAGTCATCGTTATACCTACTACATCCTAAGAAATATACTTTAGATCTTAAAACTTTGAAACATAGATCTGAACTTTTCAAAAAAATATTCATCCTGAATACATTCCCAAGTATGTATAGTATTTATTCTTTCCAACCGTCATGACAATCAATGTATTATTAGATGGATTAGGTGGTTGACCACCCCCCGACCCACATAGCTTAATCACCGAATCAAACTGCTCTTAGCTTTAAATTCTGGCCAAAGGCTTAGTTGTGTTAGTATTCATCGTCACAGTAGGTGAAATCAAGTCATAAGAAGTACACAGACGAACAAAATGGAACTTACTACTTATCCTCATGTATGAATTATGCTTTAAAAACTCCAGGGCTATTTTAATCCTTATTTAATAATATGGCCTGATACCAACTGAAGCTTTTACACGGACATGAAAAGCTTATTTCCTTGTAAAATTCTCAAAAGGAATTATTACAACAAAGGAACATCTTGTTCTGGAAAGCCTGCTTAATAATGCAGCCTGTTTTTATATACCCTGGTGGTTTGCGTTCTTGAAAGGCTGAGAATATTCCAGTCCCTATAGTGACCGCAGAGGGGAAAAATGTATGCAGCAAACAGACGAACCAGCCACAGGGAGCCTTCCTTTCATTTGTATTGCCCACTCCTGGACTGGCCTTAAACCCTTCCGTCCCTCTCACCATGCCCTGTCTTTTGACCCACTCAGATTAGAAGAGACATAAGCCATACCTCCCAGTTACCTACTGCCAAGTAACAAATTACCCCAAATGTAGTAGGGGGTGCTGCTTTTTTATGTCTCTTGATTTCATCAGTCAGGAATCAGGACAAGGCCTTCCACTAGGTGACCCTTCTGTTCCACGTGGCATTGACAAAGGTCCCTCAGTGGTGTTCAGCTGGTGAATGGGCCCATCTGAGGGGTCCAAGGCAACTTCACGCGCTTGTCTAGGGTCTCGGCAGCATGGCTAGAAGGCTGGGCTCAGCTAGGCTCATCAGATGGAGCACCTACACATGGCCCCTCCAGCTGGTGGCCTCAAGAGGGTCAGTGAACAAGGCAGAGCTGCATAGCTTTTTATAGTGAAAACCACACAGCATCACTCACTCTTACCATATTCTACTGGTGACCAGGCAGTCACGGGGGGTCTGGCCAGATTCGGAGGGAAGAGAGAGACTCAGACCCCATTTCTCAATGGGAGGAGGGTCAAAGAACTTGCAGCCACCTTTAACCCACCACATGATGATGGGATGTCAGGGTGTGCCGAAATGCTCCAATCGTCTGTTTATAGATCCAGTTCTTTACTAACTTGAGCTGGTTTAAGAAAATTTTAGCAGTGCCTCAAAGCAGTGGAGTTATGTTTTTTATATCCAGTGATGGGCAGAGCGATATCTCCGTGGCATTTTCTACAGCAAATATCAATATCTGGAGAGTGACAGAGCAATCTTACTTTATTGCTGATGTTTAGGACGCAGAGTCATAATATATTGCTTAAAGTGGCAGTTAACAAAAAAATGTGCCGCTCATGTCTGATGTGTTAATACTTCTGAGTTTTCTTAAGCATCAAATTCTCTGCAGAGTTAAATGACACAAAGAAGCCATTGAGTTGCAACCCAAAACTTCATCCAGTCTGACCATGTATGGGAACAGAGTCAAAGGCATCCCCGTCTGGAGCTCAAACAAAGGGAACAAAGTTGGGGTGGAGAATAAGTCGGTCCAAGAGTCTTCGAACTCACTGCCTCCTTGACCCCAAGGCACCCAAAAAAAGTGTTAATTTCCCTCATTTAGGAAGAAAGCCCCGTGTCCCTGGATCTCCAAACCAATAACACTTTTATTCTGCATGGCCTTTAAAGCACATGAGGTCTGTGATGTGCGGAGTGCGTCAGACATGCCTGTGGCTGTTGTCCGAAGGGCCCCATCAGAACCCCCACAATGACCTCCTGCCCTGAGTCCTCTTCCCCCCACCCACTGGGACCGGGCTGGGGGCACTCAGGGGGCGCTGCTGGGGGTGCATAAGGAGGTTCTTCCTACTGGACCGCAGCATCCTAAGCCCCCCAGGAAGGTTAGAAAAACACAAAGATAAAGCCTTGGGCAGAATGGGTCCGGGTTTTCTCCTCCCACAGTGGCTGGCCACCCCTCCAGGGGAGAGCCCTCCTGGCCAGAAAGCAGAATCACACAGCTTTGTGAAAGGGGACCCAAGTCTCTTGTGACTCTGGGACCGCTCTGGACCCCCACACTCGGAAACAAAAGGGGGCACCGGGGCGAGTCTCTACTTAATTGGCACAGTGTCTCTTCTCCTTCATAAGAAAAAATGGCTGCTGGGTGCCTGGGTGGCTCAGCTGGTTAAGAGACTGCCTTCGGCTCAGGTCATGATCCCGGAGTCCCGGGATTGAGTCCCGCATCGCGTCCTGCATTGGGCTTGCTGATCGGAGGGGAGTCTGCTTCTCTCTCTGACCCTACCCCCTCTTGTGCTCTCTCTCTCACTCTCTCTCTCAAATAAATAATATCTTTTAAAAAAGAAGAAGAAGAAGAAGAAGAAGAAGAAATGGCTGCTTCGTAGAGATGACAGAGAAATGACTCTAGAAAGGGTACATGGAGTGGCCCAGATCTCAGCTCGAGGCCCTCCTTGCCCGTGTGTTATAATTACGGTAATTATATGGTATTGACATTTGCTGTGGTAAATGCAGCAGAGATGCTGCTCTGCCCATCACTGGATAAAAAACATAACTCCACTGCTTTGAGGCACTGCTAAAATTTTCTTAAATCAGCTCAAGTTAGTAAAGAACTGGATCTATAAACAGACGATTGGAGCATTTCGGCACACCCTGACATCCCATCATCATGTGGTGGGTTAAAGGTGGCTGCAAGTTCTTTGACCCTCCTCCCATTGAGAAATGGGGTCTGAGTCTCTCTCTTCCCTCCGAATCTGGCCAGACCCCGCATGACTGCCTGGTCACCAGTAGAATATGGTGGGAGTGATGCTGTGTGGTTTTCACTATAAAAAGCTATGCAGCTCTGCCTTGTTCACTGACCCTCTTGAGGCCACCAGCTGGAGGGGCCATGTGTAGGTGCTCCATCTGATGAGCCCAGCCTTGCAGCCATGCTGCCGAGACCCTAGACAAGCGCGTGAAGTTGCCTTGGACCCCTCAGATGGGCCCATCCATCAGCTGAACACCACTCAGTGACCTCTGTCTCTCTCCCCCATTTTTTATTCTTCTACTATATTCCTTACTACAGTCTCCACCATAGAAACAGAAAACCAAAGATGATTTGCAACATGCTCAGACCTTTAACAGCTGTTCAGTTACTGTGCTCAGACACAAGCCAAGGTCTGTGAATGCAATGTGATGACGCGTGAGGCATTGCTAACTTAGACGGAAAGAATTTATGAGATTATAAAATTTACATTCTGCAAAATACATCATTAAAAACTGACCACCCAATTCTTTTTACCTGATGCGGTAGGCATGCTTGTACATTGCTCATTCACTTTCCCATCCATTGTATATGGCACAATCTTCCAAAGGGAAGGGACTGCAGCAGAAGGCCAGAGCCCAGGCTATCAGAGATCTAGAGGCCAAATCCCCTCCCCCCTTTAAGGCTCACTGCACAGCCTGCCATCGTGCACCCCCCACCTATTCTAGTACCCCCACCCCCGTGCTCCCCATGCACTCTAGCCATTTCCTTCTGGATCACTCTGTAGGCTGAAAGCTCTAGGAAAGCAGGGGCTGTGTTCATCACTGTTTGTCACTGTTGTACCCCAGCCCCAAGCACAATGTCTGATACTTGGCAGGCACTTCAAAACTCAACATTGAGTTTTGAAGCCACTTGGGTTCAAAACATCGCTCAGGAGTTTGGAAGACTGAAATGCAGCTTTTACTTCTCCCCACAGCAAAAGACTCAACGTTCATGTGGCCAACCAAGCCCAAAAGGGAGAAGAAACAGTGAGTTGAGGGTAGAGTCCATAAACCTAGTAAAAATCTGGAATTAGAGACTATTTCTAATCTGATGATTTCTTACACACACATATCATATTAGACTCACCTTTGCAGACTGAATAAGTATATATCAACTGTTGCCCATAGAAATATCCCCTGAGAAGCTGCCAAAGTATCTCTCCAAATGATCTTTGGTATTTGAGTATTTCAGTTACCCTCCCACTAATTAAATATAAACTCTGGGTAGTCTTCCACAATTCACTGGATGTCTACAATAGGATTTGTCATCATTCTCTATAAATTTTGGTCGATTCTTTCAACAGATGAGGGCACAAGTAGAACATCTGGCTAAGAGACAACCTCAGAAGCAATATTTTGATATCACTGCACCACATATGGTTACTTTTCACCATAGTTTTAATTTGTGGGACTCAAGTTCATCCCAATAGATGGCACACCAAGATCAAAGTGATATATCTTACCTGTTCAGATGGAGCAGAGTGGCATGAAATGATCCTGCTATCTATACATTTTAAACCTTGTTTTGAGTAGGAATTCTTACGATGTAAGAAAGAATGTAACTCTCCAAGGGCACGCGCTTGATAAAAATGTTACCTGCTAATTAAAAAGGAAAGGAGAAAGGCAAGACTTGAAATACCTGATCCCTCAGGACTCAAGAAGTTATAGAATATAAAGTAAAACAGAGCATTTAAGATTCTAGTAAACGAAGCTTGAGATTCTAAGAGCTCTGTCACAGCCTATGTTTTGTTTTCCCGTGCATCAATTCCAAGAAGTTACTAAGACTAAAAGGATAAATTACTCCAGTACAAATAGTCAAAATAGTCCCATAAAAATATATGCAACCCACATGACAGACAATGGCCTAATTTCCTTAATATAAAAATCAGGGAGAATAAGGCCAAACGTAGATTTGAAAAATGGGCAAAGGACATAAGCAAGTTGCTCATGGAAAAAAGATACCAAGAGTTGTTAGATCTATAAAAGTAAACTCAGTCTCACACACACCAAAAGAGATGTGAATTAAATGACAAGGGGCATCATTTTTCACCTCTCAGCTTCAAAAATTCTGAGAAAACTCTGAGTGGGGAAGGTTGGGGAAATCAACATGGCCTCCATACTGTGTCAGGGGGACATTATGTGGTGGAACCTCTGAAGAGGAAATTTGGTAAAGGTTATCAAAATCTTAAACAGGCATATCCTTTCCCATAGCAATGTCATTTCTAAGAACTGAGCTTCCATATGTGATTACATATCTGTTTGAGGGATATTCACTACAGCATGGTTTAACACCCAAAAGAGGAAACCACCTAAACATCCACCTGTAGGAGACTGACTATAGAGTATACCCATCACTAGAAAACTGTGAAATTTTTAACAAGAATTTGATAGAGCTACAGGTACCAATAGGGAATGATTTCTAAGATATACTATTAAATAAAGAAAGCAAGATGTAACCCAGTGTATTTCCAGTGTACTACTTTATATGAAAAAAAAAAAAGAAGGTGGGTGTGGTATTTTAAAAAAATATGTCCACAAATCCTTTGACTTTCCCTTTAAAAGGTGGAGTTTAATTTCGATCTCCTTGAGTATTGGACTTAGTGAATAAGACAGAAGTGACAGGGGCGCCTGGGTGGCTCAGTTGGTTAAGCGACTGCCTTCAGCTCAGGTCATGATCCTGGAGTCCCTGGATCGAGTCCCGCATCAGGCTCCCTGTTCGGCAGGGAGTCTGCTTCTCCCCCTGACCCTCCCCACTCTCATGCTCTCTCTATCTCATTCTCTCTCTCAAATAAATAAATAAAATCTTTAAAAAAAAAAAGACAGAAGTGACAGTGTGTGGTTTCTTCTCTCTTGGATCTGTGCTCTGGGGAAAGCCAGATGTCATGTTGTGAGCACACCAAAGCAGCCCAGGGAGAGAGCCCCAAGTGGTAAAGAACTGAACCTCTTGCCAACAGACATGTGAGTCAGCCACGTTAAAAGTGGACCCCCCCCACCACCCTAACCAGTCCTTCAGATGAGACCACAGCCCTGCCAACATCTCGATTGCAACCTCATGAGACAGAACTACCCAACCAAGCTGATCCCAAATTCCTAACACAGAGAAACTGTGAATAACAAATGTTTGTTGTTTTAGAGTGCTAAGTCTTAGAGTAATTTATTACACAGTGTTAGATAACTAATACAGTGAGAATATTTACATGTAAGCTTGCATATGCACAGAATATCTCTGGAAAGATATGCAGTGGCTGTCTCCAGGAAGAAAAACTGAGAGGCTGGATGGACCTCAGGGGCAGAAAAAGACTTCCTTTTCATTGCATTGCATTGCATTGCACCGCACTGTATCTTTTTATATTTATAATCTCTATTTTACTTCAATCTCACCTAAATCAAGATCAGGGACTGCACAGAAAAATAACATTTCCAACAACATGTATAAGATGTGTAGTGTCTTAAATATTTTTCACTGTGATAGACACTGCTGATTCTTTCCTCAATAGTCATTCCCCTTCTTCCTTGCTAAATAAAACTCCAATTTTGTGCCAGCGGCAATGTATCTAGTCCCAGGTCATGAATCAAAGGAGGTTTAAGCCATGGGTCAGCAAACCTTGTCTTAAAGGGCCCGACAATAAATATTTGAGGTTTGCAGACTCCAGCTGAAAATGGAATTGGATATTGTCTCCCTATGGGGAGGAGAATGGGTTGCCAGAAGACATGTTGACGTCTTTAGAAGTTGTCTATATTGTGAAGAAAGAATCTTCCCCCACCCCCAACTATGCCCAAATACAAAGCCTAGTTTATGAATCAGCATTCTGTCAGGAAAAAAAAAAAAAAAGCAGACGTTAATGATGGAAAAGGAGTTTAGGAGATTTAAACATCCACCTCCCCAACTCTCAGAGAAAACTTTTCTTTGCTGAATCTCATAGGATCTCAGAGAGTGGCTAGAGCAAAGGAAACCTATTTTCAAAAATCTTGAAGAATATGTACTAGGGACTCTCAGAGGGTCCCACTCTCTGTGTCTCCTCAAATACAATCAAATTGATAACAATTTAGTGACTACCACTGTATCTGCAGGTCCTTCTGCTATATACTCCTACAGCCTCCTACTCACCTTCGCTCCCTCCTCCCCTTCCTGCCAGCATTAAGTAGGTGCCTACTATGTGCCAGACCCTGGCTGGGGGTTGGGAGGACAATGGTGGGCAAATCTTTGCAGTCTCTGCTACCACACGCTTTCAGTGCTCAGTCTCCGTCCTCTGCACTAGATGGTAAACTCTGTAAGGGCCAGGACCCTGTCTGTCTTGCTTCACATTGGGTTCCCAAACTCTAGCACAGCGCCTAACACATAGGAGGTGATAAATCCACATGGGCTAAGTTAACAGACTCATCTACAGCCCTGTGACCCACTTGAACCTAAACCATGGCTCAGAGCTTTGTACTTTATACATTCCTTCAAAGTCTAGGTTTTATTTTTCTATGTATATGAAACTAAAGGGTAAATTTACCTGCTTAAAGAATCCAGTGTGGTATTTCTGAAGGTATCTTACAGATCTCCAGCTAGTCAGGGAGGTAGGATATCTGAGAGGCGGCCTCCTGGAGAACAGCTGACCTTGAGAAACCAAGGCTATAAAGGAGACCCCCCGTGAGGAGGAGGAGCTCATGCTGGGGGTGAAGCATGATCGCTCACTTACTTCCAGGAGTCTAGAGCACACGGCCCATCAGCCCAGTGAGGGGCAGAAGCTGTGGCATATGTGTACCCAGCAAAGCAGAGCCAAAAATTCCCACAGCCCTGAGGGAATTCCAGCATCGTGCAGCCCTGCTGCCAAGACATCTTCATGGAGGAGAATGGCTCAGGCCCTTTCAGAAGGGATGCTGGACTGGGACAGTGGGAAACAGGTTTGTGTCCAGCTTCTCACTAGCTGAGTCACCTTGGACTATGCATCTATTTGGCTATTGACCTATCATTACCAAAAAGCACTGACAGAGCTTAGAACAAACCCACCGCCATGCTAAAGAAGGAGGACACGATGTGGAGAAGCAATTACGACGTGGATCTCTCTCATCGTGGAGAGAGGGACCATGACCCCCAGTGTGCATGTGCGTACGCATGTGTGTCAGAGGTTAGCAGAACATGGTGTTCGACCTCAGTTTCCACCCCGACTAACTCTACTGATTTCATAAATGTGTTTGTAAGATCAGCCATCAGAAAGGATGAATACTTACGATTTACATCGACCTAGATGGAACTGGAGGGGATTATGCTAAGCGAAATCAGTCAAGCAGAGAAAGACAACTATCATATGGTTTCATTCATATGTGGAATATAAGAAACTGTGCGGAGGATCATAGAGGAAGGGAGAGAAAACTGAATGGGAAGTCATCAGAGAGGGAGAAAACCATGAGAGACTCTTAACTCTAGGAAATAAACTGAGGGTTGCTGGAGGGAGGTGGGTGGGGGATGGAGTAATTGGGTGATGGGCATTAAGGAGGGCATGTAATGTGATGAGCACTGGGTGTTATTCGCAACTGATGAATTATTGAACACTACATCTGAAACTAATGATGTAGTATATGTTGGCTAATCGAATTTAAATTTAAAAAATGTGTTTGTAAGCAAGTTGTATAAGACACTCAGAAAACAAATAACAAAAAATGTTATTTTGCAGGGAGAGAAGTCATAGAAATGCATCTTTGCTCATTTCCCTTCAGAGCACATGGTCATAGTCCACACATAGTTATGAAAATACCACCTCCCTTACAAGCTCCTCAGACACCAAGCCCCCACAGAATGGTCTCAGCATGCTCTCTCCTGGAGAATGGTGCATGGACTGCTGCAGCTAACTGGTCTACCAGGATTCACTCAGCTGCCGCTCCTGGACACACACCTACCCCTCCCATCCTGCCATGGCCACGTGGTCTGGCATTACTTGGCTGGCTCCATTTATGTACTCATTTACGTTGGGGGGCAGTTCTCAGTGACAATGCCTATTCAGAGGTCACGTCTTTCCTGAGTTGGACTTCATTCCATCACCAGTTCCACCTGTCTAGAGACCCAAATGTGATGGTAAATGCAAGTTTTTGAGCTCCACAGTAGCTGCATGTTAATAGTTAAATGTGTCCAAAACCTAGTTTAAGAAACTCTTAGACTCTGGCCCAGGATTATTCATTGGTCACACTGAAGTTTTTTAGGTCATGAGAAACTTGCCAGGAAATCCATATCTTAGACTATCCCACCCCTAGACCTTGCCTCAGAGTATACACAATCACCAGGTACTCTTGGATTAGAAGCACCAAATCTGTAAGCAAGACTTCCTTAGTGACTGAATCCCCACAGCTGGTGAAGTCCCTACCTTATTCTTTGTTGTCAGTATTTTGTCGTTTGTTATTGTTATGTTGGTATGTTATTATGTTGTTACCCCCTGTTATGAGTAAAGAAGAATCTTTCTTACTCAATATACTGCAGGGTTACCCTATAATTTGATGACAAATAATTAATACGTCTTTATAAAAAAACAAAAGTAAGAATTAGCATGATTAGCAATTAATTTCCCCATACAATAATCCAGGGAAGCTTTCCTCGGCGCATTCTGTATGTTCTTGACTTTTTTACAAGAATACATTCTTGCATACTTACAGAATAAAACAAAATGACAAATTAGTAAGATGACAATTTCCACAAAGATGGAGACTATAAACCACCAGGTGGCTAAAAGTAGAAGCAGATTTGATTTGCACCTGTTGCTGGGTCATAGGTTATCACTGTGTGGTATATTTGTGGCCGATGTATTTATTTAAAAAAATAGGGGGGAAATGTAAAAGTTAAAAATTGACAAATAAAATAGGGGCTAATTAGTTACAACTGTGTTTACTAGGCTGTCAGATGAAGGCGAAGGGAACGTTTGGAATGTTTGCAGTACTTCTCCTTACAGAACAAATCTGTGAATTCTGCACTCCAGAGATGGCACAGAAAAATTCAACATGTTTACAAAACACAGGAGGTCAGATGTCTACTCTGGAGTGTGGTCCAAATAAAGTGGAGCCCAAAGAAGGAACCTCAAGAAAGCTAAATTTGGCAAAGAAATCCTATTTTAAACTAATTTAAGGATTTTAAATCAAGTACGACAAACGCAAAAGATAGAAGCGTCTAAAGGGTTTTTGCCTGATTTTGGCGTTGGGGTCTTTTTGATTTTAAGGGGAATGATTTGTAGGAGAAAAAGAAAGTGAAAGTGAGGTGCCTTAACAAGCCGACGAGGTACATCTTAAGTGACCCTCAGACCTTATATCAAGTAGCAGTTGCTTAAAGACCAGTCTCCCTGTTTGGAGATCTGTTTTCTTAAAGGAAAAAAAAAAAAAAAGGCGGAGTGGAAGCAGGCAACTGAGCACCAAGCGGATCACGTCAGAAAAGAACAATCTGGATACGCTGTCCATGACAAGCCCCTTGCCTCTGCCCACACAAACTTCTCCTGAGCAGGATCTGAGGAAAAAAATTTATTTTTACGTTTCATAACATTCCTATCCCCAGAGAATGGAGGCAATTAGCTACCTAGAGAGATTTTCTCTTAAGAAAAAAGGGGGGTGGGCACCTGGGTGGCTCAGCCGGTTAAGCGTCTGCCTTCAGCTCAGGTCAAGATCCCAGGGTCCTGGGATCGAGCCCCGCATTGGGCTCCCTGCTCAGTGGGAAGCCTGCTTCTCCCTCTCCCACTCCGCCTGCTTGTGTTCCCTCTCTCGCTGTGTCTCTCTCTGTCAAGTAAATAAATAAAATCTTAAAAAAAAAAAAGAGGCAGGGATGGAATGGGCAGGGGATTGTTTCTGTGCAAAATCAGTGGACGTTTGTGGGAGCTGAGCAGATAAAATGACAAGAATGCGCATTTACACTATGCTTAATTTCAAGCCAGGTACTATTCTAAGTGCTTTATGGAATCTAATTTTTGAATCCCCACAACAACCTCGGGGGGTAGGTACTATGATTATCCCCATTTTATCCATAAGCAACAAAGGCACAGAAAGGTCACGTAGCTTGCCCAAGGTCACACCGCAAGAAAGTAGCAGAGCCAGGATTTGATCCCGCTGGTTCTAAGGTCCCTGCTATTGATTACCACGGTATATACCACCTCGTGCCAGCAGCCACCCATTCAAACCTCCATCATGTTCCAAGCCTGGGCTCCACATGGAGGATGGAAGATGAATTTCACACAGTCAAGGGAAGAGATAAAACATGCAATGTGTGAGTGGACCTTCAACAGAGGGACACCCAACCCGGCCTGGGGTTGGCAAAGGCCCCCCAGAGGAGATGAGGCCTGTGCTGAGTCTAGACACACAGGAGATAACCAGGCAGGAGGCCGGGAGTGGGGCGAGGGGGGAAGAAACTCGATTCGGGCAGAGGGCACAGCACCTGCACAATTTCCAGGCAGGCAAGAATGTGGTTCTCTCAAGGAATGATAACTACTTCAATATGGCTGGCCTGGTGGTACCATGGGTGACAAAGTCGGGGGCGGACACCCAGGCAATACCGCAGAGGCACAAATGCCATCGTGAGTGGCCTGTGGCCTGGCTAAGGAGGGTAGACTCATTTGAAAGTCTACAATAAGCAACTGGTGCAATTTTACTTTCAGAAACAAAGTGATCGGATCTCATTTCCTACCTCACTGGCTATCACCGAGGGCCTAGCCAGGAGAGCTGGGAAATGGAAGCAAGAAGACAAGGTAGGAAGATGTTACTGTATTTCAAAAACCGTAACAAGAAACTGCAAAGATGTGCTGGAAGCAAGTGGCCATGAGACGAAGCAACGGGGAATTGCTTAAATCAAGAGCAGATTTGGGGTACATACAGGCAGCACTGTGTTCAGCTCTGCCCTTCCTCCTCCCCTCCCACTCCCCTTGGCCCTTCCTGCAGACGTCCAGCTCCCAGGGGCCTTCCTAGAGGCTGTGCCCTTAGATTATATCCCAACACTTAACCTTAATATGCTCCAGGGGCTTCAAAAATGCTCAGAACAACGCCTTCCCACTAGTGAAGAAACAAACGCATGCCCTCTCTTCCCTAACTCCCTTGCCCCCCAAATGATTCTTGAAATTCTGGTGTTAATCACTTTGGAAACTTTTCTCTTTTTGCTTATTAGAATTTGCTTACATTCCCGTCAAGGAGCTTTAGGTCCTAACTGGCTTCTATAAGCCTGAAAGTATTTTGAAAGGATTATGATTGAACATGCAATGCACATTCTTGACCTTATTATCTGCTGCTCTCCTGGTCTGGCCAAAGGTCCTCAGAAAGCGCTTTTTTTTTTTTTAAACAAAGATCCCCGTGTGTGTGAGCTACAGCTGGACCTTGCCCCTTATATTTGATGCCTTATAGAAAGGCCTCTTTAAACTCCAAACTTCCTCAGTCGTGTCCTACAGATTCTTTAACAAAACCATTGCTTTCTTCCCATTTGAAGCGAGGTTGAAATATGACATAAAGGCAGATGATGTTCAAGTCACCCAGCATCTCGTGTTCTTCCAAAACCAATGTTAAAATGCTCAACAAATATTATAATATTTAAATAAATTTCCACTTTCCTTCCAAATACTAAGGAGGGATACTTTTTTGGAGCTGAAAACATTGGCCAACTGTGGGCCTCTGAAATTTGAGTCCTGGGGAGACTTCTCACATTACAACCTGTTCGCATTTTTTTTTCCCACTTCAAGTATTAGAGCTTCCTTTGGCATGAATTGCTTTGAACATCAAGAGGGCGTGTCACTTTTTCTCTTCTTCTTTTTTGCTTTTTTTCATTGATTCTTCAGTAATCTCCGGACTAGAAGGGCCAGTTAGGATTTTCAGAACAAAGGACAGTGGGATGCTGGACCCGCACCCCCACTTCCCCTACGACCCTTACCCGACCTCTTTGTTTCCAAACCATCCTGTCTCCCCAAAACGCTCCTGAAACTCCCCCATGACCCCCAGGCTGTGAATAGAAGCGACAATCAGGACACCTGGAAGACCAAGGCTCAAAAAGCGCTACGAGTTGCGGGGACGGCTCAATTTACCTTCACGAAGAGGGTGATGTCGTGCTCCTGCCGCGGGGCCCCCTCCTCCGACGCCTCGCCGTCCTCCCCGCGGCCGTTCACCCGCGCGGTCTCGTCCCCGCCCTCGACGCTGCCCTCCTCCGCCAGGTGGTTGCTGAGTTCGGCCTCCGGCTGCTCGGCCTCCGGCTCCGCGGCCCCGCTTGGCGCGGCCGCCTCCGCCGGCGCGCTGCTGCTGTCTGGGGGCTCCTCCTCGCCCCCGGCTGCGGCCTGCTCGCCTGACTCCTCCGGGCCGCGCTCTTGCCTCTCCTCCTCTGCCTCCTCCATCTCCTCCTGGGGTCCACCCTGGTCCCCGTCCTCGACAGCTTCCGCCCTCGCGTCCCCCGGGGCCACTTCCTCCGACTCTTCTGTCCCCGGGGCCCCCGCCTCGTCGGCGGCGGCGCCCGCCGCTGCACCCCGAGGCTCCCCTGCAAGCTCCCCGGGGCCGCACCCCCCAATCTCCGCCGCTGCGGCCTCCGTGGCCTCGGCCTGGAGCTGGGGGCTGGGGTCCCCTCCGTCCCGGGGTTCACCCTCGGCCCCGTGCGCCCCTCCCGCCTGCCCCGCGGCTTCCATGCTGGCCCCCGGCGTGCCGCCTCCGGGTTCCTCCGGCCCTTGCTCCGCTTTCTCCTTCTCCCCGGGGGCCTCGGGCTCCCCGGGCTCCCCCTGAACCTCCCTCGAGGCTTCGCCCTGCGCGCCGCAGCCGGGGCTCGCCTCCTCCACCTGCTCGGCGCCACTCGCCTCCTCTCCCTGGGGGACCTCGGCGCACCCTGGGGCGTCCTCCTCGGCCTCCGCCTCGCCCTGCGCTGCCCTCGCGCCTTGCGTCTCGGCCCCCGGGCCACTGTCCGCGCCCGGCTCCGGCTCGCCCGCGCACCCTCCGTCGGGATCGGTGCCTTCCGCCGGGTTCACCGCGGCCGTCGCGGCTGCGCCCGCCCCCTCGCTCCTCGGCGCCTCCGCGGCGCGCTCGCTGGCCTCCTCCCGCTCCGCCTCCTGGCCCGCGGCCCCCAGCTCGCCAGGTTTCTCCGCCCGAGGCGCGGGGCCCTCAGGCGGCCCCTGGGGATCTGGGGAGGCCCCCTCCAGCTCCGCGGCCTCGGCCATGGCCGCAGATCCCTGTCCTCCACTGGAGACCCTTCCTTGACACTGCTGATAGAGCCAGTGGCCCTGGGCGAGGAGCTCGGTGCCAGGCGCCCCCTGCGCCCGCTCCAGGAGGACGCCCCGCTCTGGGCTCGGGGAAAGGGGGCCGCCCGGCGGGGCGGAGCGCTGGGGGCAAAATGGGCTCGACCCCAAGACACTGCGCCCGTTCGCCCGGTTTAAGCTTTCTGGTATCTTCCTCCACCGTAACTGCGTCTCCCCGGTTACACGTCTGCTTCCCACCCGGACTCTAATTCTGACCCGGGTTCCCTGGTGGCGCGGGCCACGGAGGAGCAGAGCGTGGCTGGGGAAGGCCTCTTAGCTCCCGCACCCTTTGAAATGCCTGGCCTGCCGTCCTGGGGCTGACCAGAAGTCATCCGTGCCAATGCCATCCCCCTGGGGCTTGGGCGGGGTTTGCACCCCCTCCTCCCTCCCTGTTCGGGTGGCCTGGGAGCCTGGCCAATGACAGCCTTTCTCATGGCCCTTTGGATTTCAGTGAAAAGATCCTGGTTCTATTGGCAGCTTGGGTGTTTTCTGTAACAGCATCAAGTTCCAGAGCCATTTAAATCACCCCCCCCCCAAAACACCCCACACTGGACACCCAAAGACCTAATCACCACTTTCCCCCAGGGACCCAAGCGTTAAGCTTCTCAGCTGGTACCCAATGCAGATGCCCATGTGCTCCCTCAATGTCCAAGAGCAAGTGGGGTAAATCCTGGAAGAAAGGAGAAAGGGAAACCACCTTCCAATTTTTGCAGGCCCTTCCTGCAAGTTCCTGAGGCCCCCATATAGAAGCAAGAGGAGTCGGGTTCAGTTGAGCTGCTCTGACCAGAGATGGGCTCTGTTGTGCATGAGGGGCCCTCTCCTCAAGGTATGACAAGTATGGGGGCGTTATACTGGGGAAAGGTTAGATCCTTCACTCTAAGAGTCTATCTTTCAGATTCTAGGTATTCTAAACCCATGGCTAGTGTTTTAACCTGAGGTGTGTGTTAAGGGCTTGGGGAGGTGGGGATAGGGAGGTGAAAATACAAGATTTAAAGAGGGGAGCTGTGGAATTCACTAGGTTAGGAACCTCCCGGAATCCCAGACTGGACACCTTTTCCCCAAGAAAAGGAAGTTATGATGAAAATTATGTAGTAAGTTTATTATGAGTTAGGCTGAATCACATGGGTTACAGAGAGGACCCCACTGCCCCGGGAAAACCCAGTCTAAATGTGATGGAGCAGGGAGCCCAACTCAAGACTGATTTGAGTTGTCAGGCTTTTAATGGCTTTGACACTGCCCTGAGACACGTTAGTCTATCACGTCCACAGAGGGCTCTGTCATCACTAAAAGATCAGATGGTATCTTTTGATATGGTTTGGAGTCACCCATTTAGCCAACCACCAGGATGCCTCCTTCTAATACTCATTTTCCATCACTGACAGGTGACAAGACAGGAGCCCAGTGTCACCTAGATTCGTGCTACCTTTCTCCAAGGTTGTGCCCTATCGGGAAAGGAAGGGGCCGGCAGCTTCGTCACCACAAAGCACGGCATGCACACATAGAAACTAGAAAGAACTGTCAGACACAGACCCTGCTTTGCAAATGCTCCAGTCGCCGGGAAAATCCTGCAGCATTTGCAAAGCGAGACAGCCTTATTTCTTAAGGAAGGACAAAGTCAGCGCCATCAGCCCCAGACAGCAAACACAGTCCAGGACAATGCAAAGCCTGTGAGGCCAGATGTGTTTCAGAAAACAGAATTCTTCGAAATAGAAAGATGGCAGAGTGTATATTATACTTTCCAGTGTATATTATGTAACGCGGTACATGACCCTGTGATCAGACATGTTATTATTTCTGCAGTGGCACAATTCACATTAGATGCAATATGTAAAAACCATACATAGCTTCAGGGACCGCAGTTCAAGTTCACCACCAAATGAGTTCTGGTCAGTCTGGCTTTGCTTCCAGATGAGGTCCCCCCAAAAGCTGGCAGTTTTCAGAGTTTTTTGGATTTCAGAATGTAAACATGCAGTGTGGTCCTGTGACCCACTGCAGGGCTCTAGGTGTATTTGCTCTACTTGGAAACATCCAAGATTAGTTACATCTATACATTGCTTCTTAATAACAAACCAACTGTCTCCAGTGCTCTGTTTTCACAAAGAACCAAATTAAAGGCACTTACGTATGTGAGTAACAATACTCCATGAGCCTTAACTCAAGCAAGGTTTATAGAAATGTCCTGGTTATGGGAAGGTTGGCATCTCTAAAAAACCTCCTTTTGAATCAAGCGATAATCAAGAGACGATTAACTCATGGACACAAACTCAGTACAGTTGACTGGCTGGCTGAAGGCTAGCCCCAGATAGTGTCCTTGTCAAAAAACAGCAATAAAAAAGTCTATTCTGTCCTAGCAACTGATCCTGCACATCCAACAAAGCTGTTTTATTCTCTAGGATTAGGATTTATTCCTGTATACTGTTTAGATTCATTTACTCACATTGACATTGGCTTTCAAAATAACACCAGGCCATCTGTAGAATGTAGACTCTTTCACATTTTAATCATAATCTTAATAATTGTTAAATGTTTACATCACATAATTCTGCAAATTTCTTTTATTTTCTATAATTAAACAAATGTATTATTTTTAAATACATTAAATACTCCAAGCTAAAAATTGGAAAGACAGAGAATAACAGAGCTCTTTACAATTTTTCTGTAATTCCATTACTCATAATAAATAGTTTCTTCATTTTTGAGAGAGAGAGACTATTCTGGACACTGGACATACAGCAACGAACAAAGCCTTGCAGGGCTTTGGGATGGAGCAAAAGTAAATAAGCAAGCAATTAAGCCAGACACCTTTGGATAATGTTCAGCTTTATATAGACTTACACTCTTATACTCACACATGCATATTCTGAAAACCTTAACTCCTTTCACTCACACCCTTCATCCAACCTGCCAATAAATCCTATTATCTCTGCTTTTTAAAACATATCCAGACTCTAACCTCTTCTCTCTACGCCCACTGCTCCCCACTGGACCAAGCCACCATTACCTCCCATCTGGTCCTGGTTTCCCCTTGCTTTTCTTGTCTGTTCTCCACCCCACAATCAGATGACCCCCCTCGAAATCACGAGTCCACCAGGCCACTTTTATGCTGGAATCCTTTCTTTTTTTATTTTTTATTTCTTTTTTTAAAGATTTTGTTTTTAAGTAATCCCTACACCCAACATGGGGCTTAAACTCACAACCCTGAGATCAAGAGTCACATGCTCTACCGACTGAGCAAGCTGGGCATCTCTATGCTTGAAACCTTTCAAAGGCTTCCTGTCTCACACCAAGAAAAAGTCAAGTCCTTATCCATCAAGTATGTATCCTATAAAATCAGGCACCCCAATCTCTTTCTGGTCTCACTGGCTTCTTACACATCAGCCTTTCTGCTGTTGCCAGAATTTGCTGGGCATTTGTCTGCCTGGTTGCTCCCTACATCTGTGTAGCTCACCCCTTACCTTGTTGAGATTTTCATAAGCTATTTCCTCTAAGCACCCTATTTCACTTTATTATCTTATTTTTGTGGTGATAACATTTAGGATCTACCCTTTTAGCAATATACAATACGATATTAACTATGGTGACATTGTGGTACCTTAGATCTCCAGAACGTATTCATCTGGCATCACTGAAACTTTGTGCCATTGACCAACCTCTACCTACTTGGCCCTCCCCTCCCCAGCCTTTGCTAACCACCGTTCTACTCTCTGTTTATATGAGTTTGACCCTTTAGATTCCACATATAAGTGAGGTCATGCAGTATTGTCTTTCTGTATCTGGCTTATTTCACTTAACAGAATGTCCCATAGGTGTCACAAAAGGCAGGTTCCCCTTCTTTTTAAAAACTGAATAATATTCCATCATGTGTATATAACATGTTTTCTTTCTCGGTTCATCCATCAAGAGATATACACATTGTTTCCATATCCTGACTATTGTGAGTAATGGATAAGCATCCTATTTTAAAGCTCAATTCCTACTCCCTGTCAGCCTTTTCGGCCTTATTTTTCCCATAGTTGTTATCTCCCCATGACATATAATGTATTTTGCTTCTTTATTATCTGTCTGCCCAGTCCCACCCCACTAGGATGCTGGTGCATGAGCCAGGGGTTTTTGTTGTCAGTGCCTAGGACAGGACTGAGCACGTCATAGCAGAAGCCTAATACCTACTGAGTAATGAATACATGGATGCTTTCAAATACATATGTATCGACTCCAACCAGTTTTCAAAAATACTCACCTCAGTTGGTTTTATACTTTGGGGGACAAGCTAATGTCACAGACACTGTCCACAGAAATTCTTATCTACTGACTTTGGTGAATACTTCAGCGAATACTTTTAATTATTAGCAAAGGCCAAGTCAGTTCATACACAGAAACACAAAAGGAAATACCAAAGAAACACAATTGTGAAGGTCAAGGTTAAGGTGCTTAGAGGTTGGCACATCGTTAACTCAGCAGTCGGCACCAGATTAGCTATTTAAATACCAAGGAGGGTTAGACAGAGGTGACAGATTCGAGGCTGGGATGCAAGAGACAAATGTACAGGTAATCAAGTAGTTCTTAGTAATTACAGAGCTTGCCTACCATATATTACTAGGAATCACGAAGTAGGATAACTCAGGGATTAACGAGGGAAAACTCAAGGGCTTATAACTTAACAATGTGAAGATTTGTCCTTTTGCTGTTTTTCCAGAACGAATGGGCTCACGTCCATAGAGATCTCCTCTTTCTCTAGCAGGTGTCTGTTCCATTCAGAAGGATCCTTGGGATTTCAATGTATGTATAACATTCAGATCACAGGATGCATTATGACTGAGCGAAAGTCCCCCTTGCGCTGATTTCTCTTCAAACAACTGTTCCTCCTCACCTTAGAGTGGCCCCAAACCTGCCTTAATTTCCCTGGATTTACCCAGTTAATTGCAAAGGTATATTTCAGTTAAAAGAAGGCTATCACTGGGGCGCCTGGCTGGCTCAGTCGGTGGAGCATGCGACCCTTGATCTCGGGGTTGTGAGTTCAAGCCCCATGTTGGGTGAGGGGTTACTTAAAGAAATAAAATCTAGAAGACAAGGAAGAAGGAGAAGGAGGAGGAGGAGGAGGAGAAGAAGGAGAAGGAGAAGAAGAAGAGAAAGAAGAAGAGAAAGAAGACAGCTATTGCTGAAAATCAGCCTAAACTAGAAGGCAAGGATTGGAGCACAGATACTATCCAGAACAGAAGATGTTGTAATAGGACCATGGCCATTATAAGTCAGACAATGTTCGTATCGTACTGAGCACAGCATTGTTGTTGACACTGTGACCTCGCTGTTAGTATCGTCTCAGAGGACACATCGTGATAGAACAGTGTATTAAAGTGTTGGAAAAACCACGACACTTCATCCCACTTAGCCCATGACAGTCCTGGGTTATCCTGTTGACTGAGGAGCATAATCACAAAAGCACCTCCTGTCACTCACAAACGCATCTTAGTTTGGACAATGAATCATATGGTCACCCTACCATGAACTCACCTAGCTAGTGAGGATTTTTTCTGTTTTCTTTCCACATGATCTTGCACTGTTCTCAAAACAAACGAGATTTGGAACAAATACCTGTTGGATGAGAGAAGAGATTTTTGACAAAAAAGAGGGGGGGAAGGAAGGGTAGGAGGAGTGGGAGGGAAAGTAGGGGAGAAGCCTCCAAAATTGTATTACAAACCACTTTCTGAAAGCCCTTCTGGAAAGGCAGCTTACAGTCTGGGAGGGAAAAGACGAAGCCGTGTTGCAGGCCTCATGGTAAGTCTGGGGAGAAGGATAGGGGTGGAGGGGTGCGGACCCCTGTGCCAACCTGGCTCCTGGGAGCAGAGCCTCTTATTCTCACAGCACCTTCCCTTCTGAGCCCAGGAGTAGCAGTAACAATCCCACTGCAGATAAAAACAATACTAAAACTCAAGACTGACAGCCAGTTTTAAACCTGCCACTTCTATCTCTAAAGTTTTTTTTTCCTAAGCATTTTCGCATTTTCCTCGAACTGTCCAATCTTCTGTATTGCTCTCTACATGTTGTAGAAACTCACTTTTCTTTTAACTCTAAACTCCCAAGTTTTCTCTCTCCTCCCTCCAGTCCTCCAGAACCCTGGAATCTACGGCAATGGATGGAGGTGTGTGTGAATACTGGGTTCAAATAGCAGCAATTAGGCCCCTCGTGGGACATCTGGTAATGTCTGGACACACTTTTGGGTTGTCCTGATTGGAGGCTGCTCCTGGCATCTAGGGAACAGAGGCCAGGGATGCTGCTAAACCTCATCCCACGCACAGGACGGCCCCCCAACCACCAGGAATTAACCAGCTCATAACCTCAATTGTTGGGTGAGAGGCAGACCAGCCTCCCTCCGGCCCCCTAATTACAGGATTTTCCATAGAAAATTACTTCATCTCTTATATTGACTCTACCAGGAGCTTGGGGGCAGTAGATGAGGTGGTGCTGTGTTGTGTCAGGGGGGGTGTTCACTCCTCGAAACATCTCCTCACAGATGATTACTAATGAATCCTGATGAGAAGCTCTTTGAAAGGATAGAGAGATTATGAGATTTGCATCTAGAAGTCTAGGCTCAACTCTTAATTCTGCTGCTAACTGGCTGTGTTGTATTGTGCGAGCCACTTCTTGGTGATAAACTTACCACCCTGGGTTCCTCTGAGCATTGAAAGTGATAATGTGTAAAGTGTTTTGTAAACTTGGATGTTTCTGCACAATCGCCAAGTGATATTGATTTGCCTTCAGGTGGTGGTCCAATGGCTGGTCCGATTGTTTTTCACTGTCCAGATATTGGAATGGACTTCTTCTATAACACAGGACATTTATCTAAAATATTAATCCCTTGACATTTGTCAAAAAGCCAGCTTTCATGGCCCTGGGCATCCATTGACACGTAAGGGCTTAGAAAATTCAGTTTCTTAAATTTCCATTCCTTATAGGAAACATTGGGGGAAAAAGTTATCTGTCAGAGTGAAAAAAGATGGAGGTAAAGAGAAAAGATAATACTAAAGCAAGCCTTGTTCCCACATATCCAAAAAATACCTCTCATCTGCCGGGAACCAGGTAAGCTCTGAGTGGCCAGGTAAAGCACAAGCTGGCCATTGTGAGACTTTCAAATCTTTTGTTTTTATCATTTTACCTAACTACAGGTTCATGAAAAAGTGAGCACCACATCTTCTCCCTCTAACCTTCCCCCCCCTCATGTACTCTCTCTCTCTCTCATTCTCGCTCTCTCAAATAAATAAATAAATCTTTAAACAAAAAAAGCGGGGGTGCCTGGGTGGCTCAGTTGGTTAAGCGACTGCCTTCAGCTCAGGTCATGATCCTGGAGTCCTGGGATCGAGTCCCGCATCGGGCTCCCTGCTCAGCAAGGAGACTGCTTCTCCCTCTAACCCTCCCCCTCTCATGTACTCTCTCTATCTCTCATTCTCGCTCTCTCAAATAAATAAATAAATCTTTAAAAAAAAAAAGTGAGCACCACATCACAAAATTAAGTTATCATCTCTGTATAATATAGTCATGAAATTGTCCTTTAGAAAAACCATTTCCATTCTACTCACAGTGAGCTTTGAGAAGACCTACCCATCCATCAATCCATCCATCCATCATCCACCACACCACAGTTTTTTTCTGAGGACCTTTCTGTGGCACAGACTCAGCTAGTGTTGGAGAAATAAACACAAATGGAACAAGTGTCCCACCCTGCTGTGGAAAAACCTTACTACAGTATAAACCTGCTGATGTTCATGCTGGCTCATTGCTGGTGTTTCATGCCATGCTTCCTCAATAACTTTGATTACGCATTTGTTTATTTTGAAGATCTTTAACCACACTCTATAAACTCAAATATGCCAAGGCCATGCTTTGTAAAAATATTTTTGCTGCTCATATTTTGAAACACATTTCTTAAAAACTTGGAGTCAAATGTTTGAAATGTATTTTTGTTCATTTATTCAGCACACTTAGAATGAGATCATTTAGCTCATGACTGTTACACCCCCCAAATCTTACCAAGATTTGAGCTTTCCTTTTTAATTTGGTTGAGTTTAATCTGATTGGACCAGAAAGAGATAAAGCCTGTGAAGGAGGGTCTACTTGAGCCTCAGCTCTGTGGGCACACTCTCCCCAGAGGTGCATGGGTGTGATCAGGAGAGTGGTGAATTCGGTGACCTTGGGAAGCCCCTTTCACTTGATGGGACATCATCCTGAATGAGAACCTTGAATCAGATGATTGTGGGGTTACTTCAGTACTCCAATTCTGTAATCTGTAATCTATGATCTAACATCTCACATACTTGGAAATCACTAATCAGAGCAGAACAAAGCTGAGAATCAAGAAGTGAGCAGAAAAGGTCTCCCCGAGCCAAAAACAATATAACTGAGTTTGCCTCTTAAAGTGTGAGTGTTTCCCCAAGGATGAGCAACTGAGCTCTCATTCCAAGCCCATGATTCTATCCTAAATTCAATCTAACCTATTTTCTGGTGTCTTGATCCAGAACACATCACAAACAGCAAAATAGGAAGGCTGAAGCAGTCATCTTCATGAAAACAAAATGCTTAAATTAAAAGCAAAAAAGTGCTTACAGTTTTAAGTCTTAGTTAGCAATGAGGTTTACTTCCTTATTTCAAATGAACCAAGAAAATGACTTATTGATTGAAAGAAAGAAAGGAAGAACCCAAGGAAGGGGACGGGGAGGGAAGAGAAAGGGAGGGAGAAAAGGAAGGAAAGAAAGGAAGGAAGAGCCCTATATGCCTAGCACATAGTACAGAATAGTGAACCAAAATCTCAAAAGCAGACTGGTGGTTGCGTGTGTTGGGGAAAAACAATATAGATATTTGGTTCTATTTTATTATATTTATTTATGAAATGGCACAGTATTATTGGAAAAAAGCCCCATATTTAAATATTTTAGGTACAGTGATTTAATATACATACATTATATATAACTACTTATTATATAATTATCCATCTTGCAAATAAAGCATTATAGTACCAATTCGAAATTTAACTAGAAATTTACATGGCACGGTAATTTCTGCCCTTTATACTTCCTTTATGACTGTCTAAATTAGGTTTAAAATTCTTCCATAATTCTATTGCAAGTATGGTTACTGAGAGCAAGATCAAAGACCTTAAAGATTGTTCTGTCTAGTTCCCTCTTCTAAATAGATTGTTATGCATTCTGCCGCTATACAGAGCATTCTTTATACACGATACATTATTTTAAATCACTTAATAATCTCATCAACCATGAGAAGTGGTCACTGTCCCGGAGTAGAAATAGGGGATGCCACAGAGTGAAATGAGATGGGATTGAACTGGATTAAATTATGAGTTGTGAATTTGACTCTTTAAAATGATTTTTTTTTCTGAAATATTTCCCCTGAGGATAGCTTGATCACTTTCAGGCCCTTGTATAAAAAATATAATCATAATAATCATCCTTGGCAGTCGTGAAATAAGACATTGTGTTCCACTTTTTTCGCCAGCTTTATTGAGATCTAAGTGACATATCGCATTGTGTAAGATTTAAGATGTACAACATGATGATTTGATGCACATACATATATATGGCAAGATGATGACCACAACAAGGATACTTAATACCTCCACCACTTCACTTAATTAACATTTTTTGGTGTGGTGAGCAACATTTAGGATCTACTCTCTTAACAACTTTCAAGTATATTTCAGTTTTGTTAACTGTAATCGCCCAGCTATACGTTAGCTTGGCAGAACTTACTGATCTCATCACTGTAAGTTTGTACTCTATGATCAGTTATCTCCCCATTTCTCCACCCCCAGCCCCTGGGAAGCACCAATGTCTTCTCTGTCTCAATGAGTTCAGCTTTTGTAGATTCTATGTATCAGTCAGGTTGTGCTCCTCCTTAATGTGCAACTCTATTTTGGGAACCTGCTTCCCTCTCCATGCAGGTGGCTGGCTTCAGGCCACAGCCTCCTTCTTGTAGGCTCGCCATGAAGGTTGCTGCCCAAATCCCACCCCTATTCCTACCAGCCTTCCCAACACTGCTGCTAAATCTTGTTCTCTGTTCTCTTGTTTATTTCTTCTTGAAAATAGGGCCAATTAGCGCCCGGGAATGTGAGGTCCTTCCTGTTCTTTAGCTTATAAACAATTGCCCCACCAGAAGCAGTGATGAGAGGCACAAGTGCCTTCCTCAGACTCTGTACCGTAGCCCCCAAACCCATAAAATATTCTGGAAAGATCCCAGTGCCCAAGGTGTTCTTGGCGGAGTGGAGGGTCTCCGTGGCACCTGGCACTTTTCATATATCCGAAAGCAGCAGGTGGGGCTCTGGGGAGCCCTGGCTTCCTTCTTCCTAGCTTTCTGACTTGGGGCAAGAAAATGGGTCCTTCTACTAGGGGTGTTATGAGTCAATCTGTACAAAGTATAGCCGATCCTCATTATCTGAGGATTCAAATACTTCGTAAAACTTTTTTCTTTATTTGTATACATTCGCAACCCCATTTATACTTGTAATTATTTGTAACCCAAAAATCAAGAGAGTCCAAGATAATTGACCGGCCCTTTCTCTACTGAGACAAGGATGGCAACTTTCTCGCCAAGAAAAAAAAAAGAAAGAAAGAAAGAAAAAGAAATATATCCTTACCATCCAGCTGAAAGATTCCCTCTGGAGGGCTCCCGACTCCATTTGCAAATGGAAGCAGGCTTTTCTTAAAAGCCCATTTCATATTTAAGTCCCTGGTTTCACAGATGACACTCATGGCATTTATTAACATACAAGATTGTCTTTAAACAAAATTTCAAAATAAGCCAAGGGCAGACCAGCTCTACTTTCTTCCTCTTTTACTTGTGCTTGGTTTCTGGGTGTCTTTGGACAAGTTTCCCAACCTTACTATTGGGAAGTGGTCCCTGCCCTGCCCTTACAAGGTTATTTGGGACCAAACAAGAAGTTTGTGTGAACAAAAACCAGAAACTGTGGACATAACCAAGGTAAAGCATTGACAGCAGACCATCAGTGCTCAAAGGCAGTGGTGCCCAACCCCAGCTGTGCATCACAATAGGAGGGGTGCCCGGGGCGTGTGTCAGAATGAAAGGTCCCCTGGCCCTGTCTCCAGAAATGATTTATCCAACTGGTCGGACTGGAGGCCCTGGTGTCTGTTCCATTCCTTCTGCAGGAATGTCTCACGTTCTTCCAGGTTTGGGAAGACCGCCTTGAGGATCACACATCTACTCCTTCGTGTGAACTTGGGTCAATGAGCTACCACACCAAAGAGCATTTACACTTTAAGTCCCTACCTCTATTTGGGAAATAAAAGCTTTGCACCCATGAACATGTTAAGAGCAAGTGAGAAACTATTTTTCAGGTAGAGAGTCTTTGACAGTTCCCTGAAGTTAACCCACCTGGGACCTTTGATGAAAGAATAAAAGGAAGGTATATGTTGGTCATATGGATGTTTATAGTGAAGGAGTGAATAAGGGACTTGGTGGGTGTGAAAGCAATGTAGACATACGGCAGTCAAAGGGAGAGGGAATTCTAGATTGTTTGAAGGAGTGAGAAAAAGGGTAAACAGCTAGATTTCAAAGCAACCTTATTTGGAGAAGATTTTGTATTTTTTGGATATAATTATTCTTCCTTGTAAATCTCAGTGGTTTATAAGACATTACTGGTCTCCATGTCTCTGGTGCACTTATGTGCATTACATCTGAAAAAATCCACCTGGGTGAGTGCCGGAGCATTCGATATACACCAAACTTGAAAGCTGTTTTCTAAGCCTGTCTTTACACCAGGAAGTTGAATTTTCCCAGAATCATACTGGCTCATGTTTCAATAAAAACTCAGAGCTCACAAAATGTGGGTTACGGGTTGTTTTTCTACTCCTGGCTAACTGATTCTTGCCTTTTTGTTTGTTCATTTGTTTTTTGCTTCTGCTTTAAGTGTGTGTATACTGCTATAAATTCAGGTGGCAGGTCTCCTAGGTCGAGATAAAAAGATGTTTCACCTCCCCGAGGACTTTGAGGGCTTTGTTCCAGTTTTCTTTCATGGGATTTAAAGGCATAATGGTTACGCTGCTGTAAGCTGAGCAGTTTCTAAAGTCACAGAAGCAAGTCGCGACCAGGCACCTGCCTGAAATAGGCGTTTATGCACCAGTCAACAGCTGGGAGTCAGCAGAGAGAAAGACCCAGGCTCTGTCTCTGGGAATATAGGAAAGTCTGAAAAAAAAAAAAAAAAAAAAAAAAAGTTGACCCGCCATCTCCCTTTTAGGGTTGTAGCAACAAAATGAGCTAGCTGGATGTTCTAATTACAACAAGGCACCATAATCCAAGTCCCCAAAAGGCGCTTGGATAGAATTCTGGAGGTTCCTGGGGAAAAATCGTATTTTATATTCATGAAACTCAAATTTGGCAATTCTTCCAGGGATGAATGTAAGGAACAAACTATTCCAGTAATTGTAGCTGGGGCTTTATCCCCAATAAAAATCAGAGACATTTTTTATCCACTTCCAGAAGCGAGTTATCTTCAAGTGTCATTTCCGTTCATCACTACTTGGAAATTTCAGTAGTTATCAGACCTGCCTCTGGAGTTTATGTAATGGGTTCATAAAGAAATACATATATTGTTCCTTCATTTCTTCTTGTATTTCTTCTTAATCACACATTTCTTCTTATTGTCTGCTAATTGCATTTCGGTATAATTGGCTTCCTTTGAGATCCTATGCATTTTATCTTAGGCATTGAAAGCGTTCAGAGAAGGCTCACCAAGCTAGCAAAGGGATCCATAGCTCAGAAAAGGTCAAGAAGCCTTGAAGTAGAATTTGTTTCTCAGCGGTATTTTAAATGAAACCTATACATGTAACTGAAGAGGGGTACCAGTTATACAGGTATATTGATTTGTCAAAATTGTTAATGAAAACCATTTAAATGTCCTCGCACCAAGACATGGATAGACAAACTGTGTTATATCCGTACGAAGGAATACACCTCAGTAATGAAAAGGTCCAGCTATTAATACATGCAACCACATAGATCAATCTCAAATGCATTACGAAAAATGGAGGAAGCTAGACTCAAAAAGCTCCATAACATATCATTCCACTTATCTGACACTCTTTCCAAGCCCAAACCATACAGACAGAAAACAAATCAGTGTTGGCTGGGGGCAGGGAGTGGGGGTGTTCCTAGCACAGGAGCAAGGGGATTTCTGGAGATGGAATTTTTGTATTTTGGTGTATGTAGATTTACCTTAAAATGCTATAAATACGACCCATTTGCTAGTTGCCTAATATCCCCTATCTTTCAGCTCTCCCTAAAGATGCAAGTGGCTGGCAGCCCCATCCTGAGCATGGAGGGCACCCCTGCATCTCTCCCATTTCTCCCTCTGTGGCTGGCTCCCCTGGTCCCCTCTGGCCCCCAGCTCCTATGTCTGCCCCACCCCCAGCCCGTCTCCACTGCTGCATCTCCTCTCCTCCTCATCTCCACCTCTTTTCCTTCATTTTCCAAACACACCACTGCACAGAAGGTAATTGGAGTAGTTAGGACGTAATTTATAGCCCGAACTTGTGCACTTTTAAAAGTGAAGGTGATTATGCTTGGGCTACGGGTGTAAACCACAAGACTGACCCAGCAAACGAGGACCCAGAGCTTCACAGCACAGCAGACGTTTACTTCAGAATCAGGGCTAACGATGGGCACTGGGTGAGTAGGTAGGTGACATCAGAGCCAAACAGGTCCAAAAAAATGTCAAAAAATTGACTTGTGGATTCTTAAGGGCGTTAGGTCATTCCTGGCCCCAGAAGGTGTCACTGGGTACACCTGCTGTTTATAACAGAACTAACACTCTCTCTCTCCACCTCGCCCTGAATGCTCCCCCTTAGCTTGCTCACACTCGTCCCCAAAATGCTCAGCAACAGGCTTCTGCAAATCAGCTCTTTCTCCTGATAGGAGCCGTCTCTCTGCTCCTGAGCTCCAAAACAGAGGCAGTCACACTACTAACTAACACACCATGAGAGTGGACCATCCCGTTTCAACCTTTGAGACCTCCATGAGGTACCTGAAATGATTAGCCCCATTTGAAAGATGAGCAAGTTGAGATTCAGAGGTGTCAAATAACCTTGGTAAGTGGCAGAGCCAGGAGTCCAAACCAGGTCTCTCAGGCAGCACGGGTAATGTGCAAACTCCTACATCCGGCCATAGTTAAGCTTGCCTCACCCAAGGGCACATAGTGCCAATGTCAGGCACGTGTTTGCGTGTGTCTGCCTACCTTCTTGCTTGATTTAATTGTTTAAACAACCAAACTAACTCAGCAGCTGACAAATAACCTGATGATTTCCATTGCATTCAAACCTCAGGAGCTTAAATAATCAGTAAAGGTCGGTCTGAGCTCATGAACGCAGGCTCAGGAATCAAGAAAACGTTCTTGTTCTTGGTTCTCGAGTCGTGATGACCTTGCTCTGAAGTCCAAAGTCATTTCCCTTCTAGATTTTAAAACTCAGTCTTGACACCACACCAGGTTATTTCTCTGTAACTCCACACCTGTGAATGCAAACTGAAAACGGTGGATGGAAAAATTTAGGTTTTCATTTTCTATCCAGTGGGCATAGGTTGGAGAGTTAGAAATGCCTCCAAGGCAGGTTTTAAATTTTTCTATTTTTTCCAGTTGCTTGAGAATAGGAAGAAACCATCGTGGTTTTATGTAACAGGCAGTCCCCTCTTTTCTAGTGATTGTGTTGACCGCCAGTAGGTAAGAATGTGAAATGTATGTTTCCACGGAAATGATGTGATAAATTGAGAGTCAGTGTCCAGAGAAGCTTCCTCACATGAGTCCTGGGGAGAGAGCCAAAGAAGGGGGGAAGGAAGAAAGGAAGTTCCATTCTCCTTTCCCAGATCAGAATTAACCTACCACAAATTCTGATAAAATGAATGAGTTTCTAGAATCTTCCCACGTCTCCTGCTCTCTTCTCCAAGGTCCCAGCATTATCCTTGCGAAGCCAGGCTCTTGGTTTTCTCCTACACCATGAGGACTCCCAGCCCACCCTGTCTCCCTTTCCCTCTTGATCCCAACCACCTACCATCGCCCTCAAACCTCAACTCTTACCTCTTAGTGTAGGTAAGTTCTATCAAGCATTAGGAAGCACCAGGACGCCTGGCTGGCTCAGTCGTTAAGCGTCTGCCTTCGGCTCAGGTCATGATTCCAGGGTCCTGGGATGGAGCCCCGCATCAAGCTCCCCACTCAGCGGGAAGCCTGCTTCTCCCTCTCCCACTCCCCCTGCTTGTGTTCCCTCTCTCGCTGTCTCTCTCTCTGTCAAATAAATAAATAAAATCTTAAAAAAAAAAAAAAAAGCATTAGGAAGCACCAACAGCAAACTCATATAGTGCTGGAATGCCGAGCACTGTTTTAAGTACGTAACATATATTAACTCATGTGATTCTTACAATAATCTTCCAGGGAAATGCTGTTATGACCCTTCCATGCTAAAGATGGAGAGACTGGAACAGAGAGGGTAAGTGATTTGCCCAAGGGCACCCAGTTACAAACCAGCAGAGCCCAGAAACATACCCAGACAGCCTGGCTCCAGAGTCTGTGAACTTAACCCTATGAACTTAACCCTTCCTAAAATTTGGGAAGCATGTGCCTAGTGCCAGGCACTGTACAGTGTGGGCGTGTGTTTAGCCCTGAGATATGCCCTGAGACCTGGGCTGTACCAGTCACTGTGCTAGCGCTGGGGACACAGGGGTAGACAGGCCACATGACCCATGCCCGAGTGGAGCCACACTCCTGGACGGCCTCAGACAATTAGCCAAGCCATTACAACACAGAGGAAATAAATGTTCTGTTAGGACCATGCAGGAGGGGTGCCCAACCCTGACCTGAGACTGGGAAGGTGTGGAGTGAAGCTTGGTCAGTCTAGGGTACACCTGAAAGAGGAATAGAAATTTAGCTGGTCGAAAAAAAAGGTAGGAGACAACATTCCAGGCAAAGGAGTGAGCATGGAAAACCCAGAGCAGGAAGTACAGTGAGGATGGAGCTAAGCATGGATGGGCCAGTCAAGTGAAGGGCAGAGAGCTGTGCAGAGGTAGGCAAGGATCAGGCATTGAAGGGCCCTGTGAGCCCCATCAGAAAGTCTGGGCTTTATCCAAAGAGCATTGCAGCATCCCAAAGCGTTGTTCGCTGGGGGCAATATGAACTGACATGCATCTAGAGAAAGCACTTGCAGGAATGGGTTGGAAGGAGGTGGCCATGGTCCAGGATAGGGTCCACTCTCCGCAGGTCTAATGTAACTGCTTCCTGGTACGTGGAGAGCTCCAACCTGGAAGTCTGGGCCCTGACTGTGGTTCTGGGCTCAACATCAAAGGGCGACCGAATTGGCGATATTTGTAAAGGGCTCACCCAACTGTAGGGCGACCGAATTGGCGATATTTGTAAAGGGCTCACCCAACTGTAGGGCGACCGAATTGGCGATATTTGTAAAGGGCTCACCCAACTGTAGGGTTGTGATTTTCCACCACTAGTTCCCAATGGGGGCAATTGTGTCCCACAGGGGACATTTGGCAAAATCTGGAGGCATTTTTGGTTGTCAGAGCTTGGGGGAGTATACCAGATAGAGACCCGGGTTGCGTGCTACGGGCCCAACACAGCACCCGCACAAAGAATGACCCAGCCCAAAATGCCAGTAGTGCCCACGTTGAGAAAGTCTGCACTACTGCACAGATGACCCAAACAAAGCAACCTGTAAACAATTCAGAACAAGCTTCCCATGGGACAATGAGGGAGGAACAGCACCCTCCCAAGAGGCTAAATTCAAAAAGTCAAAACAAGTAATACAACTCTCTAAAAATATTCCAAGCAGAGAAATAAGCACCATAAAATAAATGAGCCTGCCCCTGTGCTGGACCCCAAGTCCAGTCTTCAGCTTCCTGACTTCCTGCAGCAGGCCAACCATGGAGGTTCCCTCCTGCTCCCCCCTGCGAGCCTCAGCCGCCTCACCTGACACATGCAACAGGGACAAAGTGAGTTGGTGGCATGCTGGTCTATCACAGACACTCAAGAAACATCCGTCTCCTTTCCACTCCATCTCCTCCCTGTAGGTCTGGAACACAAGATGAAGGAGTGTCTAGGAAGGTGAACTTCAGCCAATCTAGAACTCACTTCTGGGATCTGGGGAGAGTGGGACAGTGGTCCCCAAAAGAGTAAGGTGTCCACACCCGAGGGGTGAAGGAAGTAAATATAAGCACATATTGAGACATTTTTTATCATCAACACTCTTTAATACAAATTTTTGCATATGTTATATAGCATAACATTCTCTTACTAATATATGAAATTTATGAATAAAATATTTATATATACTGTTTTAAAGATTTATTTTTAAGTAATCTCTACACCCAACGTGGGGATCAAACTTACAACCCCAAGATCAAAAGTCAGGTGCTCCACTGAGCCAGCTGGGCACCCCTGAATAAAATACTTATATAAATAAATGTGGGGTTAACATTTATTAATTAATATATTTACATATATTGGGATATTGGAAATATACATTCAAAAAATTTTTTTGCTCATGGGGTGCTCAGTCAAAAACTGTTGGCATTGACGGTAGACCGTTAACACGGGCTCTAGATTAGGGTGATTCGGGGAGGGATGGGTCTGGGGGATTGTTCTATTTATCCCAATGTCTTAAAAAGTGTTTTGAGACCAAAGGTTTCTACCCTTCCAAAATTCAACTCCTCTTAAGGAACTTTTTCAGCTTCTGGCAAATGAAACTTGAAATAATCATGCAGATGATTTGGATTTTCAACACTAGGCTTGGTCCATTTCTAGCACAATCCTAGGGCCTCACTCCCGTTTCTTAGGAGAGAGGCTCCGCCCTTCACTGCAAGGTGGGTGACCCTTCCGATCAGGTGGAAAGGGGCCCCAGATTAAAGGTGCTGCCTCCTGGCCAGAGCTGGAAAGGAATGTTGTGTTCATCAACCCCTTCTCTCCCCGTTCCCACATTCCCAAAGAGGTGGCAGATACTGCTCACCAGGGCCTCTGGATGGTTCCACACAGAGACAATAACAATACACAGTTACAGGGGAGTGGGTGAGGGTGGGAGTGAGTCATCCCCGTGAGTGCCTTTTTAGTATAGCTTTGACTTTTGGATCCTATACATTCATTTCATTACATTAAAATTTTTTAAATATTAAAATTTAAAAATTATTTTGCCAATACAAAAATAATAATTAATTTTTTTAAAGAGGTTAGCAATTCAGATTTTCAAATCTCTGTCCCTTCTGAACCTTATTTGTAAACTCTGGATTTTTCTGATGACCTTTCTTCTTAATAAATCAGTGGCATCTTTATCACAACACCATACTGGCTGGTATTCCCTTCCTGTGAAATTTACACAGTTGATGTGCACCTTATTTCTTTAAAAAGGCTCAACTTCCCCCTTTAATCTTTCCTGAAGCCAGGAGTGATCTGGTTTCAGTGAACCTTGTTTTGTTCCAAGACTCACCTGTGTGATGCATTTATTCTACAGGGAAGCTTTTGAATGGACCCACCACCTGATCCCTCCCTGGTATCCATAGGCTCTGAGAAGGTCAGAATCCTGTTTTCTTCCACTGTGGCCACTCTCCCTTCAGAAGTCTTTTTGAAGGCTGGCTGGCTCATTAGGAGAGAGGATCATATATCCAAGGTGTGTAAGCCCTCCTTTCATGACATGTCCACCTGTAAAGGGGTTTTTGGCAGGTGACCAACTTCCAGGAATTTGCTACCTCGATCATGGGGCCCAAACTCCCCAGTCTTGGGGTCAGCCCATGGAATTTATGATGCACCTAGCTGTATCAGGAAGCCTGGCATGCTTCTTCTGGGCCCAGATAAATGGAATCAAAACCCTCCCTGTAATTCCAGGGGCTGGCCCTCAGCCGGCTCGCTTGGGAGGTAATGTGAGGCAAAGAGGATCCAGAGTCTTGGCTGGATCCGTGGGAGTGAGTGAAGAGGGGACTCAGTGCAGAAGGAAATTCAACGTCCTGTGCAGGAGGGAGCTTCCCTTCTCTATAGGACTTGAGTGACATGTAATGTCATCAAGGGACACGCTAGCACCAGAAGTCTTCCCCCTGGGGACAGCATGTAATTTTTTCATTGAAATAATTTCAAAATGCAATAGTTTTACTGATGTTGAAGCAGCCAGCCATTAGCACTGGAAATAACGGCATGAGGGCACCTTTGTAAGTGCCTATAATGAAGTAGCCAAATTGGCTTTTTATTCATGCACGAAAAAAGATTGTCTTATGGACACATTGAATAAACTTGTGATGGGAACCAAAATTTTAGTCTATCAACATGCTTTTCTCTTGAGTGGGTGTGAGATTATAGAAAAAAATATGTTGGCGGTGCCTGGGTGGCTCCGTCTGTCAAGCGTCTGCCTTCAGCTCAGGTCATGATCCCAGGGTCCTGGGATCAAGCCCCATGTCCAGCTTCCTGCTCGGCGGGGAGTCTGCTTCTCCCTCTCCCTCTGCCTCTCCCCCTGCTTGTGCTCTCTGTCTTTCTCTGTCTCAAATGAATAAATAAAATCTTTTAAAATATGATAAAAGAAAAATATAGGTTGGCCCCTACCCACAGTTCCCGGTACAGAGATGAAATCTCCTTGTAACTCCCTAAGTGATAAGAGCACTAGGAGCATCTTTTGTTCTGAGATTTGGTCTTTGACTCCAATTCCTGACACAGGGCTCCTGAAACTTGTAATTTCCTGGATGATCAGAGTGTCTTTTGTTCTAATGAGGTGACTCTGGGTGGGCTCCTGCCTGGGCTCCTGGATGGGGGCTGGTCACCAGAAAGAACAAGTCATGATTAGAAGCTTGGAATTTCCAGCCCACCCTTCACTCTCTTGAGAAAGGAGAAGGGCTGAAAATGGAATTAATGATTGACCATACTTACGTGAGGAAGCCTCCATAAAAATCCCAATTGTATGGGGTTCAGAGAGCTTCTGGGTTGGTGACCGTGTAATGTACCCAAAGAGAGCGTGGAAACTCGGCCCCTTTCCAACATACCTTGCCCTGTGCATCACTTCTGGCTGGATGCTCATCTGTGCCTTTTAGCATACCCTTTTATGATAAACTGGTATGCATAAGTAAACTGTTTTCTTTTCTGTGAGCCACTCTAATAAATTAATCAAACCTAAAGAGGAGGTTATGGGAACCTCTGATTTATAGCTTATGGATCAGAAGCCCAGGTGACCACCCAGACTTGAAATTGGCATCTGGAGTGAGGAGCAATCTCATGGGACTGAGCCCTTAGATGCTATTTCCAGGTAGGGTAGCTGGGGTCAGAATTGGGTTAAATTGTAGGACCCCCAGCTGGTGTTGCAGAATTGCTTGGTATGGGGAAAACCCCCAGAGATTTGGTGACTAGAAGTGTCAGAATTGAAGTTTTCTGAGTGAAAGTAAAGTAAACACACAGTGGGGGGAAATGGTCTGTTTCTGTTTTCTGACTTAATGGGACACTTTAAATAAGTTAAACAGAAGCTTTGGTTTAACAGCATAAGATAGATAGACGTAAAAACTTGTGATGCGAGGGCGCCTGGGTGGCTCAGTCGGTTAAGTGGCTGCCTTCGGCTCAGGTCATGATCCCAGGGTCCTGGGATCGAGTCCCACATCGGGCTCCCCGCTCTGCGGGAAGCCTGCTTCTCCCTCTCCCACTCCCCCTGCTTGTGTTCCTGCTCTCGCTATGTCTCTCTCTGTCAAAAAAATAAATAAAATCTTTAAAAAAAAAAAAAAAAACCTTGTGATGCGAATGGTATAATACTATAGAGGAGGATTTGACATTATCTAGCAAATTTATCTATGTATTTGCCCTCTGACCCAGCAATCCCACTTCGAGAAATCTCTCCCAAAGATATACAGGCAAAATGCGATGGAGCTATACACACAAGGCTAGTCACAGAAGCTCTGTTTTTAATAGCAAAAGGCAGGAAACCATCCATATGTCCATCAACAGGGAAGGGCTTAACAAATTAGAAACTGATTGAATAAACTCAGGCATAGGTACACAGTAGAATGTAGACATGAATGAGGAATAGTTCCACTCCAGAATAGTGATTTCCAGGAAATAGCATTAACCAAAAAAAAGCAAGATACAGAAAACAGTAAAACACACACATATTAATAATGTTAAGCTTAAAACTGTTAGTTATTTTACCAGCAAGAAAAAAAAAATGTGTTTATTCTGGAATACAAAGACAATTCAGGACAGGAAACCTATGGCAAAACCATTGGCAATTCTACAGAACAAGGGAGAAAATATGCTCTTTTATAAACGAAAAGAGACTGGGGGGAGGGGCTGTTATCAGCAGAAAGTCCATAGGAGCAAACTGGGAGTTTGTAGTGGCTTCTCATTGGCTGAGCTGTGACTGTCTCTCATTGGCTGGGCTGTTGCCGGGGGAGGAGAAAACCTTCCTTCCTCCTGCTGGGGTCGTAAAGTAGTATCCCTAAGCAAGGCACCTCTCTTCCTGTTGGAGTCAGTTAAATGCAAGTGGTAGGGCGTGAGAGCTCCCTCTGCTGGCCTACAACTCCATTGTAGTGAGGTTTCCCTTCATTAATTTTCACGATACCTGTTCCCCACATTGGGGTAGGACTTGCAGGTGAGGAGTTCTAGGATTCCCCAAAAGGTTCCTCTTTTTCTAGGCTATTCCTAAACCCCCGAGTCCCTCAGTGGTAGTCTACTCTGACCACCATCTCCAGGTTCTGGCCCCTAGGGCAACCATCTAATTATTATTGTGGTGATGTGACGCTTTCTTTTGAGTATTATTGAACTATCCAGAGGCACTCTTCAGAGGAAAGGTTATATAGAGACTCATGGTGTCTTATTATCCAGGCTTGTTCACTTGAGGCATTTTATAAGACCCTAAATGGTAATGGGCTAGGAGGATGAAATAAATGAATATATGTACAATTCTTTGGTTATAACATTTGCAACCTAAAACCAATCTGAACCCCTTACCTTGCATCTGGAAAGAAATGCAGTGTGCTCACTGATATTTCAGTAAATTTCCAGGGGTAACAGTCATTCCTATGGTTATTGTGACCCCCACCCCCAGTCTGAGTCTCATTCATCTAAACTGGTTTAGTCCCATCTCCCCACACCCAGTCAGGCTGGATTCCAGAACTCAAACCTGAGTCAATCAACAGATGGCATTTTCCCACCAGAGATTAGTTCAACAGTGGACCCATTGGGTGATGGGTGTGAAAGGAGGTTGGGGAGGGGGAGTAGTTCTGGGAAAAAAAAACTTTGCTTTTTAGAGAAAATCGCAGAAGGAAACATTCTTCTCTTCCTTAGGATTTTGTCCTGCCTTGAGGTGAGACCTAGAACACTGCACCCATCTCATTAAAGGGCAGAAAGAAGAGAACCATGGGACGTGGAGCTGAAGTCTGACCTGCCCCAAGACTTACAGTTAGGTGAGTCAGTAAATAAGCCACTTGTTTGAGCCAGTCTGAGTTGGGTTCTCTTATTTATGGCCAACTATGTCCTGATACAGAGACCTCTGCTTCATATTCCTTTTCCCCCTGAGGTCTTGAACTCATTCATATCTCACCATTGGTGGCTCTTCTCTGCTAACCCGCATGCAACAGGCATGGAGCACCCCTCTAATACCCTTCACCCCGAATAAGTGAGTGTGTCCATGGACTGCAGGTTTGGTCCATGCAGCTATATTGCAGTGAAAAAAAACCCAAAAGGAAAGCTCTATTTATTATTTTTTTTCCTGGGAAGTTCTTCATCTATATTTGCTGCCACCTTCCACCATGTTGTCTGACCCCCTTCCCCTTCTCTATGCCATCCGAACAGTGATTCACTCTGGGATCGGGAAGTGGGTGTGAGCAGGGAAGGCACACTGGAGCTTCAAAGTTACTAGAACGATCTGTTTCTTAATTTGGGTAGTGAATACATCGATATTTATTTTATTGCTCATGAACTTATAGGGATATATTTTATACTCTCTTAGATCTAATATGTATTTCACAACAAAAAGAATTTAAGAAGCAGCTGGGGGATAAGGTGGGGAGAAAGTGGTAGCTCGCCCTTCTTAAAACAACCACAGCAGAATGCTGTGGTTCACAGATGGATGAATCGCACTCCATCCTGCCCCCTCAGGGATGGTGTACAGCTCCTCAGCCCACAGAACAAATCCCAAAGTCCTCAGCTTCAGCCTCTTGTTGTCCAACCCACTGACCCTTCCAGGACTTCTTCTGTTGCTGGTGCTTTTCCTGAAACTCCTTTAGCCCCCCAACACTGCAAGTCCCAGCCCAGAATGGTTGTGAGAGGCCTGTGCTCTCTATCTGCCTTCCTATCCTCTGAACTTTGGTTGGGATGTCATTGCACGATGTGCGTTCCCAGAGGCCACAACCATCCTCATGTCCCACTGGGTGCCAGCACCGAGCACCAGTCAGGTCTCTCCCCTGGAGCTCTCCCTGTCCCCCAGCTGGGGATCAACCTGGGAGGCAGTATGTTTGAGAACCCTTTCTGGTTTGCCAAGGACCCTACACTCCCATGCACAGCAAGCAGGCAGCCATGGCTGGGCAGTGAGGGAGTGAGAACAGGGCAAGATCCAAAGCCAGTGTCCTGCCCACGCTGTGGCTCTAGTGACCACCCTGGGCCCCTAGGACTTACAGCGGAGACACATTTTTGACTCTGTGGCTTTAATGGCAAGCTCAGTTTTGTGAGTCTTTGGATTCAGTCTGGATTCAGGCCAAGGTTTTGAGACCCGTGGACATTGAGAGGAATCAAAAGATGACCCAAAACAGGGCAAGTGGGACTCAAGTCTGTGTATCGAGGGAAGGAAGCCTTCCCTGAATGGCATCACCATGCAGGTGATACTGGCTGAGCAGACAGGTAGCTGATGACTTTGGGTTCCCATCAAGAGCTCTGCCCATTGTGGGCAGACTGTGCTCTCTTGTGAGCCCTATATCTGCCCTCTGGCCCCTCGGAGTGCCTTTTATCTCTAACAGTGACCCAGCAATGGACTTTTGTCACAACGTCCCGGGGCACTCCGGGCTACCATCCAAGGCACTGCTTTTCTGCCATGCAAGTATTTGGGACATCAACTGATAATCAGTAGGTTGCTTGTTGAACATGGACTCAGGACAGAGAAGCATTTATCATGGGTTGTGAGAAACATCTGACGACACAGCATTGGCTGCACCCCTGTGTGTACCAGGATGCTTGTAACTGCGACTTTCTGACCTTCTCTCCCCCCCCCTTTTTTTGTCTCTAGACTCCTCGCTGGTCACGTTGTTTAAATATTCCTGGCCAACCATACCTTTCTATTACATTCAATGGGTCTCCCAAGACTGCCTTCTGAGCGCCAAGGTTACCTTGGTCACAAGGGGGAAGTGATCCTGTTCCCTTCGAGGTCCTACAGACAGCCCCGTCTCCTCCGTTCTGTGGTGAGTTTACCAAGTAGACCTCCAAGAGCACATTAGCACCTTCCGCGTCTGGGCTGCCTGAGGTAACCACCTTACACAGGCTGAAATAACGAGTGCTCTCAGTGGGGGTGAATCAGACAGAAGGAAAACTCTCTGCTGGGTGGAGTTAGGTAGGCAGAGCAAGGAACTGGATGTGCAGGTCAAGGAAGAAAGAAGGATCAAAAGTGATGGAGAACTTGAGTGCCTGTGACCGTTCATTTTATGTCAGGTAGATTTGCCATGGGGTACCCAAGTTCTTTCTGGGTGTGTCTGGGAGAGGGTTTCTAGAGATTAGCATTTGAATCAGGGGACTCAGTAAAGTAGAATCCGCTCCCCAATGAGGCTCATCTAATCCACTGAGCGCCTAAATAGAACAAAAGGCAGAGGGAGGGGCGATCCAGCCAATTGCTTCAGTGGAGACATCAATCTTCTCCCGCCCTGGGCTCTACTCAGACTGAATTTCACCACCAGCTTTCCTGAGCCTCCAGCCCACAGACAGCAAGAGGACTCCTCAGCCTCCATAATCCTGTGAGCTAATTTACCATAACAAATCCCCCTTTCTCTATGTCCTACTGGTTCTGTTTCTCTGAAGAGCCCTGAGGGATACCGTCCCTGCACACCAGATGATCGGTGAACTCCACTCACAAACCTAGGGCTGGGGGAGGAGAGGCTGATTTTGCCCCAAGGTGGGGAGACATTTACCAAATGGGAAAGGCTGCTGTCTTTGCCTTCCAGAAGCCAGTCACCGTCTGGTAAGTCAGAACCCTAAAGTGTCTCCAACAAACTCAGAGTCCATGAGACGAACTCGAACATGGCTGGCTGTGGGGGCTGCTGCAGGCATCTTACCATCACGTAGAGCCTGAGGAAGACGTGCAGGTGGAGGTGGGCAGGCAGGACAGATGGAGCGAGACCAACAGAGGATCGAGTGAGCCCCCATGTGGGCTCCACCTCAAACTTTTCTGTTACAAAGCCAAACAAATCCTTTTTATTGATCAAACAAAGAGAGAGAAAATGCAAAATGGCACAGCCACTGTGGAAAACCTCAAAAAATTAAACACAGAGTTATCACATGACCCAGCAATTCCACTTCTCGGTGTAAAACCCTGAAGAATCGAAAGCAGGGACTTGAACACGTATTTGTGCATCAGTGTTCATTGCCACGCTGTTCACAATAGTCAAAAGGCAAAACAACCCCAGTGCCCATCAACAGATGAAAAGAAAACCCAAATGGGGTCTATACCCACAATGGACCCTTGTTCAGCCATAATGAGGGATGACGTTCTGCCACATGATACAACGTGGATGGGTCTTGGGAAACTTTGCGTTCAGTGAAACAAGCCAGACAGGGAAGGACAAACACTGTATGATTCCACTTAGAGGGGGCACCTAGAACAGTCCAGTCATAGAGATGAGGCAAAATAGAGGTTATCAGGGGCTGGGGACAGGGGCAGAGAAAGATCTGTTGTGTAACGGACACAGGATTTATTTGGGGGCTGATAATGTTTTAGGTGAAGACAGTGGTGATGGTTATATAACACTGTGAAAGTATTTAATGCCACTGAATTGTATACTTACAAACGGTTAAAATGATAAATATTCCATTACGTATTATTATACCGCAAGTAAAAAAAAATAGAAATTTATTCTCTCAGAATTCTGAAGGCCTGAAGTCCAAAATCAAGGTTTTGGGGGAAAAAGAAAAGAGGACCAGAGTTTAGATTTTTTAGTGAAGTTTGCACAATCTACTCTGATCAACCAAACATCTTAAGTTGCTTTAGAATAAGGTGGATGATAAATACATGCATATGTACTTACTCCGAGATCCGGGATGGCATAAGATGGATGAATATTCTTTCAAGCTTGTGGACAGGTGTGTGGTGTGAGACCTGGGGTGGCCCCTACCCCAGGCAGCTGAGCCATCAGACGCCCTGGAGGAAAGAGCCAGTTGAGCCTGTCCCCCTTCTGCTCCCACACTGAGCCACGCATGCAGAACAACAGCTCAAAGCTGCTCTGCTCAGAAGCTCATTCTTCCGCTCCTCAGATTCCTTGGAAAATATCTTGGGACAGGTATTAAAAGATCTGGTCGTCAGATTACTCTGACGACAAGAGTGCCTAAGACCAGTGACTTCCAGATTTTAATCATCTGAGACTTCTATAAATCGGAGACTTTTATAAATGCACCATTCCCAGAAATTCCAATTCAGCAAGTATAGACTGGGCCCAGATATCAGAATGTTTAGCCCAGGAGCCCAGGAAATCAGAAGTATGTGGTCATTGGGTCCATCACAATAAATCCTGCGTGAGACACCAATTTCCTGATGGAAAGAAATTTTGCTTTGTCAAAAGCTATTAGTTCGTTTTTTCAAGCTTGTATCACGACATCGGTTTTATCAACATCAACATTATGATTACTATAGTCTTGGAAATCTCCTGGTGGCCTCAACCACTGTGGCAAATGGCCACATAACAAAATACAGTGTTGTAGGAGGTTACTTTCTCCAATTATCGATACACCATGGAATTCTCTTCTGTCTTACACTCAGGGCCATTTGAGTCCTGTTGCAGATGCAAGTGAGATACCTGGCCTGGAACCATCGGAGGGTGACAAAACTCCTGAGCTTCACCGTCAGGGAAACAGTCAAATCCAACTGTTCTCAGGTGTTGTGACTTACTACATCAGCTCCTAGTTGATGCTGGTGGATTTGAATGTTCTGCTTCAGACTCCATTCTCCGTGTCCTTGAACCTGTGCAGTGAGCTCTGTGAATTCTTCCAAAATCTGGGGAGGCTTTGGTGCTCTCCAGCACAAAGGCAGGACTCTGGACATGTCTAAGCTGTGTGTCTGAAAGACCAGATTCCAGAGGAGTCTCCACATCCCTATCCACCAGCTTCTGGGGACTTCAGAAACAGAAGAACAACCAATTTTTGGTTGGTTCTGGAATGCATCAACATTCCACCTGAGTCCCAGAGCCAAAGGCACCAGGCTTCCCACTGAAACCTGAGGCGCCTGCCTGGCCAGTGGGATGTACCTATACCCCAAGCTTCCTTCTGAGCCCTCATGCCTGGGACACTGCCATGCCTCTCATTCCACCCCTCCTAGGCCAGCTTGCTAAGGGGCACCTGTAGTTATGTATTGCCTGGAAGTCTTCTCATCCTGTACTCTTGTTGTCCCTTCACTGAGTGGTCTTGCTACTCTTGCCCTCGGTCGACCGTGTCTGCGGGAACCACACCACTTTGCAAACAGACTCCCCAACGCCATCCTGCCTCGTCTTCACTGGGCCCTGCACCAGTGGAAGCACTTAGGACCTCTCCAACCTTGGGTAGCTGTTTGTCTTCCAAGGTCTCACTGGGTGTGAGAGTTGCCATCTGTATAACTAGGCAGGGTCCGCCTGTGGTTCCAGAAACCAGTCTAGCTATTTTAAGCAGAAATGCATTTAATAACATTTATGTGCTTCGAAAATCTTCAGAAGGGCTGAAAAGGCAGGCTGCAGAGGAGGCTTTCAGAAATGACTCACAGGCCGATACCTCAGAATGAACCCGCCAGGGGAGCTGCCGCTTCTAACTAACTCCGTGGAATGTTCTGGAATCAGGAAGCTGCACAGCCCTGGAGTCTCAGTGACAGAAGCTTTGCCTTTGCTTCCGGTGACAGGACACCTTCAGTGGCTCCTCAAACCTGCTAAATCTGCATGAGAGGGAAAAAAAAAATGCCCCCAACTGCTGCCTCTCTGTGCACTTAATCCTGCAAATTCTACGCTCTCTTGGCCACATCCAATCTGCAGCTCCCAAATCCTGGTTGGAGCCCTGTTGGCAACGCAGGCTGGGAAATGCAATTTCCACTTCTCCACCTTCTGCAGAAAAGGAAAACCCAGTAGAAGGAGGTTGGAATGAACGAATGAGATGGATCATAACTGGCAGGCACCCTCACAGAGGTGTTGAGGGGAATACAGCCAAGGCCTCTGCTACCTTATCATTCGTTCATGCATTTGTTTACTCAGGAAAGATTTATTGCCACTTATTGTACCAGGAGCTCAGTGGGGAATGAAACACAGTCCCTGCCCCCAAAGAGCTTGCAGTCTATGCTCCAGACTAAATTGTGCCCCCACCCCCACCCAAATTCATATGTTGAAGCCTTTCCCCTTAAGGTGACTGTGTTTGCAGACAGAGCTTCTAGAAGATATTTAAAGAAAAAAGCAATCATAAGAGTAGAGTCCTGGGCGCCTGGGTGGCTCAGTCGGTTAAGCGACTGCCTTGGGCTCAGGTCATGATCCTGGAGTCCCAGGATCGAGTCCCGCATCGGGCTCCCTGCTCGGCAGGGAGTCTGCTTCTCCCTCTGACCCTCCTCCCTCTCATGCTCTCTGTCTCTCATTCTCTCTGTCTCAAATAAATAAATAAAATCTTTAATAAATAAATAAATAAATAAAGAGTAGAGTCCTAACCTGATAGGACTGGTGATCTTCTATAAAAAGGAAGAGGTAGATCTCTCTCTCTCTCTCCATGGAGACACACAGAGGAAAGGGCATGTGTGGACACAGCAAGAAGGTAGCCATCTTCAAGCCAAGGAAAGAGCCCTCACTGGGAACCGAACCCATGCTGACACCTTGAGCTCAGACTTTCAGCCTCCAGAGCCGTGAGAAGATACATTTCTGCTGTTTAAGCAGCTCAGTCTATTGTATTTCCTTACAGACGCCCCAAGCAAGCTAAGACAGTCCAGCAGGGGTTTGGTCAAGAGAACAGGCAAGTATAACACAGCACGGTGGGTACCAGGGGGCAAGCGCCAAGGACTCTGAGAGCACAGAGGAGGGGGCATCTTGATAAGCCTTGCGGGGTCAACAAAGGCAGTGGGGAATCTGAGGGAACAATACATGGAAAGTTCCAGAAGGAAGAAAAACCCGGGCGTGTTCAATAGGGCTAGAAATGCCCTATTTCTAAGAGATTTGAGGAGTTTGTGGGGAGAGGCGAGTGGTCAACCTAGAGCACTGCATCCTTTACCCAGGATCCAGCCATGGAAAACACTCACGGGTGCACCATGAGGTTACTCACATGTGGCTTTGATAAAGGTAGAGATATGGCAACAACCATGGAGAGGTCTCAAAACTTCCAGGCACAGATCCCCCACTGCCCTTTCTCAGTCGCACGGGATGCCCCGATCTTCAAATTCTGAACCGCCAAGATGTGTGTGCACCATCTCTATTTCAAGGGGGCTGTGGACCTGGGTGAAGCTGATGTACCCCCACGGATCTCTACATCCATAAACAGTGTCGACAAGCTAGCTCCCGGCACCTCCAGGAGAGCTGCATACATAAACAGCACCTTCTGCATCACTAACTAGCTCATCCCAGCATGACCTTGTCCAAGAGTCAGTAAGCAGAGAGGGTGTCCCATCTATCTGGGTTTTCCCTGGACTGGGTGCTCGGCGGGGCGGGGGGGGGAGGTGCGCGGAGACAGGGAGATTCAGTGCAAAAACCAGGCAAATCCTGGGCAAACTTGCACAAGCTGGTCATCCAAGCGCCTTCAGGAAACTTAAGATCCGCACAGAGCTCTCCCAGTCTTGCGATAAAACAGCCCCGTCTCACACAAGAAGTAGGCATCTTCAGACCTGCCCGGCACCCGGAGGCAGGTAAGGCAGGCACCCCGCCCACTCCCGTCCGTGCTCACAAGCCATCCACATCCTTCCACACACACCTGAAATACCCCTGAAGACTCCTCATCCGCAAATGCTGGAGAGTCAACACCTCCAGCAACCGTCCTTGAGGGCTTTTGGAAGACTCACACCCCAGCTTCCACATTCTTTGGGAGCACAGCTGAGAGGCGTGCTCCACACTTCCTCACAAGGAGCCACCAAGCTGGCCTCGGTCACCTGCCCACCAATGCATCCAATGTAAGCTCCTTCCCCGCCTCCCTCCCCCACTTCCCTCAGAGTTCCCCGGGATCACTTCCCTTGCGATCAAATTTTTATCTTCAGGGCCCATGACTGGGGGGAACATGGGCTGATCCCTGTCTGATCCTACAGGAAGACCATCGGAGATAGTAAAGGAGGACAAGTAAGAAGATGACGTCATCACATTTGTATTTTTACAAGAATATAGATAAAAATTCCTGCTTTCATGAAACCTACGTGTGCGGGCAGGAGGCCGCAGTGAGCAGAGTAATGCCCCCCCAAAGCAGTTCACGCCCTAATTCCTGCCATCTGTGAATATGTTACATGACGAAGGGGAATTAAGGTTGCTGATGAAGTGAAAGTCGCCAGTCAGCTGACTAGAATAAAGAGATGATATCGGACGAAGTGGGTAGGTCAGTGTCACTCCATGTGCCGCAAAAAGTTGGAAGACAGGAGGCAGCAGAGGCACCAGGGGAAGAGAAAGAGATGGAATGACAGAAGCCAAGGTGGATTGGGAAGACAGAAAAAGACCACAAGCCAAAACTGCACACAGCTTCTAGAAGCCAAGAAGGCAAGAAAGCTGGTGCTGGCCCCAGGAATGAACGAACGCAGCCCTGCCCTGCAGACATCCTTGATTTTATTGAGACCAATAACACCTGCCATGGTGTTGACCCCTAGAACTATAGGACAGTAGATCTGTATTTGGTTTAAGCACTATGTTTGTGGTGATTTTTTTTCAGCAGCCATAAGCAACTAATGCCAGAGCATAGACAAAACAAAATAATCAAAAATCTGGATAATATTAGAAATAAATCGACTGCCTAGGATGATGATAAGCCTCATGGAGAAAACAGAGCAGCAGAGTGGGCTAGGCTGATGGACACGGCCTGGTTTTAGCTAGAAATCTTTTGTTTGCTTGCTTCAAGATCATGTAGGATGAAAACTTGTCAGCATGGGAGGCCCCCGAAGCGATCTGACCACCATCAAGTACCTGCTTGCATTCCAGTGGGGAGAACGTGTTCAGATTTGTTACCAGCCGACTGCTCCGGGGGGTGGGGGTGGAGGGACCGCAGTCCCTTTCCTCCTGAGGTAATGCATTCAGCATTTGGGAGCAGAATGACCCCACTTGCGGGTTTTCCGTTTTTTATGTTTTTTTTGTTTTTAAAGGTTTTATTTATTTATTTGACAGAGAGAGATACAGCGAGAGAGGGAACACAAGCAGGGGGAGTGGGAGAGGGAGAAGCAGGCTTCCCACGGAGAAGGGAGCCCGATGCGGGGCTCGATCCCAGGACCCTGGCATCATGACCTGAGCCGAAGGCAGACGCTTAACGACTGAGCCACCCAGGCGCCCCGCGGGTTTTCCGTTTTGTAGGAATCATTCTGGTTATCAACGATGTTATCAGGCTAGCTGGTTACAGGCTGCAGAAAAGCCGACTTCCGACAGCTGGCCCTTTACAGGGGCAGAGACATCTGAGCGGAGATTCCCCTTGACTTAGAAGAGCCCAAAGTCACAGACTCACCACAGGGCCAGAAACACCAACATGGAACCACTGTGCTTTCCTGACATGACGCCACACGCCAGACCATAAGCAGCTCTGGCACCTGGGGAAAGAACGCAGTTCTTGGTGGATAATTCTCCAAAGCAACTCAGGAAGGATGTTGTGGGTTGAAAGTGACCCCGGAAAGGTATGTTGGGGTCTTAAACTCTCAGCACCTGTGAATATGACCTTATTTGGAAACAGGGTCTTTGCAGATGTGATTGAGTTAATAGGAGGTCACCTTGGGGTGGGGGGCCATGGAATCCAGTGATGGGTGTCCTTATAGGAGAGGGGGATTTAGAGTCAGAGAGGCCAGAGGGGAGGCCATGTGACCATGGAGGCAGAGGCCGGAGCGATGCGGCCACAGGCCAAGGAGGAGCAGGAATCACCCAAAGCTGGAAGAGGCGAGGAAGGACCATCCCCTGGAGCTTCAGAGCAAGCATGACCCTGCTGACTTCTTGATTTCTGGCCTCCGGGACCGTGAGAAAGCACATTTCCACATTTCCATTGTTTTAAGCCTCCCAGTGAGGAGCAGCCCTCAGAAACTGATACACAGGCTAATCTGGGAAAGGGCTGCGGGGCTGAAACTCTGCTTGGAGCCCCTTCATAATAGGGATGTTCCCCTGTCGAGGCAAAGCCGCCCACAGTCGGTCACGCATTAACCAGCTAAGTGTTCCATCGGAGGCTGCTGAATCTGCTTGTCCCCACAGACCTGAAGCAGAGCCATAAAGCGGCTCACCCTCATTCTCACTGCCTCCCTGCCTCTTGCCCCATGGGTCTCCCCCATGTACCTGGCAGTTGGTGTCCCACTAAACATACCTTCTCGGCCAGAAGCCCTAAGTTCTCCCTCCTCCAGCTTTAGAGTCACCCTCCAAGGTGTTCATTCTTGCTCCCCTTTCCTAGTCAAGGCGCCCATCTCTTTGCACCCAGAAAAGAGGGCTAGAAGGCTGCTCATGTTTCCAGAAGATGTGGGCAGACTTCTGGACATAACATTCCCCCCCAAGCGCCTGTAAGAGTGCCCGGTCCAGAAAGAAGCCCCCAGTAGAGACTCATTGAATGAGGGGTTCCCTCCGCTTTGGCCAGTTGTGTACGGTGGGAATCAACATCAAGCAGTGTGCATGGGCAGTATTACCTGGCAGAGATGTTTTTAAGCAAACAGATCCTTCAAGATCCTTCCGTGCCTTATCTGTGTAGCAACCTTCTGGGCTCTCCTCACCTGACCCTTCTGCCTTGGTCGGTCTGTCGGATGGAACATGTTAGGGACGTGGCCCTTGGACAGCCAAGCTCTCTTTATGCCTCCCATTTACCTCCCTCCTACCCCCACTCCTTTTTTCTCCTAGCTTTTATAAAGGGATGTGGGCATAGCCATAACATCACAAAAAAATGGACCGTGCCAAGCCACGCTTTTGCAAGTCTGCCTTCGACCACTAGGTGGTAGTGTTGCCATGGCTTGCCCTCCTTACCCGGCAATTTGCTAGCAGTGGCCCCAAAGGAGGCATGACTTCATGCTCTCCATTATTTTGACTCGTCTTCACCAATGTTACCCCGGAGAGGTACAGTTTGCAACTAATTTGTTCTGGCAAGTTGACTTCGCTTTCTTGCTTTCCATCAGGTGTTTTGTGGCCATATTATTAGACAATTTTTAAAAATGAATAAATTCTGTTCTAGAGAAGTTTGGGGATTATAGGGAAGAAATTGAGCACAAAGTACAGGGACTTCTCATCTATCACTTCGCTCCACACACAGCATACAGTTTCCCCTGTTGCTGACATCTTGCATTGGCGAGGTACATCTCTGTTATTGAGGAGCCAATATTGATACATTATTTTTTTTTAATGTTTTTTTAATTTATTTATTCATGAGAGTCAGAGAGACAGAGAGAGAGAGAGAGAGGCAGAGGCAGAGGGAGAAGCAGGCTCCCCGCCTAGCAGGGAGCCTTATGCAGGACTCGATCCCAGGACCCTGGGATCATGACCTGAGCCGAAGGCAGATGCTTAACCATCTGAGCCACCCAGGCGTCCGATACATTATTATTAACTGAAGTCTGTAGGTTACCTTGGGTTTCATTCTTGGTGTTGTATATTCTATAGGTTTGGACCAAACATATAGTGGTACATATACATCAATACAATGTCATGCAGAGTATTTTCACTGCCCTAAAAGTCCCCTGTGACTCCTATTCATCCCTCCCTGGCCTCCCATCCAAGCCCTGGGAACCACAGATCCATAGTTTTTCTTTTTCCAGAATGTCATGTAGTTGGAATCATACAGTATGCAGCCTTTTCAGATTGGCTTCCTTCTTTTAGCAATGTGCATTTTCGATTGTTCCCTATCTTTTTGTGGCTGGAAAGCTAATTTCTTTTTAGCCCTGAATAATATTCCATTTTCTGAATGTACCACAGTTTGGTACAGGTTTCCGTACGGACATAAGTTTTCAACTCATGTAATATTAGGGAGCACAATTGGTGGATTGTATGGTAGGACTGTTTTATTAGGTGACTTTTATCAAGAGGTTTGACTGATGGTAAGGAATGATTGGAACCTTTTCATCTCAACACCATCTACAACATTGGAGCCCTCCCTGTTTTCTAGGGATAATCTTGGTCCTTCCTGAAATAGACATAAAGTATCACAGGGGTCCAGGGATGGGAGCTTCCAGTGTGTAAAAGGAACCCAACTCCCCCAACACACACGCCCCCCCATCCCTGTTCACTTGATTGATGAGCAAATGGATCTGCCTTTAACACACTAAGTAGAGTTCTACAGTCTAAATAAAAATAGACTGTGATTCTCTTCTGACTAAAACTAAATTCAAATGCTCAGGTGAAGTGGGTTTAGTAGAAGAAAAACTTTTTTTTTTTTAAGATCTTATTTATTTATTTGACAGAGAGAGACAGAGCGAGAGAGGGAACACAAGCAGGGGGAGTGGGAGAGGGAGAAGCAGGCTTCCCGTGGAGCAGGGAGCCCGACGCGGGGCTCGATCCCAGGACCCTGGGATCATGACCCGAGCCAAAGGCAGATGCTCAATGACTGAGCCACCCAGAAGCCCTGAACAAAAACTTTTTTAAATAAAATAAGTTGGCGATGGTGATTCTGCATTGTAGAGAGATGGCCTTGGTCTCGCAAGTGACTCAGAAACACCCAGATGGGCCCTGAAGAGTAGTTGGGGGTGAGAGACAGGAGGCCCCCTTGGCACGCCTGCAAGGGGGGCTCAGCCTGCCCCCCCCAACCCAACTTAGTAAAAGTAAGAAACCCACACAACAAATGCAGCCTTGGAGGGAGTTGAGAATCTCCAAGGAGCCATGTAGCTGAGAGAACAGAGAGCAGCCCAGCGCCAAGATTAGCAGACAATTAGGGTGGAGACAGGGACTACTTGAAGCCTCTGTATAGGGAACAGCATCCCAGTCAACACACGGAGGTATGCACACACTCACGTGTACACACACACACACACACACGGGCATATACACATGACGCATACCCATGCATGTATGCATATATGAGCAGGTGTGTATGCACACTCCCCACATAAACACACATGCACGCTGTGTGTGTGTGCGCACAGACATGCACGCATGCACAGCACACACTCACGTGCACACACACACACGGGCATATACACATGACGCATGCCCATGCATATATGCATATTTGAGCGGGTGTGTATGCACACCCCCACATAAACACACATGCACGCTGTGTATGTGCATGCACAGACATGCACGCATGCACAGACATGCATAAACATGCACATTACACATACACACCCAGAAGTACACGTGCACACAAATACTCATGCATATATACGCACATGTACATATACACATACAAATGCACACACATGTGCTTAGGCACGGACACACACAGCACACGGAATATAGCAAAAATCCAGATGCCTCTTCCAATAAATGGAACCAACTGAGGGAAGCTAAATCTATACTGGTTAATATTGGCATCCCAAGTGAAGCCTTTCTCTCTGGCATTTGGAGGCCCCCAGGCTGCTAGCTGGCTCGATGCTACATTACAGACCATCGGTTACCTCGCCCAGAACCCCTGTCCCTTCTTGCACAGACTGTCACTCGGCATCCCCACTGGACCAGAGGCCTCTGGGAGATGCGTCATTCTCCAGCAAAGGAAACGCATACTGGCCACCTGGTCCTTCTTTCTCCGGGAAGTCAGGCTCACCAGACACAGAGAACAAGCAAGATAAACCATCAAAGTAAAACTGCTTTGAAAAAAAAAAAAAAAAAAAACTGCTTTGGAGTCCACAGAGGCAACTCAGCAGACCGACGAGTGTTCTTAATTGAACTAAAACTCTAGAGAGAGATCAGGTAATAAAGCAATAATTTAAGAGCAGGGAAGGTAGGTAAAGAGAAGACAGAACAAGGAAGCTCTTAAAGATTAAATACAGACTAGCTCAACTCATCTACAGTGGCAGGAGGCAGAGCAGGGGTGACTTAGGGGTGCCGTGGAAAGGAAGTTCGGGGAAACTCAGCAGATGGGTATGTTCACTCTCTTGATTGTGGTTGGTGATGGTTTTGTGTGTGTCAAACTTACCAATTGTACAGTTTAAATATGTTTAGTTTAGAGTATGCCAGTTATACCTCAATAAAGTCGTTTTATTTTATTAAGATTTTTTTTTTAAGATTTTATTTATTTATTTGAGACAGAGAGAATGAGAGACAGAGAGCATGAGAGGGGGGAGGGTCAGAGGGAGAAGCAGACTCCCTGCCGAGCAGGGAGCCCGATGCGGGACTCGATCCCGGGACTCCAGGATCATGACCTGAGCCGAAGGCAGTCGCTTAAACAACTGAGCCACCCAGGCGCCCCTATTTTATTAAGATTTTATTTATTTATTTTAGAGAGAGAGAGAGTATGTGCAGGGAGGAACAGAGGGGGGGAGAGGTGGGGGGGAAGAATCCCTAGCAGACTCCCCTCTGTGCAAGGAGCCCGATGTGGATCTCGATCCCAGGACCCAGAGATCACGACCTGAGCAGAAACCAAAAGTCACACGCTTAACCAACGGAGCCACCCAAGTGCCCCAATAAAGTGGTTTTAAAAATACACTTGCTCCAGAATGAGCGCTGAGTAATGTATAGAGCTGTTGAATCATTATGTTGTATACCCGAAACTGATACAATACTGTATGTTAATTATACTTCAATTGAAACCACAAATGCTTGCTCCTCAAAAAGCCATGGGAGCAGTGGAAAATGAATGCAAGTTTGAGGAAACTGGTTAGAATGAAGAGCACACTGACCCCCGTCACATCTGTGTAGTTACCCTGAATAAAAAATGTGCTCCCGAATTAAGCCAGACTGGGGGCTGCAGTGTTGGCTCCTCACAGAATGGCTTTCGTGTACTCAGCAATGCTTCGGTTCATGTCCCCCAGCTTGCCTCGATGGAAACTCTGAGAAGCAGTCTGATAAAATGTGCTATTCCTATTGTCGGAGGGATATTGTCAATCATCCATCCATTCCCGCAGCAGTCGGTTATCCGGTGCTTGGGGCTGGGGTCCACAGACACTTCCAGGCAGGTTCTATAATGATTGAATATTGAATACCTGTGTGCCTGGAATCATGCAGCAGACAAGGAGAACCCCACTCTCCCTGTTCTCAGGGGGCTCGCGGTACAAGGCAGAAGCAAGACAATGAAGTGTTAGAATGCAGCACGATCAGTATATTTGATGAAGGTGATAAAGAGAGCAACTATATAGAGGGGACTGCGTAGGGACACCAGATCTCATCCGAAGGGGTGGTGGAAAAGAGGGAGGAAATTTGATGACCCTTATTTGGATGCCTAATCCTTGGAAGTTCCTGGTGATTAACTCAACCATGAATGGAGAAGGCTCCTAAGTCCTTGGCTCTGCTACCCAGCTTCGATGACCCAGCTGTGGTCCTGAACTAAGAGACTGGAGATGGAGATAGAGATGAAGACAATGGGGTAACCTCAGCCAATATTATTCCACAGGAAGTGTGGGCAGGATGTAGTGATGGTCACCTGGACTGGGGAACGGGGGAGGGGGGTGTAAGGAAGAGAGAGCAGTCCACAGAGCTCCTGCCTTCGCCCTGGTGACTGGACAGATTGCAGAGTGCAAATTAAAACAGAACAGAGTGGGATGAACACATTTGATGGGAAAGATGATGACATTCTTGTTGGCTTTTTGATCTGAAGTGTTCTTTGGAAATTAGCCTGTATTTCAGAGGCCAGTAATGGGCTGGGAAGGTGGAAGGGGCAGAGCTTGCTAAAGCCCCAGACGCCCCCATCCCCAGCCAGAAATCACAGTCCCAGGTCAGAGTGAAACAGTCCAGGTGGAAGAAGCTGCCCCTGATGGAGTTTTGTGCATTCTGTTTATTTGCCCTGCTAGGTCAAGGTCACTCACCGGGATGAGTGAAAAATACTAGGACTTTTGTTTATATTGGTTTCTATCTTTAAAAGAAAAGAAAAAGAAAAGAAAGAAGAAAAAGAAAGAAAGAAAGAAAAAGAAAGAAAGAAGAAAGATAAAAGAAAGAAGAAAGAGAGAGAGAGGGAGGGAGGGAGGGAGGGAGAAAGGAATGCTCTGCTGCTTTGCCATGTGGGTTAACTCTGGTACCCATTCCCCCTGCAGTAGCCAGACTGGCAGGTGTCATGAGGATGCTCACGGCACCCTGAAGGGACAGCTGGAGCTCCAGGTGGCATGGAGTGACACAGCTCTTCACACCTTCTTTGCTTTCCAAATTTTGCTGTTACTGCAGGTCCCAAATTCCCATTAAGAGAAATTGCAAATCACGTTATCCAGTTTTTAACTAAACCCATCCTCATGAAAATGGACAAGTGCCTTACAAAGATGCCTGCTAGACAATGGTATGAAGAGATTTCCACGGAAGGAAGCAGGGGTGAGCCGAGAGAAAGGGACCAACTGCTAGCCAACTGAAGAAGTAGTTTAAGAGAAATAAATAACCTGGCCCTTCGGGGTCAAAGCGACATTTAACAGCGAATGAGAAAATAACCACTTTTTGCTGGAAACATGTACTACGGGGAGAAGATTCTGAAAACAGTAGTTTGGAAAGATTTCTATCATTGGTGATTTTACTGCCAACAAACGACATGTGACATCTATCAGAGCTCTCATATCTCACACTTGAAAACTTGGAAACACAATTTCCTAACCTGTTAAAAAGCTTCCAAGGGATTCTGTGCATTTTAAAACCCATTTGTGAAACATATAAAAATGAATAACTTCCAATTAATTTGCCAGAACAACTCACTGACATCAAGGAACATGGAAATTTACTAACTGCATCACGTAGTGATAATAATAAATAATAACAACCGCTGGCATGTTTGGCAGATGGGATTGAAAAATGAATATTCTGATTTAGTAAGCAGAGTACATAATACCTACCATGTGACTCACTATGATTTCCCAAAAGGATGAAGCACATTTAATCATATCACTCCCAATAAGACATCATTAATAAGTAACTGAGAGTTACAGAAGATTTTTGAGAAAACAGGGTATTTTTGATGGTTGATAAAGACTTTGCCTTTTTGATCTTCCAAGCTAGAAAAGATGAGGGTAAAAACATGATAAGCATTCAGGAGTGTCTGGCCGGCTCAGTCAGTGAGCATTCAACCATTGATTTTGGGGTTGTGAGTTCAAGCCCCACGCTGGACGTAGAGATTATTTTAAAAAAATAAACACTTAAATTTGTATTTATTTCTCTTTTCTTATACTTTTTTTCAAAGATTTTATTTATTTGAGAGAGAGAGTGAGTGAGAGAGAGTGAGCACAAGCCGGGGAGGGGCAGAGGCAGAGGGAGCAGCAGACTCCCTGGCTGAGCAGGGATCCCAAGGACGTGGGGCTCAATCCCAGGACCCTGGGATCATGACCTGAGCCGAAGGCAGACGTTTAACCGACTGAGCCACCCAGGCACCATTTTATACTTTTAATAAGTTTATTTCTATGTATGTTTTATAATAAGCATCACATACATTATGAATAGAGTGAAAGAGACCTAATTTACAAATAAATGTTTTTAATTATGCATAATATAGGTTATTAATATGTTATTACATACATTATCTGCATATATTTCTATATTCATAGATGATGAACATATATTAATATACCATATTACATATATATTAGATACTATTGATTCTAATTATTTTTTACTATATTATGCATACTATACATAAATATACTTGCTTACATCTATCAATGCATATGTATATATTATAATCATATACGTATATTTATATAATGTATGCATGTATTATACTCATACCTACATTTGTAATCCTCCTACCTTTCCCTAGTGTATTCACTCTCCCACATTCCCGGAAGACTACTTCACATCTTCTTCTCTTGCCTTAAACTCTCCATGCCACACTCCTCATCCTCACCCTCAGGTAATGGTATCACTTCCTATTTCACTGAGAAGACCAGAGCAACCACAGGGAACTTTCACTTTGTCACCAGCACCAGTGGTGAGCTTGCTACCTGCTCTCGGTGGCGATAAACGGATTCCATTCTTCCCTCTGGACCCGCCCCTCCACACTGATACTAGGTGCCCTCCCTCCTATTGGCACAAAGATGGCTCCAGAAATCCCCCCTTGCCCCACCCAGTCATCAAGCTTTCTTTGTCTACTGAGTCATCTCCATTAGTACACAAACCTGGTATTTCTCCTCCCATCTGTAAATACAAACAAAGCCCTATTTCTTCCCATTCCTCTGTCCACCTCCATAGCACAGCCTCTTGAAAGAGTTGCTTAGACTCATTGAATTCAATTCTTCTTCCCCCAGTTGGGCACTTATCTCCCACCATTTCTCCAAAATTTCTCTTGCCAAGACCAGTAATGAAATCCAAAACTCAGTTCCCCATCCTCCTCAAAGCCAACCTTTTGGCGGCATTGGACATGGAAAACCCCTCTGTCCTCCGTGAAGCACTCTGTTTCCAGGACACCGCACCTGCCCGGTGGCTCCCTGGCCTCTCAGCCCACCTTCCCAAGCACCACTGCTGACTAATGTCTGAGTTCATACCCCTCTCCTCACTCCAAATGGGATCCTGATGGCCTCATGCCTTTATATTCTATCTAGAGCTGCATCTCCCACAGCATGCCTCCAGCCTTCTCCCTGTTAACTCCAGATTCTTTACCCAACTGTCTCCTGAGCAGCTCCACTTGCAGCCCTAAGTGGTCTCTCGAGCCTAAAGTGCCCCAAAGTGAGCTCCTGATAATGTTCCCTCCTCAACCTGCTCCTCTCAGAGTCTTTATCTAGGTTAGAAGTGGCTCCTTCCCTAAAGCTATGCGGACCTAAGCCTCTGAGTCAGCCTTGACCCCTCTCTTTCTTTAAGTATGGTAGATACAATAATGGTCCCCCCAAAGATTTCAACCTGCTAAAATCCGGAACCTGTGAATATGCTATCTTACAGCCCCTGCTCCTTGTGCGTTTGTGAGCACGAGGTCGTCATTATTTAATACACCAGGCACTTCTGGGTATCACCAGCAAATGAGATGTGGTTCCTATGCTATAGGGTAAAATCAAAGAAGGGACTCATCACATTGGTTAAAAACCGTTCCTGGGAGAGGCCAGTGATATCCTACCCCACTTCCTAAAAGGAACTACCTCCTGTTGGAATGATGACAATGACTTCAGCCTGACCTCAGGACAGTCTAGCTCAGCACACACATGTGCCTTCTAAGGACAGGCTGTGAATAGACTGGGTATAAGGTGGGACTTGTCCTTATGTCTCATCCATCTTGCTATCTGAAGAGAAGAGCTCATTAGCATAAGAGCTCATTGGTCCCTAGACCCTGTTGGTTCACAATCCCCTTGGGAACTTCCCAGCAGTAAATCTGAAACTGGCACCCATTCGCAGAGGGCCGGGAGAGACCAAAGAAAGAGGCCAACCACTCAGGGCTGGTGGGTGTCAGGTTTAATAAGCAAGGGAACTTGCCTACGAGGCTCGTCTCGGGCAGCAGCGAGATGAATGGATCCCTGCACGGGGCCTAACACCAAATCTTAAAAGTGGATAAAGAGGCCCTAACCGGGTTCAGTTACCAGTACCATACAGGTGTTCTCAACACCGCATTCCCATCTCCAGGTTGTGTCTCCCAGCCTCTGGGAGCAGGAAAGGCCAGTGGAATCCACATTCCAAGGACAAGGAAGGTGGGGAGAAGCCTCCAAGTGCCCAGGTCCAGCTTACAGGTCAGCTGGCAGTCATGTCTTTTCAATGACCTTACCCAACAAGTCCAGACCCTGCCCGGGTATTCATTCCCCTAGAAGCTGGCCAGAGGGGAAGATCCACTTACCTGTATTCTCACTGTTAAAGGACTTTAACATAGAAGAGAGAAGGGGGGGGGGGGGCGCCTGGGTGGCTCAGACGGTTAAGCGTCTGCCTTTGGCTCAGGTCATGATCCCAGGGTCCTGGGATCGAGTCCCGCATCGGGCTCCCTGCTCCGTGGGAAGCCTGCTTCTCCCTCTCCCACTCCCCCTGCTTATGTTACTTCTCTCACTGTGTCTCTCTCTGTCAAATAAATAAATAAAATCTTAAAAAAAAAAAAAGAGAGAGAAGGGGGTTTCCAAGTGGGAAACACAGGACCAGGAATATAAGTATAATCTTCCATTCTGAGCCTCTCCTCTGTGCCAGGCAGAGGTCGGGCACTGTTTCTAGCCCTTCAACACTTCTGACAGGAAGCTACTTACATCACCTTTCTATACAAGAGGATTTGGAGAGTCAGAGAGGGCGAGTGACTCCCCCAAGGCCACGGAGATATAACGGACAGAACCGAAACTTAGACCACATGTCCCTGGCTTGTGAAGCCACACAGGAGATTGCATGATACTATGACAGGATTCCTGATTTTAGCTCAATACAAAGGAAGATATTTTGAACAAGGAGAGCACACTGAAAATGCATGGCTGTGAATTTCCAGAGGTAGATACCTCTTCTCTTATGTACCCATCCTCGACCCCCAATGGCCTCAAGATGGCCCAAGTGACAACCGGCTTCTGGATAACCACTGAGGTACACTTTCTAGGACTTTCCTGAGGCCCGGCTACATGGCTGCCCTTGGCTACCATAAGGCACCCTACATTAATTTAACATTTTTTTTCAAAGATTTTATTTATTTAGTTGACAGAGAGAGAGAGACAGCGAGAGAGGGAACACAAGCAGGGGGAGTGGGAGAGGGAGAAGTGGGCTTCCCACGGAGCAGGGAGCCTGATGCGGGGCTCTATCCTAGGTCCCCAGGATCATGACCCGAGCCAAAGGCAGACGCTTCTCTCCTGTTTAAACTGGCTCCAGAGGCTTTGGTTACTTGCAACCAGAAGAATCCCAACTCACCTAAAAACCACACAGGTGTCAGCTACCTTGAAAGACAACTTAGGATGATAGAGAAGCCAGTGAACTCTCTAAACTTGGAAAGGCAAAAGAACCAAATTCCAATATTTCTCTCAAAACCCAGTTTATAACTCAAGCTTTCTGATTTAAGAAGCATCAGAAGACCATAGCAAATAACAGGGATTTTAAAAGTGGAATTTAATTTTTAAAAAGATTTTTATTTTATTATTTATTTGAGAGGGAGAGAGAGAGAGAGTGAGTGAGTGAGAGAGTAAGGTGAGAGAGAAGCAGACTCCCCGCTCAGCAGGGAGCCCAATGAGGGGCTCAATCCCATGACCTGAGCCGAAGGCAGACGCCTAACCCACTGAGCCACCCAGGTGCCCCTAAAAGTGGATTTTAAGAATGAAACTTGATTAGGCTTGATCAGGGGGAAAAGTTCCTTTCCCTAAAAAAAGAAAAAAGAAAGCCAAAACAGCAACAACAACAACAACAACAAAACAGCATATATTTTTATTTGTTTTATGGAAGGTAACAAAATAGAAATTTTCAAATGACATATTTGAGGGGTTTACTCATTTGAGCAGCCTTTGGAACAGTTAATCCTTTGTAATGGCAAACACTCATAAAGTCAGCTATTTGCCTTTTATCTTAAATAAAATGTTTAAAGGTCTATAATTTCTCGAGTGCGCAGAAATGCTGTTGGCTCATTTAATAAGCATTCAGCAAGTGCCTACTGCACGCAGCCCCCTTCAATTTCCACAACAAAACAGAAAGCAATCGAAAGTGTCATCCAATGAAACTTTCCCACCTGGCAAATGAATAGGCTGGCTTTTCTGGGCAGAGGCATGTTTGCATAACTGGGCTGCATTAAATGTAAGAGACAGATGCTAAGAACAAAAATAACCAAATGTGGCTTTCTGGGCACCTCGTCTCTCATATTCAGTAATTACAATGGCCGACGTTTAGGAAGGAGTTAGGGGAGGAAAATGAACGGGAAATGGTAGGATATATTAATTAAAATTTGTGTCCCTTCCCTCATTAAAAAAAAAAAGAATCTCTGAGAGCAGCTCTTTACCGACGTTGGTTCCTTTCCCTTCGGGGTATCTGAACATCTGGATTAAATCTATTCCTGCAAGCCAAGGAAAAGGGAAGGCTCTCTACTAGGTGCCCAACCAGGAAGCAGGAGTCGGTCTTGGATTCCATCACCACAGTTGGAAAAAGAGGAACAGCTAACAGTTCCCAAAGGACACGTTAGGAATTTTTGTACCTGTTTGATGGTAGAACAGCTCTTAAAAGATTGCCCCCAAGTTTAATGGATTTCACCCTTAGCAAGTTCTGCAATCAAAGTTAAGCAGCATCTTGGGTTTGGTTTCCACCTATGCTGCTGACAGCAAGTTTTCTCTTTTTTTTCCCTCCTTGGGAAAGGCCACTGAACATTAGTGTTAGCATCAGTGAGGGCATAAGACACAGGGGTCTGCCTTTCTTAAATTTATGAGGCATGACAAAGATGGCAGTTACTATAAAAGTTTATTTTCAAAGTGGAAGGAAGAATCGGACATTTTATGACTAAGTATTCTGCCGGCAATAGGGCAAGAACCCCAGGCATGCCCCTAGATGAGGAAGGGGTGATGTTAATCCTAATTATTGAGAGATTCCGTCATTTAGCTCTGATATTTTTTTTAAAAGATTTTATTTATTTATTTGACAGAGAGAGAGAGAGCACAAGCAGGGGGAGTGGCAGGCAGAGGCAGAGAGAGAAGCAGGTTCCCCGCAGAGCAAAGGAAGCCTGATGTGGGACTCAATCCCAGGACCCCAGGATCATGACCTGAGCCGAAGGCAGTCGCTTAACCAACTGAGCCACCCAGGCGCCCCGCTCTGATGGTTTGAGAGCTCTCTATCTCTCAAGCATCACGCCCAGCGCTGGTCCTGAGTACCTGAGAGTGAGCCCTTTCTTAGGATTATCACCCTGCCCCCCATTTTGAACCTCAAGCACCTCTTTCCTTTGCTCTCAAATTCCTACCTCTTGCATCCCTCCATTTCTTTTCTTCTCTTTTGTTTTTCCCTCTCCTCTCCTTTTCCGCACTGTTTTTCTTTGGTTTCTTCCCATTGTTCTGTGTCCTAGCGTCCCCAGGGGCAGAGGCAGCTCAGGATGAGAGCAGAGTTG
>NC_058403.1:10335904-10351956 GCF_002201575.2 Neomonachus schauinslandi
CCTAGCGTCCCCAGGGGCAGAGGCAGCTCAGGATGAGAGCAGAGTTGGTGCTCTGCTTTGCCATTTGCTACCTCTTTGCTTGTGGGAGGGTCATTCGATCTCTGAGCCTCAATTCTAAGACCTGGGATTGATAATACCTGTGGGGGGGGACTATGTGAGCTGGTTTCTGTGTATACCCTTAAATTAAAAGCTACCCAAATGAAATCGGTATTATTATTGGGATCACACAGACAGCTAGGAAAAAACGTCACTGTCTTTACTTTGCTGCCTAGAGAGGGAGAGGAGAGAGACGGTGGTGGGAATCCAAAGTCACTGAAGGAATGTGTGACTGTGCGTCTTAGTAATGACTAAGTCAATGACAGGTAACTCTGTCTTTACCACTTGCCTGAGGTTGAACTTGTGCCTTTCTCTTCTTAGCTCAGCAGCTGGCCAGCTGTGATGGCCTGCTCTGTGTGCATTTTAGGTTTCTTTTTCCTGGTGCGTTTCCCGCTCACATGCATTGTCCCCTGGCCCTCTCTGCTTGCTCTAAGCAGCTTAGGCTAAGCCTGGATTGAAAGAGCGTCCTGTCCTAAGGGTGATGACAACAGGGACCCAACCCAGCAACGGGTTGCCTGGGTGTTGTTTTTCCAAAACTGGTGCCTCATCCCCTTTGTTACCCTTTTCGGAATGTCCGGCCAAGTTTACAGAGAGTTTTCGACTCTGCAGTGTCACCCACTCTGCCACAATTCATCTAACCCCTTGTGGCCTTTAGCACATTCTCTGTTTCGTAAAGACTAGCTTCATTGAGATATAATTTACATACCATAAAATGCGCTCTTGAAAGTACAATCCAGTGACTTTTAGTGTATTTACCGAGTTGTGCAAACATCACCACATTCCAATTTTAGAACATTTTCTGTACCCCCCTCCAAAAAAAAAAAAAAATACCCTTTAGCACTTACTGCATCTTCTCTCCTCTCCCAGTCCCTGACAACCACTAATCTACTTTCTGTCCCTGTGGATTTGCCTATCTTGGACATTTCATATAAATGGGATCATATAGTATGTGGCGTTTTGTGACTGGCTTCTATCACTTAGCTTGATGTTTTCAAGGTTCATGATGTGGTAGTGTGTATCGGAACATCATCCCTTTTTATGAATGAATAATATTCCATTGTGTGGATGTACATCTGGCTTACCCATTCATCTGTTCGTGAATATTTGGGTTATTTCCACTTTGGGGCTATTTTTGTTTTATTTTGTTTTATTTATTTTTAGAGAGAGAAAGAGGAGAGAGAGCACCAGCAGGAGGGCAGGGGGTAGGGGCAAAGGGAGAGAGAGAGAGAAAGAATCTTAAGCAGGCTCCACACTCAGGACGGTGGGGCTATTTTTAATAACAATGCTATGAACATTTGAATATTGGTTTTGTGTGGACATATGTTTTCATTTCTCTTGGGTTCATACCTAGAGAGGAATTACTGAGTCCCGGGGTAACTCTATGTTTAACTTTTTGAGGAGCTGCCAGACTGTTTTTCCAAAGTGGCTGCACCATTTTACATTCCCACCAGCCATGATGGTTCCTACATTTCTTGATTTATCTCTGCATGCATATTACTGCTCCACTTGGATTTAAGCTCCTAGTGGCCACAAACCCCTGGGAGATTGTCACAATGGGAACCACAGCACACGGATATGTTCTGAATAAATCTCAGCTATTAGTTGGATATACTTTTTGTTATATTCAGTTACAGTTCTTAGCTAAATTGGGTAAGCCCACTTTAGGAGAAAACACAGGTCTGATTTCACACCTTCCAAAGAACCCTACACAGAAACAGAGTTACCATGTATTGGGTCCTTACTGGACTCAACCATATACAACCTCATTTTTCAGATAAGGAAACTAAGATTCAGGTTACTCATCCAAATAATTAACAGCAAAGCTGAAATTCAGACCCAAGTTTTCACTGCATCACGTTGTCTTTCACGGTGAAGCAATTCTATCTAATCCTCAGGGAGAGAGAGGCTTATTTGAGAACTTGTGCTTTCCCTCTATAAATTTCCCAAAGGTAGGGACCAGTGTTTTGCTCCTTTCGTTAACTCCACTTGCACATAGCGTAGCGGCAACTCAATTTACTTCTGATTATAACAATGATATAATGACTAATACGCTGAAATATAAAAGTAAGGTATTGTCACGGTCTAGTTCAATCTTTGTTGCGACTATATGTAATGATATACGGTAAGCCTCTAACCCCACCCCCCCACCTTGCAATGGCCACGGAGCCTTAGCCAAAACTGGATCTCGCTTAAATCCCCCAAAGTTGGCCTTTGTGCCTCAAAGCGTCACCGCCTGGGAACCAGAGAAGCTCTGCCTCTGCAGCTATCATTCGGGCGCCCAAGACACTGACTGATGCCATTCAGCTGACACCAGCTGTCGGAAAAGCGGAACTGGCTGAAGAGGCCTTTGCCCCTAACCAGCATGGCCACCCTGAGGCTTCGGACTGAGGGCGGCAGAATGGGGATCACGTGAGGAGAATTCCGTTCTTTTATTGGCTTTCTCTCCTGGAAGGGCGGGATACAATAACCCGTGGGGGCCGGCCTTAAAGGGCCCGCCGCTAAGTCCGCCCGAGCTCCGCCCCCCGGGGCTGGGCGGGGTCGGCGCGCGGAGGCCGCGTACGGGGGAGCCGTGGTGACCGCCGCCGGCTGCGACGGGAGCCGGAGCGGGTTAACCGCCGAGTCGGCGGGCGGGAGAGCGCGAAGAGCGCGCGCTCGAGGCCGGCTCAGTCGACGGGGGCGCACGGGGGCGCGCGGGCTCCGGCGCGGGGATGGAGGACGCGGTGGCCGGGCCCCGGCTCCGGGCGGCGGCCGAGGCGGCCGAGTCGCGGGCGCAGCCCGGGGTGACGCTGAGGCCCTTCGCGCCGTTCTCGGGGGCGTCCGAGGCCGACGAAGGCGGCGGCGACTGGAGCTTCATCGACTGCGAGATGGAGGAGGTGGACCTGCAGGACCTGCCCAGCGCCACCATCGCCTGCCACCTGGACCCGCGCGTGTTCGTGGACGGCCTATGCCGGGTGAGGACCGGGCCGGGCGGGCCGTCGGGCGGCGGGCGGACACTTGTTGCCCGGAGGAGGCGGCGCGGGTCGCGGCGCCCAGGTCCCGGCCAGCCCGCGGCAGCCTCTGCAGCCCGGGCCGCCGGCGGGGCCGGGAGGCGACCCTCAGCGACGCGGCGACGCCCTCGGCCGCCCTGCCGCGGTCCCCTCCTGGCCCGGCGGGGGCGGGGGCGCGCTCCCGGAGGGTCCCGGGTCCCTGAGCACCTGCCGGGCCGCGCGCGCACCCGGCGCAGGGGCTCTCTGCGCCTCGCCTTTGACGGTGGCTGGTTGCCGCCTCCCAGGGACGCTCCGGCCCCTGGGTGTCTACTCGGGTGGGAATAGTAGGGGTGGGGGAAATGAAGTAAGGGACAGTCAAGGGATGAATTCGCACCCGGAGTGGCCGGGAGCTCACACTGCCGCCCCTGGGGCATGTACCGTCGCTCTGCACTTCTCCTTTGGGGAAGGGGCTCCCCTCATTCATAGGGAGCAGGAAACAGACGGGAGCGGCGACGTGACTCACTGTTCATAAATAGGACAACGTCTCTGCATTCTCAATCTGCACTGTTGGAAGAAAAGCCAATGTTTGGGTGAGGATCTGTGGTTGCTCATTATCCTGTGGCTGGCCAGTTTTGGTCGAATGGTGTTGGGGGGAAGGGACCCATTCTCTAGGCCTTCAGGATAGTCAGGAATCTTGCTCCCTGAAGGGGTGACATGCCACCATCAAGACAGTACATGAGGAGCTGATTTTTTTTTTTTTTTTAATCTACCCAGTTTAGAAACTTAGGAGGCTGAGGGGGCAGGTATGAGTAATTAATGGTGGTGGCGGGGAGGAGGAGTTTATTTCAAATCTGCAATTAGTGTGCAGAATAAAATTTGGACAACGTAGGCATTGCAGAACAAAGCCTGTCTTTGGGAGACAGGCCTCTTGAGGAGAGCAGCTGATGCTTTCCATGCCTGGCTCTGGGTCTGCATATACTGTCAAGGAACTTGTAGTTGAAGGTTGCTGCCAAGAGGAACACCACTGTGGAACAGAGAATGGTGTGCTCGCGTCCCATTTATTTGTATTTTACGTGCGCATCCACTTTCAGAAAGGATTTACAATGGCTGTGTGCTTAGGTGAGCTGTGCATGCTTTCTAAAGAAACGATTGTTATAAAGGCAGGGTCTCCCTCATCGTATTCTAAAACCTTTTCTCTTCCTGAGGCTACGGTCTAGCCAGTGCATCGAGTCTCTTTCCTAGGGGTCTGAGGCGGTCTTTCTAATGGAGCAGGGTCAGGTCGTGTAAGGCTGTGCTTATTTACTTGGGTGTCTAGCAATTCATAGTTTTACAGTCTTCCCAGTAAGTACTGGGGACATTCCTGAAATTGCTTTGTGTGTGATTTTGTCCACTTTGCGCGCTGTTCATTTTAACAAATGTTTGAGACTCTGCCTGGGCCAGGCACTATTCTAGGCTCTGAGGGGACTGCGGTGAGTGGCATCACAACCCTGCCTGCGGGGCTGACCTTTCTGTTGGGGCAACAGACTGTCAACAAATATTAAATATGTCAGGAGGTGATCTTGCTATAGGAAAAAGTAAGACGGAGAAGATAGGGGAAGAGGGAGTGGGGGTCTGGGAGGGGAGGGAGATTGCTGTTTCTGTTTTGTATTAGATGATCAGTGAAGAGCTTACTGACAAAGTGATATTTTGAGCAGAGACCAAGGGCTTAGCATTCAGTCCTTTATTTATTCTTTTGCTGTGTGTGGAATGCTTCTTATGTCCCAGGCACTGGCTTAGGCCCATGGGGTAGAGCGGTGAACACAATGAGCTTTCTGCTTATGCTCTAGTGGTTGAGGAGGGGTCTGATAACTGAGAAGAATAAGTGAACAAGTACGGTGGAGAAAGTAACATAGGATGATATGCTAGAGAGTGAGCAAGGAGAGGACAGGGGCTGAGTCCTACCAGTCCTAAGGGGGACACGGTGGTGGTTCGAGTTAGTAAAGAACAGGTGAATCGGGGCAGGACTGAGGGAGTCAGCCAGGGGTGTTGGATCGAGGGGAGGAGGCGGTACTGCTGGAGTCCTAGCTGGCGGGCTGGAGCTGCAGAAGTGAAGGGGTGGGATTAGGGTGCAGGGAGTGGCAGGGAGGGGACACCCCCCACTTGCCCTGGCTTTCTGGTCTCCTTGGCGGAACCCAGCTGGCAGCCAGGAGGCCAGGGAGCCCAAGCAGTGCAGTCCATAGGTGGGGTCAGCCTTCCAGAGCCCAGAGAAAGGGTAGAGAGGGCAGCGCATGGCCCTGGGGTCAGTGCAAGCAAAGAGGACATGCAGAGAGGTGTCACCGTGGGACCACTGTAGAGTGAGTGGCCCCAGAAGATCTCTCGGCACAGCTTGGACTTGGCTGGCAGGAGGAAGCTCCTTGCGTAGATTTTGTGTGGCCAGCGTCCAGGCAGAGGGAACAGGAGGGAACAGCAAAGCCAGAAGTTCTCGGCTAGTGGCGAACTGACTGAGGGCGTGAAGGGCGCCTCATGGCCATGGCCGAGTGAGAGATGGTAGGGGGTGGCTAAGGTTGGACACAGCCGGGGAATGGTACTATGGGGGGCCTTGGCGGCCCTCGGAGGGGTTGGGATGTTATTCTAACAGCAGAGCAGAGTGGAGAATTGTCTCTCGGGGAAGGAGGGTGGGTGGTCAAGAGAGGAGGCAAGGAGACCCCTTAGGCAGCTCTCGCCTCTCGTTGTCTAGGGGAGCTATGAGGGTGTTTGGATTTGGGTGGGCGTGTTGGAGTTGGAGCCTGTCTTCTCCACCTGGAGGGTCCAGAGCTTCAGAAGGGGGCGGGGAGCTTTGTGCAACATTTTTTGCACAACCCTAAGCTCCCATAAGATGTCAAACAATCAGTGAAGACACAACATTTACTGGGCTAAGGGAGTCACAGGCCCCGAAGGCAAAGAGCTTTGCTATGAGGGGCAGTGAGAGCAGAAATCACTGGGGGGCGGGGGTAGGGGGGCCTTTGGTGAGCCTTCCAGTAAAAAGAATTTCTCCTTCCGCTGAAACCATCCCTCTAGGTGGGAAGGTATGGCTTCCGGCAGCCTTATTATTTTCAAGGCGGTTCTCCCTCAAGGCCGGCCTGATCCCACCTTTGGGTGGTGTAATGAAAATGTCCTGCTTCGGGTCTGTGTCGTCTGACCCCTGAGTGGGCGGACCGCTCACTGTGTTGCTGACGGAGGTCCCTGTGCTGGGGGCTGGCCGTCCCCCGTCCTGAACCAGTCCCTTGGAGGGTCACTGGATGAGTGATGGTTAGCCTGGTAGGGCCGCTAGAACGACATGCCACAGCCTGGGTGGCTTATAAACAACAGACGTTTATTTCTCACCATTCTGGAGGCCAGCGTGGTGGGGTGATGGTCCTCTTCTGGGCTGCAGATTTCTCAATCCATCCTGCTGCGGTGGAAGGGAGGAGGGGGCTGGGGGCGGGGGTGGGGGGCTTTTTCATCAGGGCACTGGTCCCATCCAGAGGGCTCCACCCTCGTGACCTGAACACCCCTAAAGGCCCCACCTCCTCATACCATTACCTTCAGGGTTTAGGATGTCAGCGTGTGAATTTGGGGGGGAATATAAACATCCAGACCACGGCAGACGATGTGAAGGAAAAAGACTGTGCCAAACTTCTTTTCCCATGTTCCTATTATTCTCTGACCATAGTCCTGATAGAAGGAAATTGATCTGAACCACCAATTCATTTGGGAATTTATGTCAGAAGTCTTTTTCTAACCATAACAGTTAGGTGTGATAGGTAAAGTTTGTCAGCCAGGTCATTGTCAGTGCTGTAAATAATTTACAATAAATGTGTTCGTTAAATGCTTGTCTAAAAAACAATTGAAACTGTATCATCATTAATTTCAAGTAGTATTACTAGAGAGATTCACGCCATTACAAATGAGTGACAACTTTTATTAAAAGAGGATCATTTTCGGGGCATCTGGGCAGCTCAGTAGGTTAAGTGTTTGACTCTTGATTTCAGCTCAGACCGTGATCTCAGGGTCCTGAGATCAAGCCCCATGCAGGGCTCTGCGCTGGGTGTGGAACCTGCTTAAGATTCTCTCCCTCTCCCTCTCCCTCTGCCCCTCCCCACCCCTCTCTCTCCCTCTCTAAAAAAAAAAAAGAAAAAGATTATTCTCTCTTGTACAAATATTAGTTTAGCATATCCCATTACTGTTCTGTTTTTACAAACCTTTTTTTTTTTTCCTGAGAAAGCAAAACAGTGCTTTGAACCAGTAATTGCATGCGCTTTGGCTCATTGGCGGTGGTCCGTTGGTTCCCTAGAATAAGCCCATTTATTCAGTCCTCATCAAGCTCACCAGAAACTTAGGAGTTCTCAAATAATATTCTGTGAGTTTCCAGACAGCGAGCATAGTTCCATAGGGTAATAGAAACAAACACCACTTTTCCTGTTGTCTGAAACATGAATGCGTATTTGACTGATAGAGCTTTGCCCGAAGGCTGTCAGAAAATATTAATCATCAGAACATTTACTCTTCTCTAGTGAATAAACTCACTTTCCCTAAGACAAATGTCCACTTAAGATTTGTGATACTGACATGCTTTTCTTTTAGTGGCAGGAAATATTCTGAGAGTCATAAAAGGAGTTTGAGTGGTGGCTTTGAATTCTTTGTATCAGGGAGGACCCCAAGTCCGATTGCACCTTAGCTGCACATGAGAGTCCCTGGGGAGATTTAAAAATCGTCCAGGCTCCAGGCCACCCTGACCAGCTGCAGTCTCAGGGGCTGGGAACCGCCTGGAAAGAGTTGCCTAAAAATCTCCCCCAGGCGATTCTAATTGGGAGTCAAGGATGAGGACCATTGTTTTACCTGGAAGGGGTTTTGCCTGACCAGAGGCCTTGTTGTGCCGTGAAAATATCATTGAATTATTGGTCATTGGGTTCCATTTTGAGCCAGATCTGTGCCTTGATTTCCTCTGAGTCTAAAATAGAGTCAGGCTCTTGGTCTGGCGCCTCCCTCCTCTGAGTGGTGTTTGACCTTGTAGCTGGAAAGCTGGATGATTGGCTGTCGGCCCTGGAGCCCTCGCCTTTGGGAGGTGACATATGAGATAAGAGCCTGTACTTTAACATGGGGTTGCCTCCCGGCGCCTTCCTACACATCCCCTCCCGCATCCCCTCCCGCTGCTGCTCAGTCTCCAGCTAAATGGCAGATCCTGGGCTGGTCCTCCCCGAACTCCTGCTTTGGTAGACAAGACACCATCCAGCAGTAATTGATGACTGAGATGTTTTTGAGGTCCAGGGTAGCAGGGCTGGTATGCATCGTTTCTGCTCATAAGATTGTAGGTACTTGGCGGTGTTTCTGTCTGTCCCTGTTCCAAGTCAGTCTGTGGCTGCGTGTTGGAAGATGGGACATTCCAGCAGATCCGTAGCAGGCAGGGTCTACGGTGGTATAAACTCCAGGCGCTTTCAGGCCTTTTTACCTTTCGCCCTAGTGTCATGGGCGTGTGGTTTCTCCAACTGAAACTATGCCTAAAATTGCCCCTGAAGCCCCCTGAAGAGTAGAGAGGCGGTAAACCGATGTGGTATGGTTTGATTTACTTGGAAGAGTCCAGAATGTCGTATGTTTAAAAAAAACCCAAAACCTATGTGTTATATACGTGCAAACTTTATTTGAGAATTTATCCACTATTTCCCTAATTTTAGAATTTCTGACGCTTACATAAGTCATGATTCTTCATATCTGTGAGCTCCCTTTGAACCCTTCCCAGCACTCCCTGCGTGAGCAAGTGTGTGGTTCCCTTTCAGCTCCAGCCACCGCCACCACGCATCACTCACAGCATTTTTCCTCAGCAGCAGAAGCTTCAAATGTCATTGCCCGTAGCTGCAGGCTTTCCGAGCCCCAAGACATTACATCAGAGAACAAAAAACAAATCGGCTTTGTGATAGAACAAAATAGCTAAAGCAGAGGCTATTAGGTTCTGATTCCTGTGTTGATATTTCAGGCTGTAGTCTTCCTCTCTTTCCTTTTAAAAAATGTAATCAGATGGTCGAGTCCCCACTTTGCGTCTCTGTCACTTGAGGGGGGCCCGTTGGCCCTGGTCTGTGACTGCAGGACTCCAGCAGTGGGGGGGGGTGGCAGAGAGAGACCCCCTCGGCATGCATGTTCTACACCCCATTGTCAGGACACACGCCAAGGGCAGTGGGGGAGTGCCAGTCCTTTGAAATACAATTCAGTGGTGAGAAAGAATTTTTTTCTTTTGCAAATACTAATCACCACCCAAAATGTGGGGATGCATAAAAAGAGCTCTTCTGCCCTCATGGGGCAAAACAGATACGCTTTTAAAACATAACATTAGGAAAATATTAATTACCTTGACTCAAAGTTTGATGTTGGGGGAAGGGTTGGCTTCGTGTATGGATGTCAATCATTGTCGAAACCCTTTGCTGTATTTGATTTAGTTGGCACAGAATGTTTTAATTAATTTATTTTTAACCTCAGGAGATTGATTGATTGATTGATTGATTTAAAAAGATTTTTATTTATTTATCTGACAGAGAAGGAGATAGTGAGAGCAGGAACACAAGCAGGGGGAGTGGGAGAGGGAGAAGCAGGCTTTCCGCCAAGCGGGGAGCCCGATGCGGGGCTCGATCCCAGGGCCCCGGGATCATGACCTGAGCTGAAGGCAGTCGCTTAAGCGACTGAGCCACCCAGGCACCCCTAACCTCAGGAGATTTAATTGGGGTTGATGTGCTCCCATTCTCCATCCAAGTGTGTCCATGAAGAGGCAGTGAGTAAGATCTTAAGCATACCTGTCCCACGCATGTATACACTGTGAGGCTGAGGAAGCTATTTGACCCTCTGTGCCTTAGTTTCCCTGCCTGTCAAGTGTGGGGGGGTGATAATAGAGCATACATATTATGATGTACATAAAGTGCTTCTCACTGACTGGGACAGAGTAAATGTACGATATACGTTAGTGTACTAGTTATCTACTACTGTGCCCCAAACTAACTCAAAACTTAGTAGTTTAAAACAGGAAATGTTATGATCTCCCAGCATCTGAGGATCAGGAATGCAGGGCTGGCTGAGCCTCGAGGCCTCCCTTGTTTCCCTGCCATGGGGACCTCTCTGTAGGGCAGTTCCTGACCTGGCTGCTGGCTTCCCTCAGAGCGAGTGAGGAAGGACATGTGAGGGGCATAGGATTCACAGTCTTTTTGTACCCCAATCTCAGAGGGAGATCCCGCCCCGTGGGCTTCATTCACGAGAAGTGAGGGGCGGGGGGGAGTGAGGGGCGGGGGGTGTACAGCAGGACAGGACCCCGGGAGGTGGTCCCCGGGGCCATCTCAGGCTGCCGGCCGCAGGGGCTATTCATGAGTCCACTTTTTTCTTTATAAATGTTTCTTTATAAACGTTTTTGACTTCCTGGGGCAGCTAACATTCAGAACTGTTCATTAAGGTATTTTCTTATCTGATTTTTTTTAGCTTCAGCCCTAGAAAAGTTTTATTCCCCACAGTTTTAGACCCCACCACTGAATCTACAATTCCTCATTGACAGGATTAGAGCGAGGTTATTAAATTTCTAAAGGAGCAAAAGCTGTTACAGCCACTATGTTTGTGAAGGAGGAGCTTGGGAAACTAGATCCATGTACTTTGGGAAAAGCCTGTATTTTTCCTTTTGGTACTAATTTCAGCAGGTGCAGGATGAAACTCCCAGGAGAGGTCCTGATCAACGCCACAGAACGAGTATTTGAGGTTGGCCTGAATTGAGATTTAAGAGACGAAAATGTTGCTTAATTCAGAGAGCCGAGTCTGGATTCTTTTTTCACTCAACGTAACAGTAGCTTGTTTTCCTTCCCCCCTTGATATTTCTTGTTCAACCTTCTGCTTTATTTTAAAGATAATAAAGTAGTTCCCGCCCATTAATGTGAAGGCGTTATGTATAATCTTCTCTTTTCATCTTCCTATGAGGACTCTATGCAATAGGTACTCTTACCGTCCCATTCCATAGATGTGGAAACGGAGGCCAGCAGAGGCCAAGCAGCCTGTCCCGGGCCACAGGGCCAGGAAGTGCTGGCCCTGGGATTCAGACCTCATTTTAGCCAACTCCAGAGCCTTTCTAGTAACCATCTTGCAGTGTGCAGTAATGCACATGAATTTTTCATATCTTCCACATCTTATTGAAACCCCAGGGCAGCTCTGTGAAGAAAGTATTTTTATCCACAGGAAACTGAGGTTCAGATGAGTTATAGCTCTATTCTTCTTTCAGCCATTTATTTATACTTAGCGGATGTAGCTGAGTGCTTGCGGTACATCAGTGACAGCCCTGGCCATATTTTGTGCTCTAGCAGAAGGCAGGGCCAGGGCGCTGGAGCTGGGTAGACCTGGATTGGAATCCTGGCTCCATCGCTTCACTCACTCACTCATTCACTCACTCATTCGTTCATTTGTTCATTCATTCATTCAACCAGTATTTACTGGGTGCCTTCTCTGAGCACTGTGATGGCTGCAGGACCAGCCACGGGATCCCAGGTGGGTCTGTCACCCTCCCCAGGCCCGGCCTTCCCAGCTGCAGAAGGAAGACAGTGACCCCTACCCCACAGTCACCGTGAAGTCAGCACAAGGGGGCGCGTGGTGAGTGACAGACACCATCCCTCCTTTCATGGGGCTCACAAGCTAGCAGCAAAGACACGAGTGCAGGAAGGTAAATGTGTGGGAGGAAGGTAGTGGAGGAAGATTGTTTGCAGGTTCCTCTGGTGCCTTCTCTGGGCTGATAGGAGTCTAGGGTCCTCTCCAGTAAAAGGAGAATTTATATCTTGCCTTTAGGCAGAAAAAGGGGGAGAAGATAGTTCTGTTTTTTGGTTTTTGGTTTTTGGTTTTTTTTCTGCCTGTGCTCTTAATTGCCTTCAGCTCAAAATAACTTTTATATCAACGAGGGGTATTTTGGGGTGGCATATTCTGGTTCCTTCACACCCATACTCCTGCCTCCTGTCCTGCACTGGTCAGCAGGAGGCCTGTCTGCTAGTTTGTAGCTGAAGAGAAAGTATATTTCAGCCCCTTGGAAATTTCTGTAGAACCCACCTGAAAAGAAACCGTGTCAAGAGAGCATTTTACTGACTCCAGCACCGATTCTGTCCCGTTAGCATTTGAGGCTTTGCCGAAGATAGCCTCCCAAAGCCAGAACACTCATATGAAATGTGTTTTTAAAAAGTCTCTTGTTTACTGGGGACTTTTCCAAATCCCCTGATGACTGTTACTTATTGATAAGGTGACAGTATATCCCATTTGCATGTCCGATCTATGCCTGTCATCCCAGGAAAGTTATTAGTAGTACCCCCTTTGACCCTTAAGTTTGGATGATAAATTATATAATCAGTAATTTATATAATTAATGATTAGCCCCCAATTTATTTGGCACCATTAGTGCCAGATATTTTTGTGTACATCATTTAATCCTTCTTACAACCTTCTAAGATAAATACCATATTTGCCTATTTTATAGAAGAAGAAGGCTTCTTCCCCCTTTGCAAAACTACTCATCACATAGAATCCATTGTAACCGGGCCTCTGTGGGCACAGAACCAGGGCACGAAGGGCCCTGGGGCGCACACCTTGCATTTCTCCAAGGAGGAATCAAGGCTCAGCGAGGGGGATGATGTGTCCTCAGGGGTGCTCCCTGAATATTGGCTAGCACTAGAACAGGTCTCCCTGCCCCCTGGTTTTTATGCTGCTCATTTAATTCTCTGCGAAATAATGTCCTCCGCACTCCCACTCCCGCCCCACCTAGAAGAACCCAGAGCGTGCAAATAATGAGGAGGACAGCTAGAGTCAAGTCAGCCAGGACAGGCAAAACTGTCCCCGTGCCTCTGTTAGGGGACTGCACAGAGAGGCAGAGTGAGCTTGGCCCCAGAGCCGATCCAAAATACCAGCACTGGCCACCAGGGGGCAGTAACCTCGCGTGTGTTGTGTGGTGGAGCCGGACTCTCTGACTCAGACTTTAATTCAGGCATCCACAGAAAGTGCGTTTTCATCAGGAAGAAGTCACGCCTGTGCTGCCAAAGAAGCTATTTGAAGATAAGTTTGTAGTTGAAACTTTCAAGTGGAAAGACACCTCCTCCGCTTCCCATGGAAGACCAAGGTTGTGGGAGAGCCACCTCCGGAGGAGCCCCTTCCTCGCTGCTGGGCGACACCGCCGCCTTTGGAATAGGAAACACTCGGTCCTGTGTTCACCTACAGCAATGGTCTTCCTCCTCCAGCCACGCCTGGCCCCCGTTTGTGACTTCCTCTGTCCCATGCTCCGCTTTGCAGTGTGTTGGGACTGTGACTCCAATTATCAGCATAAAGAAATACAAAGGGAACTCACTCAGATGAAACAAACACTATTTCAGAGATAGTGGGAGTTTTCTGAGCTGGTTACTACATAGACTATTTTTTTATTGTATTTTATTTTATTTTATTTTATTTTATTTTATTTTATTTTTTTGAGAGAGAGAGAGCAGGAGAGAGAATCTTAAGCAGGCTCCACGCCCAGCACGGAGCCGGACGCGGGGCTCGATCTCATAACCCAGAGATCATGACCTGAGTTTAAATCAAGAGTTGGACACTTAACTGACTGAGCCACCCAGGTGCCCTACATAGACTACTTGTAAAAGGTAAAGCAGATAGGTCCCCAGACCTGCGTGGTGGGAAGTGTTCTCTCACATTGGAGAGCCTGTCCTGGGATGAGTCCAGAATTACCCACTGCTCAGGCCATGTGGTGACAGTGTTCTGGGCTGGAGTGGGGACTCTCGGGAACTCGGGCAGATCTTGGCTGTGCCTGCACACCCACCTTTGTGTCCTAAGCTGCAGATCTTGGACAGTGATGGAGACCACCTCAGGTCTGGGTCAGTACTCTGTAAACTCTTTTGCAGCCCCTAAAAACAGACCACCTGTCAGAAAAATCTGCTAGGTTATCTACAGTTCAATGGTCTGGAAGACAGTTGCAGATGTCTGGCAACATCAGGGTTGGTTTGTATCTGTATGTCTCTTTCTAGCAGAGCTGAATCTAAGATGTAGCCTTCCAGCTCAACCACCTGTTTATCCCAACACAATATTTGCAGAACATTTTCATTTTTAAAATAAATTCTGAATCTGTGTATTTCTTTGAAGTGGTCAATAAATTTGCAGGACTAACACTTTGACCCTAATTTGCTCTGTTTTGTCAAATATTTATTCTTGATGTATATTGGGAAAGACTGTTACTCAACAAGATGCGTTGTAACCTCCACATTTTGAGTATTTCAGTTCCGTAAAGCAAGCTGGGGAAAATGACCTGGTTCTCAGCACGGTGAGTCGGCCCTAGCCTGTGGCGTGAGCGAGGTGGGGTGGCAGGTAGGGAGGTTGTATGCTGGGGGATGACTCCCTGCCCTTGCTGGAGAGGGTTTTTGTGCAGAGGACAGAGTGGAGCATCCCGTGCTGGAATGAAGCCATACAGCGGGCCACCCCCTAGGCTGTGGCTGAGATTCTGAACTTCCTCTTCAACCTGTGAACAGAGGATGAGGTGGTGCGTTCACTTTTCCTGGATGCTGTGAGGATTAAACCCAGCAAGGCAGTGTCTGGGGTGGCATCTGATGGCAGGAGATACTCCAAAATATGTGTGTAGTCTTTATTCAGGACCCCGTTTTAACAGCAATGAATGTATCATTAGATGATGTTGTATATTGGGTTGCCATTTAGTTTTTGTTTGTTCATTTATTACCTTTTCCTCCTTCCTTTTCTCTGTTGGATAGCATGGGGGCCACCTTGGCAGGATCACCTACTTGCAGGTTCCCCTGCTGCTTATCATTCATCTTACTTGTATGGCTCATCCCCATAAGTGCCCACCCTCTTTTATGGACAGATACATACGGTGCTTTTGTGCCGTACATGGTAAAAAGTGGTACGATGGTGAGGTTAGGAGGGTGAGCCCCAAAGCCAAGTCAGCCTGAATTCAAATCCCAGCTCTATTGGCAACTGCCGTGTGACCTTGGGCAAGTAACTTTTCTGTGCTTTGGTCTCTTTGTTTTTAAACTGGGTAATCGAAGTACCCACCTCACGGGGTTGTGAACATAGGGAACAAGGGCAGGCCACCCCAAAATGTGCCACTTTGGCATGTGGGTTATTTTAAATAGAATATTTAAGAGCCAGCCTGTGCAGGAAGGACACTCCTACCCTCCTCTGTCCCCCTGAAAGCAGGAAATAAGCCTCCCTGCAGAAGGTATTCTCCCTGTACCAGGAGGTGAAGAGACAGCCTTATCACCAGAAATGAATTCAGGGCCAAGAAAGCTATATAAATAACCCTGTTGCTTTTTACTAGCTTACTACCCCAGCCCAAATTCTGATTAGAACTCCTTACTAATTGAAGCCCCCAAACTTAAGTCTTCTTTGTCCTGTCAATTCCTTACGGATTTATTGTCTCTTTGTCTAAAAAGTATAAAAACTGTCTTTTTCCTTGGTCATTTCTTTGGTCAGTTTCATTATCGGGCCTCCGTGCACACATAATAAAACTTCATGGTTTTTAAAATTTTTTCTCCTGTTAATCTATCTCACGTCAGCTTAATTTTTAGTCCTGCTGGAAGACCTTAAAAAGTAGAGGAAGAATTTTTCCTTCCCTAAATAAGGATGAGAGAAGAGCATATAAATTGTTAACCTTAAAAATAAAACTGTCAGTATTATATGTGAACTGTACTTCAATTTAAAAAATAAACAGTAGTCTCTAGGTAACTAAAAATAAATAAAGCAAAATAAAGCTATTAGTTATTTTACCAGCAAAAATGGGTTTATACAGGAATAACAGAATTACAGTCCCAGACCAGCTATGGCAAAACTACAGGCAAGTCTGATGAACAAAGCAGAGGAATCCTCTTTTATAGAAGAAAGGGGGAGTTTGGGAGGGCCGTGTAAACAAAAAATCCATTGGCCTGAACTGGGAGTTCAAGTGTAGTGGCTTCTCATTGGCTGGGCTGTGACTGTCTCTCATTGGCTGGGCTGTGACTGTCTCTCATTGGC
>NC_058403.1:10351966-10437136 GCF_002201575.2 Neomonachus schauinslandi
GCTGTGACTGTCTCTCATTGGCTGGGCTGTGACTGTCTCTCATTGGCTGAGCTGTTGCTGGGAGAGGAGAAAACCCTTCCTCCTCCTATGGGGTGATAAAGTAGTATCCTTGTGCAAGGTACCTCGCTCCCTGCAACTGACAAGAGGCAGGGTGTTAGCTCACCGTACTTCTGGCTTCCCGTCTTAGTGAGGTTTTCCTTTGTTAATTTTCACAAAATAAGGCGCTAACAATAATACCAGTCTCCAAATAAGTGTTTAGTACTTGTTAGCAATCTCATTAAAATTATTAAAATGCAAATATTAAAGTGTCTGTTGCTCACTGCTGTTTATCCTGTGCCTACAACAGAGCCTGCCACATAGTAGGCACTCAATAAATATTAAGTGTAGCAGTAGAAGTAAAACACATACAAATGTGTTTTAAGTCCATTAAATATTAAGCCTTATTTTCCCAGGAGTTTCCCACATATGTGAGCACACGTATGAAATTAACAGGCTGAGGTGCAGCTGGATGTAGCAAGAGGTGTCATATCAGAATATTAAAAATGGCCTGTCAGCATTTGTCAATGCTTAGATAAAGCATGTTTTCACATGAAATGAGCTCTGCTACAAAGTTGAAAACAAACCTAAGAAACTAAACACTTTGTAAAAATAATCTCAAATAAGACAATAGTTGTAAAAACCATTAACTAAAGCATAAAATCATTAATGCTGATGATAAATCCTAGGCTTCCTGGCACAATTAAAAAAAATTCTGTAATTGAAAAATAAATAGCATGTTTGCTGGGGAGGCTTTTTCTCACTCTTGCCGTCTATTTCTTCTTTCTTCTTTCCCTTTTCTTCTCTCTCCCTTCTCTTTCACTGTTCTTAGAATGCCCTTGAGGAGACACACACATCTTTTCAGAAATTCACTGACATCTGCTAGATCTCCATTTACTGCACCAGCCAGCCTCTAGCACCCTTGATAGAAGGTGGCTGGTCATTCCTTGCCAAATCTTGTCCCTAAGAAGGCAAAATCAGCTTGTGATCTTATCTCTGAAGGCTGCCCTGGTTTCCATTAGATGGTGGCAGGGAAGATGACCTTCTGTAATGAAATGCATGCTGTCTGCTTAGTACTCAGTGGCCTGCTGTGCTTTTAATTAAATGAACCAATCTTTGAAAACTTTATTGTTATCCCCATAGCAGCATGTCACCCACCAGTCTTTCCCCAGTTCCAGTAATTCCAGATGATTCCATCATAGGGCGGCAGCAGTGGGGACCCAAGGTTGGGCTTTAGCAGTGTGGGATCTGGGCTCATACTTCTTAGAGCCAGTTCTCTGTGCTTCTGGTCTAGGATAACTCACCCCTTGTCCTTTTAGGCAGAGAGCACTGCTATTATAAGCTGGCTTTAGCAAAGAGTTTACATACCATTGTGTGAGGTCCACAGTGTGCTGGTGGAACGGTCTTTAATGGCATTAGGGAGAACTTTCTGAAGAGCACAACTCATAATAAGTACATTTGCTGAGTGCCAACCATGGCTTATTACATTTGCCTGGATTGCTGTTTGATTTGAAGAGTAATTCATTCTAAAAGTAATATTTAGGGGCGCCTGGGTGACTCAGTCGGTTGGGCGTTTGCCTTTTTCTCGGGGTCCTGGGATCAAGCCCTGTGTTGGGATCCCTGCTCAGCAGGGAATCTGCTGCTTCTTCTCCCTCCACCTATCCCCCTGCTCATGCTCTCTCTCTCTCATAAATAAATAGAATCTTTTAAAATAAATAAATGTAATATTTGGTTGTCCAAATGAATAAAAGCATTTACTAAAAATTCCCCATCCTCTTCTCTCAACCTGTTTGTTAGAAATAGCCTCTGTTGAGTTTTATGTGTACTGTTTTATGCATGTTCTATGCATGATAAACATGTATGTGGTGTATATAAAGAGATAAATGCAACTAAATATATACCATGTATATATATTTATATAGTATCGTACTATATATGCTCTCTTGCCACTTATCTTTTTAAAATATTTTGGACATCTTTCCAATAATTCCGTGCATTTCTTTTGATGACTACATGGCATTTCATTATAAGAATGTAACATTTAACCAGCAGTTTCTACTGATAGACATTTAGGTTGTTTTCTGGGGTTTTTTTCCCCATTATAAACATTATTGCAAGCAGCTCCTTATGTATATATATATTGGTTTACTTCTGTAAATACGTATGTGAGTTAGATTTCTAGAAGTAGAATTTCTGAATCAGAGGGTATAGGGATTTTACATACTGATAGATACTGCCAATTTGCTCTCCAAAATGGTTATACGAATATATATTACCGCCTGCATAAAACTTCCTCTTTCCCCACATTCTTCCCAACAAAGGGGATTATAAATCCTTTTGGATCATTGCCAAGATCATTCAGAGGTGAAAAATAGTATCTTTTTGTTTGAATTTGTTTTTCCTTAATTTGGAACAAGGTTGACCATCTTTTATGCTTATTGATCATTTGTTGATTTTGTTTTGTTTTGTTGTTGTTGTTCCTGTAAATTGATTGTTTATATCTTTTGCTACTTTTCTGGTATGTTTCTGGACTGTACTTATGCATCCGGAAGAATTTCCTGTATATGAAAGGAACCGGTATTTTATCACATATATTGCAGACATTTCCCCCACTTTGCCATTTGACTTTATGTGGTTTTTATCCCACAGTAATTTTTACTCTTTTTATTTGTAATAGAGATGTAGGAATTTTGCCTTTTGGTCTTCTGGGTTTGTTTCATGCCTACAGAGTCCTTTCCTGGGCCAAGATGTATAGGAGTATGTTTTTTTCTAGTACTTTAATGTTTAATTTTGATGTTTGCCTTTAATTCTTTTTTTTTTTTTTTTTTTTGCCTTTAATTCATTGGCCATTTTGGTATAAGGAGTAAGATAGGCTTCTGGTTTTCTTTTTGCATGTTACCTGTGAGTTCCAAATTGTATAGATTTGAAATATACCCAGGTGGCCAAATGTACTGGAATCAGGGCTCTGCTGTGAATCTTTTTGTCCATTTCGGAACCAGTTTCGTGCTACTGTGCTGACTGCAGCCTTGCATGGTGGCCCTTGTATAACAATCCATGCGTCTGTTCCCCCCTGTTCTTCTCTTCCAGTATTTATTTTCCTGGCCAGTTTCATTTGCTTATTCTTCTCCACAAACTTTAGAAGCATTCACTCTGTCATGTTCAAACTATCCTCCACCCCCTATGAATAACAACATAAGAAATGCAACAACCAAACCTGTTGGTATTTTGTGAGATTGCTTTGGGTTTATAGTTACTTAGGGAATACTGGCATCTTTAAATACTATGTTTCAATAATGTTCTACTAATTTGGGCCATCTTTATGCCACCAGTATATGCCAGTGTCTTTGTATAGATCCTGTCTATTGTCTTTAGTTTGTATTCATGTTTTAGATTCTTAGATATACATATTTTTATGTAAACTTAAAAATGTGTTAAAATATGAGCTTGCTTTTTCTATTATACTGACTTTTACTTTCATATAAAGAAAATTCTTGTTTCTGTGTATTAACTTTGTAACCACCCACTGTACTAAAGTCTCTTACAGTTTCTAAGAGGGGTTTAATTGATTCTTTTGCATTTGTCAGGTATAAAATCATATCATCTGCAAATAGTGATGATTTGCCATCTTCTTTGCAACACTCTGTGTTTTATTCTCTTAGCCACATGGCACTTGAACAATAATTATATGGTGCCAGATGGCATCCTTATCTTGTATCCACCTTCTAAGGGGAGCGTGCTCATGTTTTTACCATTGACCGTCGCCTTGGTGTGGTGGTATGGCATTTTAACTTACCTGCAGGTATCTTTAACAAATGGTTGCACACAGAAAACACATCCAGCACTCTTTTGCTTTTAAGTAGACTCTAATCTCGCACTCGATTCTCCTTTTCAAGAAGTGACCTGAAGGATGTTCTATGAACCGTATGTCACCGCCTCCCTAGTCTTGACACTGCCCAGTGGAACTCTGTGTTGATGGAAAGGTTCTTTATCTCTGCTGCTCAGTACAACAGCCACTGAGCCAGTGAGCATTTGAAATATGGTGGATATGAACAAGGAGCTGAATGTTTAATTTCATTTCACTTTAATTACTGTAAATTATCACATGCTGTGGAGCGCTTAAAATGTGGCTGGTGCTACCAAGGAACTGGATTTCTTATTTTAAGTTGAAGTAACTTTAATTGAAATAGCCCCATGTGGCTAGTGGCTGCAGAATCGGGCAGCATGGTTCGGCCTTCATATCATGCAAGGATAGGACACGAGCTCTAGAAACCCCCTGGTGGCCCCTTGGTGTGCTCGGAGAGGTTGGGATTGGCCCCAAATCACACAGCAAGTTCACGACTAACCTGTAGTGAGATGCCCAGCCAGGCTCCTTGTTCTCATCTGCAGCTTGTCCCACTATGCCTGATCCTCCCCTTCCTCCTCACTTCCTGTTTCCCTCCTTGAAGTGACAACCACATCCGGGTGTGTGCAGACCAATGAGCAGTCACTAAACACGCCTTAGCCCCACCGACTTCATCACCAGGTGGGTTGACCCTGGGGCCTGTGCCGTTGGTGAGTTTTCAGCTGAGCTTCCTTGCTCTGTTCTGCAAGGGGAACAGGTAGTGCGGGGGGCCTGGAGCCCATCCCCTGACTGTCCAGGGCCCATGCCTGGCCTCTCTGCAGGTGGGCTTGAAAGCACCACTAGGCACTTTGTTCTAGCCTCCTCAGGAAGTGCTAGTACTGTGCCCTTTGGGTCCAAACGTATTTTCTAGTCTTTTTCCTACAAGATGGTAAACATCTGCGCCTCCAGCAAGACAGCAGAATGTTGCTTCTACCCCCATGACTAATCTAAACCTGAAGGGAACTCATGTCGGCTGAGTTGGAGAGTTGGAGAGTTGGAGAAGAGTATAAAGAAAGGACAGCCAGGGCGCCTGGGTGGCTCAGTCGGTTAAATGTCTGACTCTTGATTTCGGCTCAGGTCATGATCTCAGGGTTGTGGGATCGAGCCCCGTGTTGGGCTCTATGCTCAGCAGGGAGTCTGCTTGAGATTTTTCTCCCTCTTCCCGTCCCCGCACTTGCTCACAGGTGCGCTCTCTCTCTGTCTCTCTCTGGGAAAAAAAAAAAAAAAAGGCAGAGCCTCCAGGAGGGCCCTGGGCCTGGGGCTCCAGCATCCGGTTGGGTGTCCCGGTGATGAAGAAACCATGGCAGTGCTCACAAGTCATTTGGAACTTTCCGACTCTAACCAACCCTGTCCCTCTTACCCCAGGGCTTTCCTGGGCAGTCCCTTGGGGCCACCACTGGCATTCTCCTTGACTTTCCCTTACCGCCAGCCAGTCAATCCCATGAAGCAGGAGTGAACAACCCACAAAGAACACTTTGCTTTGCAGCCAGGCAGTCTTCCGTGAACGTGAAGACCCTGTGAGGTACACACTGTCGCACTGTCATTCGAGGCTCCCCCAAAGGGGTAGTTCTCGGCTCCTCTTCAGGAAACATTCTCTTTTATAGCTGTGTCTCTGACTGCAACATCCTATCTTCCCACATGCTTGTTTACTGGTCCTGTTTCCTCTGGACAGGTCATATCCTTTGCCTGATTCAGTGGGCAGACTTTATTTTAGGTAGGTCTAGTTTCCTACCGAAGGGTCAGGGCAGAAATTCCTCTGATCTTATCAACCGATATGTAACATTTTGGTACCTCTTCGGTGTTGCAGTAATTCTGAAAATAATCACTTGCCCATTATGCTGAATAAGAGCATAAGAATACAGATAGCACCTATCACCCAGCCCTCCAGCCTCAGAACAAAAAACAAGTGTAAACAAGCGGTTCTTTCCTACACATGTTATAACACTGTAAGTCTGCCTGGGGCAGTGGTCACCCAGGGCATAAGTTACTCTTGTAATCTGTGCACCTGCTCCTTGAAGGCAGGACTATCCCTGGTTCGCCCTGTACCCCAACCTGGGACCTGGTATACAGGAACCCTCTATCAGTGTCTGCCCAAGGAATGACAGTGGGCAGCTCACGTATATTTGGTGGGAAGGGAGACCCAGGAAGCCAGAACCTACGTAGCCCAGAACTTTCATGAAGAGAATGCCCACAACAGTTTTCTTCTGTTTTTCTAGACCTTCTACTAAACCTATTTGCTGTTCTGGAAACTGTGCATATCCTTTGTCCATGCTTGGCTCAGCAGCCAGAGGGCTCCTCAGCCCCATCACATAACCCTTGGGGCCCGTTGCCTCCATCTCTTGGAGGCTCGGTGTCCTCAACCTAGAAAGCCGGCATGGTTGTTGCATTTCAGGCTGCCTCAGGCTCCCTACCCAGCCTGAGTGGCTCATCATCCAGGAACACTTCACATTCTTAGTACACGCAAAAGATAGCAGACATACTCACTTGGTTAGTGTCCCTTTGAAACATCTCTCAGGGAAGCTCGTGATTCAGGGTGGCACCTCAGCCCACTCATAAGCCAAATCTTCTTCATAACTATTCAATTATTTTTTAATTTGTGACGAGGCACTTAGAGGGTCAGCCAAGGGACAGTGAGCTTCATATATACTAAAACTAGGTTGTGCCTTGGCTGGCAGTCATAGGCACTTTGCAAGCTCGTGGTTGATGGGTTGAGAGCTAATTAGTATCATGTCAAAACATGAAATTGCCAGTATCGAAGCATTTTTCACCTAAAGATATTGGTGCTTCACTGTTATGCCTCTGTCCGTGACCGTGTTTCCCATTTAAGACCATCTCCATAACGAAAGCAAGATTGAGAGCATCCTTTGAGGTCCTAGTGTATACAAACTGGGGTCCAATGTTAGTGTAATCTGGGTGAGGGAAGATCTGGCTCATTTCCCAGTGAAGGCCACCAGCGTTTCTCTGTGACACCGCCCAGTGTTGGCACATAGCCGTGCGCACGGATGGGTCTTCTCTGCCCTGAAGCCCTCGTGACTGCTCAGCCCCCAGGGTCCCATCCTCTGTGTCTCCATGTTTCCATACACACTTAAGAGAAACGGCACTACGATCCATTCCCACGTTCTCCTGGAGCTCCAGTGAGGTCAAGCCATTGAGGCTTTCCTGTATTTGTAGATTGACATCTCCGTACTAATCACTAGAGTATATACAAGTTATATAGGAAAATCTGGTCGGGGACAGATGGCCTCAGCCACGAAGTGTTTTGTTTTGTTTTTTTCATGGAATCAGAAAACACAACTAACAGATGATTGGCTTCTGTTCTCTTTTTAAGGCTGCGTAAATCAACGTGGGCCCTTGATAAATGGTTCTATTCTTAGAGACTTTGAATCCTGGTGTCGAACAGTGACAGGCACCTGGATGGCCCCAGAAAGGTGGCTTGGGTGGGAGAGGGGGTCCGGGATTTGTGTGGGTGTGAGGGGACAAATTGTCCCATTTTACTGACTTGCTGCCTAATCCTAGTGTTGGGGAAGCGGGACTTCCCGCCTGTCCTTGAGCCTAATCACCTCCTGACCAGTGTTTGATTCCGGCAAGGATTTAGCCAATCAGAGGACAGTGTCGACAGCGTGTGGGCGTGGTTTCGGGCGCCGCCATCCTGAAATCAGGAAGCCGGCGACTGACTGCGGAAGGGCGCTCGTGCGTCGTGAACTGGGGTAGTTTCTCAGGTTTTCGGGCCCCCTATCATTTTTCTTTTGTCTATATAACCCAGAGGAAGATTTGGTAAAGACGGTGGGATCTGAAACTCTGGCAGGGTGTAGGGGTGGGCGCTTCTTTATGACCCCTGATGGCACTTGGGAGCTGGAACCTGGGTCCTGCTGCAGTTTGCTGTGTGACCGCGAATACTGTAATGGGGGGGGGGGGTCCATGACGGCTCGTTCTGTGCACACGTGTGAAATAATGGCCGTTTTGGTATCAGCCTGACAATCATAGGATCCGGCTTGTGGGGATCTTGAATCCTTTAGATCAGTTCATCAAATTGGCCTTCAGTGGCGGTTTCAAAGACCCAAGCTCTGTTTAGTCTTGGAATAGTCGTGTTTGAAGCTCAGCTTTGATTTGCATCCCCTCTCTTCACACCCTCCAGGGTTTCACGCGGTCCTGGAGTTTGCGGGGTCCCTGCAGTAGCTGGCCAGCCCCCGTCCCCTGCCCGCGTGTTCCATGAGGTCCCACCCCAGGCCTTTCTGCTTGCTCTTCCCTCCTCCTGGCCTAGATTTTGCCCAGAAGGCTATAATAGCCTCCTTTGGGTTGTGGCTCAGGTGTCATCTTCCCAGGGAGACGGTCCCTGGCCATCTTAGTTTGGGTGTACCCCCTCCTCTGCACTTTCTGTCCCACGTGCTACTCTGTCCTCCCCCTGGGGCACTTCTCACCACAGGACACACTGTGTACTTTCATTCATAATTATCTTCCCTCTCTTCCTTCCAGACTGCGACCTGCACGCCGGCAGTGGTTGGTTTCATTTTTGTTCCCAGAGCTGTGCCTGGTACACAGGAGGTGCCCAAAGAAACATTTATCAAATGAGGGAACGAATCCTTCCTGACAAAGATTTACGCTGGCGGCGGCTGGGGAGCATTCTGGAAGAGAGGACTGGACCCACGTTCTCACTTGATTCCATGCTTTTCGCCAGGAAATAGCTTTTTTCTAGCAGGTTTCTTTTCTGAACACTGTACAGGCATCGCCTGGACACAGATTATAAAAGTACAGCTTGATGAGTTATGACTAAATAAAAAGTCCTTATCATTGCCCCCCCCAAGTCAAGACAGAGAATGTTATTGTGCCCAGAATTTTCTAGGCCATCCACATCCAGTCGTTCTGATGCTTTGATTGGCTGGATACACTTTATCTTTCAACAAGGGCATAGTTCCACTTCTCCGTGAGGTTCCTGGTTTCTCAAGTGTAGAAAGTATGTCTTCTTGTCTTTTTCTGACCTTCCTTCTGTGGCTTTGCACTCAGGGACAGTCACGCTTGGGACAGATCAGCCCTTAGACCTGGCTCCACCTTAGGACAGGGTGTTGGCTAAAATACAGCATCCTGGACTGGTGGAACTCCATAGGTTCCTGGGTGCTGGCCATTGCTGGGATGGAGGAGCCTCGTGAACGTGGGGCGATGGGTCAGGAGAATATGGAGAAAGTATCAGTTGAAGAGGTGTGATTTAGAAAGGGGATTGAGAACATTTTTTCTTAGGTTTCTAGTTCTTCTTCCCTTCCCGATCAGAGTGCTGAAGTTCATACCCTGTGAGGTGTGCTCATTAGACATTCTTTACTTTATTCAGTCACTTGTTTATCCATCAAATCTGTCCTCCTGGAATGTGCCTTTTCCTGGGAGAGAGAGATACTAGTTATAGATTGTGATTCCTGCCATGAATAAACCAAACAGGAGCCTGATAAACAATAACAGGAAGCAGCCAGTGGGGCCCCAGAGGGTCTCTCTGAGGAGGTGACTTTTAAACTGAGGTCTGAGGGCCGCAAAGAGCCAGGTAAGATCCAGGCAGATATGGGGGCTGGTGCAAAGAGTGTTCAACCAGGAAGCCAGCGTGAACAGACAGTAGTGAGCAAATGGGAAATGGGTAAGTATTGGAAAGTGTTTACTGGACATCTGTATGAGTCAGGGTTTTCCAAAGAAACAGAACTAAGAGATATAGATAGATACATAGGTACATTGATATATAGATATACAAAATGAATCCCTTTTCCTATATATATTATATATGTAGTATTATATTACATATGAATAAGTATATAATATACATATGATATATATAAATATATAGGTTATCTTAGAGATTGGTTTTGCTTGCTTGTAACTTAAATACATGGAAACATGTTTTTCATTATTTGTATCTGGTTTCTTTTGTTCAACATTCTGCTTATGAAATTCATCCATGCTGCATGTGGTATGGTAATCTTCCAGAGAAACAGAACCAACAGGACGTGTGTATTCATAGAGAGAGATTTACTTTAAGGAATTGGCTCACACGATTATGGAGGCTGGCAAATACAAACTCTTCAGGGTGGGCCAGTGGGCTGCAGACCCAAGGAGGAGCCAATGTCATAGTTCAGGTCCAAAGACAATCAGGCTGAAGACTCAAGAGAGACCCAGTGTTGCAGTTCAAGTCTGAAAGGCTTGTGTTGCAGAATTTACTCTTGCTTGGAGCAGGTCAGTCTTTTTGTTCTACTCAGGCCGTCAGCTAATTGGATGAATCTCACCACATTAGGTTGAGCAATTTGCTTATTCAAAGTTCACCAATTTAAATGTTCATCTCATCCAAAAACACCCTCACAGAAGCATTCAGAATAATGTTTGACCACACATCTGGGCATCATGACCCAGCCAAGTGGACACATAAAATTAACCACCACACCCATAATAATAGTTCATCTTTCATTGTTGTTTCTATCCTATGATATGAATATATCACAATTTATTTATTTTTCTATTGTTGATGCCAGTTGAATATTTTCCTGTTGGGGATATTGTAATAATGCCTCTAAAACATTGTCCTACTTGTCTTTCAACATACACACATTCGCATCTCCTTGATTGTGGTGTTCTTTTTTTGTAACTCTAGCTTTGCTTCACGTTATTTTTGTCTATGTTTGTGAGAGACATAGGTCAATAATTTTTCTTTCTTATAATATCCTTGTCAGTTTTTAGGATCAAAGTTATGCTAAAATCATAAAACACGTGGGAGGAGTTGCCCTTTTATGTGTCTATTGAAGAGTTTATGTAAAATTGATATTATTTCTTAAATGTTTGGAAGATTTCATTGATCTGTGAGGGCCTGGGGTCTTTTTTTATTTTAAAGATAGATTTATTTATTTATTTATTTATTTATTTATTTATTTATTTATTTATTTATTTGACAGAGACACAGCGAGAGAGGGAACACAGCAGGGAGAGTGGGAGAGGGAGAAGCAGGCTTCCCGCGGAGCAGGGAGCCCAATGCGGGGCTGGATCTCAGGACCCTGAGATCATGACCCAAGCAGAAGGCAGGCGCTTAATGACTGAGCCACCCAGGCACCCTGAGGGCCTGGAGTCTTACTCTGAGAGGGTTTTTAGGTTAGAGATTCAATTTCTTTAATAGATGTAGACTCAATTGATTTCCTCTTGTCAGTTTTGTGAAGTTGCAATTTTCTTTTTTTTTTTTTTTTAAGATTTTATTTATTTATTTGAGACAGAATGAGAGAGAGCACATGAGAGGGGGGAGGGTCAGAGGGAGAAGCAGGTTCCTTGCCAAGCAGGGAGCCCGATGCGGGACTCGATCCAGGGACTCCAGGATCATGACCTGAGCCGAAGGCAGTCGCTTAACCAACTGAGCCACCCAGGTGCCCCCGAAGTTGCAATTTTCTAGGAATGTTTCCATTTTACTTGAAATGTCAAATATGTTGTCATAAAAATTTTTATCGCATTTTTATAGGCTTTTAAATATCTGTAGGACCTATGGTACTGTCTCCTTTTTCAACTCTGACAGTGACAACATGTGCTTTCTTTCCCTTTTTTCCATCTGTCCCATCAAAGGTGTATTGAATTTATTAATGTTTTTAAAGAACCAACACTTGACTGTTAATTTTTTTCTAGTGTATATTTATTTTCTGTTTCAATATTTTCTACTCTTCCCCCCCCCTTCTTTCTTTGGCTTATATTTGTGTTCTGTTTTCTTGCTTTTTGAGATTAATATGAAATCACTGATTTTTAGGTTTTTTCCAATATATGCCTATAAGGCTATAAATTTCCCTCTGTATGGCTTTTGGCTTTTGTTGCATCTTACAAGTTTTGGTATATCATATCTTTATTACCTTTCACTTCCAGATATATTCTGATGTCCATTGTAATTTCTTCTTTGACCTATGGATTATTTATAAGTGCATTGCTTTGTTTACAAATACTCGGGGATGTTCTAGTTATCCTTTATATCATTGATTCCCAGCATAGTTCCTCTGTGTGATCAGAAAACATTCTGTCTTAGGCCGTTGACATTTTTTTCAGACTTGCTTCATGGCTCCACAAAGGGCCAGTTTCATGTATACTGGAAAAGAATGTTTGGGTTTTGTTTGTTTTTTTTTTCATGATTTTATTTTTAAGTAACCTCAGCACCTGACGTGGGGCTTCAACTCATAACCCTGACATCAGGAGTCACACACACTACCAACTGAGCTATCCAGGTGCCCGGAAAAGAATGTATATTTTGTAGCTTGTTAGGTGCACTAAATAACAACTTATAGTCAATTGGGTTAAATTTGTCATTTGCATTGTTCAAATCATCTATTGCCTTACTGAGTTTTGGATTCATGATGCTGAGAGAAGTGTATTAAAATTTCCAGCTATGATTGGGATGTTTTTCTCCTTTCTTACCACTTTTGCATGCTCACTCTCTCCTCAAAATATAGAGTTATTTTTAAAATTATTTCATTGTTTCATTATTTCCTTCCCTCCCCTAATTTGTCTATTATACATTCCTTTACTATTCTTTTAGTGTTCTCGTGGTGGTTGTTTTAGAGATTACAGTATGCATCCTTGACTTATTAAGGTCTGATATGAATTAGAAAGTGGAAATAATATCTTAGCATGTGCTACTTCTGTAGCTAATGTATTATTCTGGAGATGCATGTAAATTTGCTTCTTTTCTGTGCATATCAGTAAGGTTCTTAACCTCTTACAGCTCTTAATGTTATAATAATCACCAAAGTGAATTAAAAGAGTGAAGTTGAAATCTTACATAATCTTTAGAAATTATTCAACTCTTGAAATTATAATTTTTCTAGAAAAAGATAAAATTTATTTTTAAACAAGAATGATTTATAAATTATTTTTATAGTAATCCCCAAGTATACAATTTATGTAAAATTTTAGAACATTGCCCTTTGAGCATACAGAACTGGTGTCTGTTAAATGCATATCAAAGCATGACCCTCTGGTAACAGATAATTGTTGTTTGTAGTTCCTAATGCCACACATTTGCATGAAGCTGTGGGGACCAGTGATTAGTGTGCATTTAATTTTGTCATTTGGATTCAAGATGCTCTTGTGAATCCTCTGGCGAAAGTCAGGCAGAAAATGTACAGGTTTATTTTCAAAAAGACTGGCACCAGGCGAGCAGGTACATGCTTCTCTGCAAGGTTTGAAGAAATCTAGCCTGTGAGCCCTTTCTAATTTGTAAGCACCTGACCCAGAGTTAAAAGCAACTTAGGATCTTTTCATTATTTACCTCCTTGGGACTGGTGTCCTCTGCATCCTTTGTAATTTTCCCCTGACCTGTCCCTAATTACACCATCTCACCTAGCAATTTGATGCAAACCTCAATAGGTGTTAATATCAACAAGATTATATTTCATAGGGGAATGTAATTTTCCACTGCAGTCAGCAATAGGAGATGAGTAGACTGGTAAAAGAAGCCCTTTTGCGAGAAGGATATATTTGAGGAGTTATTCACGAGAACAAACTATAATTATGAAGCTTTATTTTTACGAAGGACATTTTTTTTTAACCTTGGTAATGTCTATTTTCTTAAATTTGGTAGAAGCATTCGGAAAGAGAGATACTGTCATGTTGGAAGGGCTATTTTTCATTATTATTTTTGCTTTGAAGTTGTTTGCTGAATTCACTCTGAATGAGACCTTTTGGATATTTCTGGCTCACTGAGTTTCCGATTTCCCTTTGGATTCTTAATATCGTCTGAAGGCAAGGGAGGGATATTAACAGCGATTATTGGCAATAAGGTGTGAGATGTTTCTGTCTCTAGAATACAGGTAAAAGGTAAAGTGAAATTGTTACATGACAACAGCCAGTAGTAGGCTGGGGCATCCCAGGTGACTCTTGCAAACTGCCCTTGACAGAGAGAGAGAGAGAGCACGAGTAGGCAGAGCAGCAGGGAGAGGGAGAGGAGAAGCAGGCCCCCCGCGGAGCAGGGAGTCCAATGCAGGACTCCATCCCAGGACCCCGGGATCATGACCTGAGCCGAGGGCAGACGCTTAACCAACTGAGCCACCCAGGCATCCATCTTTTTTTTTTTTTTTTTTTTTTAAGTAAGCTCTGTGCCCAACATGGGGCCTAAACTCAGGATCCCGACATCAAGAGTCACAAGCTCTACCATCTGAGCCATCCACACACCCCTCCTACCTTCTTCGTAAGAGCACACCAGTCAGACTGGATTAGAACTCACCCTAAGAGCCTTTTTTAAATTTAATTACCTTTATAAAGGCCCTATCTCCAAATATAGTCACATTCTGAGGTACTGAGGGTTAGAACTTCAACCTGTGAATTTAGGGAGGCTGGGCGCAATTTAACCCATAACACTGTATTAGAGTAATCTCTTGGTTATAGGGCTACGGGGTATGAGCGAAATGAGGAGTTGCTGGTCAAGGGTACACGCTTTGGTAATAAAAGGAGTAAGCTCTGGGGACTAATATACAGCAGGGTAACTATAGTTAATAATACTGTATTGTAGACTTGAAATTTGCTAAGAGAGTAGATCTTAAGTATTCTCATCACATACACAAAAAAGAGGGTAATGATAGTTATGTTAATAATTGTGATTGTAAGAATCATTTCACCATATATATTATATAGCCATCATGTTGTACACCCTAAATATATAAGATTTTTATCAATCAATAAAACTTGAGGGGGGAGAGTATCTGTAGGAACTTATTAGCACTCTTGTTCCTAAAACAAGTATCAGTTTGGGGCACCTGGGTGGCTCAGTCGTTAAGTGTCTGCCTTCAGCTCAGGTCGTGATCCCAGGGTCCTGGGATCGAGCCCCGCATCGGGCTACCTGTTCCGCGGGAAGCCTGCTTCTCCCTCTCCCACTCCCCCTGCTTGTGTTCCTGCTCTTGCTGTGTCTCTCTCTGTTAAATAAATAAAATCTTAAAAAAAAAAAAAAGTATCATGTTGTTCTCTGTTTGAAATGAATGACTCTACTGATCAGCACAGGAGACCCAGTTCCAACATGTGTGTGGAGGATTTCCCCACAGCACCAATTGTCAGACGCCAACTGGGTGTCAGACAGTCCAACTCAATTCGGACACTATCTACCTGGAAGTCACATCAAATCGCATAGGTTAAGGGCTCAGTCCTACCAGACAGCCCCATCCCCACATCCATGCACTTCAGATGCCAGTCACAAGTCCAAGTTATTCCCTGTGCTTCTGACCAGTCAGCGATAAATCCGAGGTTCTCACAGCCCCCTCCTTGGGTTTGATTAATTCGCTAGAGCGGCTCCCAGAACTCAGAGGAATATTTTACTGGTTTATTAGAAGAGGCTATCACTCAGGAACAGCCAGATGGAAGGGAGGCATAGGGCAAAGTATGGGGAAAGGGCACGGAGCTTCCATATCCCCTTTCCAAATCTGTCCACCAACCCAGAAGCTCTCTGAAGGCTTTTTGGGTTTTTATGGAGGCTTCATTACCTAGGCATGGTTGATTAAATCCTTGGCCTCCAGGCCCCCTCGCCTCCCTAGAGGGCCAGCCCTCTCATCACAACATTGGTGCCCCAGCAACCAGCCCCCATTCTTCGGGGTGGTCCAAAATTCGCCTCATTCACATAGCAAAGACACTTTTATGCCCTCAGCACTTTGGAAATCCCAAGAGTTTTAGGAGTTCTGTGCCAGAAACAGGGACAAAGGCAATATATGTATCTATTTCTTATAAATCACAGTCTTGCAGATACTCTTTCAGGTGGCACCTACCTCCATCTGGCAGCCACATCCAGCCCAGGTGCTAGAGTAAATGCCTCATCTGGCTTGAAAGAGAGCCACCCTGTTGGCCTTTTGATAACAAATTCAGAGCCAGGAGGTCACTGAGGAGGCCAGGCTAATTCTGCGCCCTAAATAGAAAGACACCTGCTTTGCAGGAATGCTACAGATCCCCTGGGAGGCGCCCTTGCTGTGCACTCTCCCTGGGGCATCAGGCCACTTCCTGATCTTCCTAACTTTTTTAGATTTTTTTTTCTTCTCATTAATACTCTGTTGAAGCTGTCATGCTGGGTACTCTGATGGTGTTTAATACTTTTTAGGGCTGTAAACACTAGAGGCTTTTCATTCTTCGGGATTTCTCTTTCGTCAGTTAATGGCATCCGACGCCTGGGAATGACTGCTCCTTTCTCTTTGGGCTTCTTCATCCTCTGTGATCAGAATTTAGCAAATGGAGAGTGGACAGGCCGAGGTTGGGAAGGGTGGCAACTTCCTCTTCCTCCTCCTCTTCTTCCATTCGAGGAAACTTGTCAAATAAGAGGAAAGAGAGGGTGTGAGTAATACTTTCTCAGATTGAAAGGATCATCAAGGGGCACTGTCAATTCATTTTCTGACTCTTTGGGATGTTCATCTTTGTTTTGTTCTGGTGTTTTGGAGGGCTTTTTGTTTGTTTTTAGTTTATTTACTTATTTGTTTATTTATTTATTTATTTTAGCAATCTCTGCCCCCCCACATGGGGCTTGAACTCTGACCCCAACACCAAGGGTCGCATGCTCTTCTGACTGAAACAGTCAAGCGTCCCTGTTTTATTCTGTGTTTTCGTAAGGACTTTACCCCTAGCCTTCCTTACTGTACCCAGTTATGGAGCTTTCTGAGAAGAGCAGTCTGGATCCTAGACCAGATCTTCATTTGGTTGAGATGTTAGAATTGGGGTTTATTTGAACCATAAGATAGTCTTTGAAAAAAAAATCATGGGACATGCTGTTGATTATTTAAACTTTCCAGCTTGAAGGCAATTCCAATGGATCTTTCCCACCAGAGCCTAAAACTTCTCTGAGGCAACTGGGCCCATCTCTAGAAGGACCTAGAACTCCGACTCACTGCTCAGTGTTTTTGGTTTTGTTTTTTTGGGGGGGGGGGCGTGTTTCTAGTGCTTGTCAAAAGATATTTTTGAAGTTCTTTGGCCTAAAACTCTCCTCTCCCTCCTCCACACCAGTCCCATTCACAAACATCCTCCGCAGGGTTTGCCTTCCTATGCTTTTTCTTGACTTGGGGCCAGCTTTTATGCATCTATCAAGGGACACAAGCCGGGGAAGGCATGTGGATCTTGGGTCTTAGACTCACAGCACCTGGGGTTTGGATGCCCACTCTGTGCAACGTCAGGCAAGTCCGGCAATCTCTGGGGTTGGATTCCGTCATCCATAAAAAAGTGGGATGAATACTGCGTGCCTCTTAGGACCACAAGGTCGCCTGGAGGTGAGGGGCCTAAGAAAAGCATCCAGGGCCCCCAGGGCAATCACCACACCCATCTCATCCTCCCCTCCCCCCCCCCCCCCCCCCACTCCCCCACCCCTCCTTTCGCAGGAGTCCACGCCCAGTCTTTCAGCTGCTCAGGGTAGCCGCACGCATTCCCTGCTGTGCAAAGGACAAAGGACGTGACTGCATCATGGCCTGTCAAGTGAGCCACAGTGATATTTGAACATGAGCCCTGATCTGATTATTCTTCCGTCATTCAACCCCAGGCAAGAATGGATTCATACTTTCCACTGCTGCCTGCGCCAGCCGGTTTCCATATCAGCCAGAGCCTCAGGAAGAGGGAAGGACACACTGTCATTCTTTCCATTCGTGCAGACCCTGCTTGCTATCAGGCCTGAGTGCCAGCACGTTTAGCTCAAGGAAGCTGCGAGCGTGGAGCAGGCTGTGCACACCGGCTTCCATTTCCAGCGCATGTGAGGGTAGATAAGATGGCTCTTGGCGGGCTAAAGCTGGACTCAGCTTACCCGTGAAAGCAACATAAACAGGGCCTCCTCCTCTCTCCTCGGGAATCTGTGGCTGGGTTCGCTTTGATTCTGAGACCTTGAAGTAAATGCAGTGCCGACCCATTGGGTCTGAGAGTCCTGCGATGTAGCATCCCCCTCCTTCCCTGATGCCTGCTATTAGCAGTGAAGAGTCAGATTGATAGTAAATCCCGTATGAATTCTTCCCTGGGGAGAGGTTGGTGGCTGTTATTTCTATTTGACAGAAGAGAAAACAGTGGCCCAGATGGAGTTGGAGCTCGTGACCCTGAACCTGCCAACCCCACCTCCCCTGAGCCCAGGGACGTTGCTGACACTCTGTTTCAGTTTTAGAAAACTCATTCCAGGGAAATGAGAGATGGGTCTATTTTGGGACCCTTGACTAATTCATTTTATTCTGTTTTATGTAAAGCAAAGAGCGTTATTCATCAGCAAGTATAAGTAAGGTCTAAGTAATGCAACTCCACTGTTAGGTTTGGGGTCATGATTATTGAATCGGTCCTGAGCATTTACCAACTACATGCATTGACTTGTATATTATTAAAGCTCTGGGAGGGGCTTTGGTAATCATTTTCTCCAGTGGCTCCCAAATCTGGCTGTTTATCAGAATCACCTGGAGGGCTTATTAAAAATTCAGATGCCCCGGTCACTCCAGGCCCAGGGTCAATGATCTGGACTCTGTCTTCAGCACTGCGATTTTAGCAAGTTCCCTAGGTGGTCCCTAAACAGCCAGCCTAAACATCTCTAAAGGACCCACATTAGGAAATCACTAAGAGCAAATCCTTCTTTCTTCATTTCCTTGTTTTTTTGTTTGTCTGCTTGTTTTTGTTGTTCTTCAAGTGAGTGGCCCAAATGCTGGGTGACCTTGCCAGGGGTCATAGGACTGAACGGGTGTTGAGTTGGGGCTGGTCACCCAGCCCTGCTCTTCCCAGGGCATCAGTGTGAATGGAACCCGACGGGATGGCCAGCAGAGGCCGGGGGCCAAGGCACCGCATGCAGAACCACACAGACCCCTCGTGGTAACATTTTGTAGTATGCCCAAGACCCCTGCGAAGTCACTCTGGCCAAGATGAACTTCTCAGAGGACCCACTAAGTTCAGGAGATTCTTCTCCAGCCCTTAGGAAGGTTGTTTATAGGTCTGTCTACAAAGTCTTCTCTCCCTGTCTGGGCAGGTCCATCTCCCTAGGGCCCAGAGGGGGGCCCAGCAAGACCAAAGCAGATGCCAGGCTTGGCCCTAGAATAGAGCTGGTCTGTCCAATCATCTGCTCCTTGTGACAGCAACTTGCATTGGAATTCTGCCTAACTTAGACAACCATTCATCTGAGACAACGAACGTTTGCTGTCAGGGGCTTCAGCCAAATGGCCGGTTTAAAAATGAATGTCCAATAGGGCTTTGGGTGCACACTGGTTATCTTATTACTTACTTGGCTCAGAAAGATGGTAAGAATATGTAGTTTGGTCTGTCTCCCGATTTCTAGGGGTTCTGGCTGATTGGTACTCACAGCAGGAGACCTACGAAGCTTTGATATAATACTTTTCTTAATTTCCTCCTGCAAGATGATTCTGATGTCTTTTTTCCATACCACCCCTTCCTGGAGTTTTTCAGTGTCATAGTCTAACTTCTTTCCAGATCGAATAAGTAGAAATTTATTTTCCAGACTGTGCCCATCCTTGGTACTCATATAGAATGGAGTCCAACAGGATGGCCTCATTTGCTTACCCAAATTATATATTCTGGGGGTAAAAATCATGAGGGAAGTTGTCAGAGAAATTCAAGGGTCTAGGACAATACAGAATCTTATGTTTCTGCATCACACAGCTGACCCTTTCGCATTTCTGAATTATCCCCTCCAGGTTGGCGGCCCCTGGGCTCTGACCTTAGCTGGTCCTCGTCCACTTCAACCCCTTCAGTAGTCTGCAGACTGACATCCAGACCTCTGTGCAGGCTCCAGACCTGGCTAGTGCCTTCCCAGCGGGACTTCGGCTCCAACGCTCACCGGCCTCCCAGGCTGTGTGTGTCCAAACCTAGGCCATCATCTCTGCCCCTGAACTTGCCACCCCTCTCTGATTCTTTCCCATCCACTGAGTTGTTTGGGACCAGAAACAGGAGAGATGTTGCTAACACCTTCTCTCATCCTCATTGATTCAGGCAAAAGTTTTGTAGGTTTCACATCTAACCATGCTTTCCCTCTGTTTCCACTTTCCTGTCCTCATTAGACATGCCTCAGTGCAGTCTCTGAGACCATCCCTTGCCTAGGTGACTGCAGCGGCCTCCTACTTAGCTTTGCTGTCCACCCTGGCAACCTCTGATCCACCTCTAGCCTGCTCCCTGAGGGGTCTTTCTAAGATCTATTCAGTCATCTCCCTGCCCTGCTTTGAAGAGCTCTTTCACGCTTATTCACTGTCTATAAGATAAAGTTCAAAATCTTTACTTGGCAAATAAGGCCTTTTGTTTGGCTCCTGCTCATGTCTCTGCTTCTCCCCTGCCTTTCTCTAGCATGGCTCATTAATGCAGGGCTGGGGACCCACTGGGGTCCCCAGGATGCAGGCTGCTGGGTGATAAAGCTGGTCGTGGCTCTGCCTGGGATGCCTCACCCCACTCCTGCATCTAGTTGGACCCCACTGGTCCTTCTGGTAGCCTCTTAAAATTGTTTTTGGGGGGTTTTATGTTTTGTTTTATTTTAAAATTTGTATTTATTTGAGAGAGAGAGAGAACAAGTGGGGGGAGGGACAGAAGGAGAAGCAGACTCCCCACTGAGCAGGGAGCCTGACATGGGACTCTATCCCAGGACCCTGAAATCATGCCCTGAGCTGAAGGCAGACACTTAACCGACTGAGCCACCCAGGTGCCCCTACTCTTAAAATTGATTCTAATTTTTTTTTAAGATTTTTAAAAATTTATTTATTTGACAGAGAGAGAAACATAGCGAGAGAGGGAACACAAGCAGGGGGAGTGGGAGAGGGAGAAGCAGGCTTCCCGAGGAACAGAGATCCTGATGCAGGGCTCGATCCCAGGACCATGGGATCATGACCTGAGCCGAAGGCAGATGCTCAATGACTGAGCCACCCAGGCGCCCCTTAAAATTGCTTTTTAAAGAGACTTCATGTTTTAGGGTAGTTTTATGTTCACAGCAAAATTGTGGGATGATGCAGAGATTTCCCATATGGGCCTGCCCTCCCCCCTCCCCCCCACATGCACAGCCCCCCATCATTATCCACATCCCGCACCAGAGGGTACATTTGCTACCATGGATGCTCCTGCATGGATGCATCATCATCACCATCACACAGAGTCCACAGTGCACATGAGGGCGCTCTCCTGGTGCTGTGCTGTGCAGCCTGGGGGTCTGGACAAAGGTATAATGACATGTATCCACCATTACAGTATCAGATAGAGTATTTTCACTGCTTTCAAAATCCTCTGAGCACTGCCTGTTGATCCCAGATCATCTCTTTTCAGTAGAGGCTGACTCTTCCCAGTGAACCTCTGCTATTTTCCAATGAAGAAACTGTCTTGGTCTTGCTCTGCTGGTTCCTAGCACGTGCTACCTGCTTGCCATGTAATATGTTGTTAATAAGTGCGATGAATGAATGAATGAATGAGTCGGCCATACATTTAAAAACCAAGTCATGATGGAACCAAAGGGGAAAGCATGATTCATTAGGTATCTTTGGGTCTTCTCCCAGCTGTTCATTTGTATTATAAAGTTCATTTGACTGCAAAAGATTTCCTGTCAAGCAGCAATTAGACCCCCTGGAAATCTGCCCAGTTTCAAATTTAAAACATCATATCTGTTTACCAAAATGTGCGGACTTCTGTGGTACCTTATTCTCAACCTGCTATAACTTCTTTCTTCTAAAGACTGTACTTCCTGGCTGGTTTTGGTTTTATTTTTAATCAAATTCATCATCCTTCCTTAAAAAGAGATGTAGAGCTTGAAAGCATTCAAGGCACTCATAGGTTGCTTTATTCAAGTAAGAGGAGAACTCCGCCAAGCCCGGAGCTCCTAACAGCCGCCCACCGCGCAGCTTGCTGTGTCTGAGTTGGATGGTGTCCTGGGGGCTTTCTTCTCCTTGTCACAGGCTCCTCTGGAAGCTGTCCAGAGCCCTGTCCTGGAAGAGGCCTCAGTTCTACCTTCGGGAAAGAATGGGTCAGGGAGAGGGTGTGGCCCCCTGGCTGGGGTGGTGCAGGTGTGTGAGCCTACCGAACTCACGGCCTCGGTTATTTGCGCTGATCCGACAAAGTGCAAACCTCTGTCCTTGTGTTGGGAGACAGAAGGAAGAACTAAGAGGCCAATTATGGAATCACGGAATTTTACCATTGGGTGGGAGCTAGGAACCATCTCCGGTAAGCGACATTGTTGAGCTCTTGGACCCAAATCAGAATCTTCCTCAAGCTTCCCTTCATGCTGTACTTCTCCAGCCATCACATCTAGGGTACAGCATTCTGGAGACTTCGTTGGACCCTGGGTCGCTCAGTCACTAGAGTCACCGAGAGTTAACTGTCCTGGACAGGCTGATGGAAGGAACCCGAGCTCTGGATCCACATAGGCCTGGGTTGAGTTTGTTTCCTCATCAGTAAAACGACACCCTACCTCCAAGAGCTAGCCTGGGGATGAAGTAAAATCATGTGTTTGAGGGTCACACACGGGTCCCTCAGCAAACTGCTGCCTCATCTGCTCTCCTTTGCTTCCAGTAAGCAGATTTTTTCCATGCGTCCTTCCAGTTTGTGGGATCCTGCTTTGGAAGTCCTAACCACCGATCTTTCCAAGTGAAATGCCTTTGAAGAAACACTTTTACTCTACACCTTCTGCTTTGTCACCTCCAGGCAGAGATTCCCCAGGCTCTAGGCTTCACTTTCTTTAAGATGGGCTCACCCCGAGAGCAGGACCACCTCAGCCATCATGCTGGGCATACACGAGAAGCTCCATGGTCAGGAGAGGAGAGGGAGGGGGAGTAAGAGTGGAAGGTATCATTAGCAAGTTGAAAGTATCATTAGCAAGTTGAGTGTGGTCGTTCCAGGCGGGTCAGGATGAAGAACTCTGTGTTTTCCTGTGGCGTGTTGCTGCCCCTGCTGAGGGTGGGCCTGGGCCATGTGGGACCTCCCAGCCATGGATGGCAGTGAGGGGCCAGGTAGCCATTGCCAGGAGAGGCTCATCCTGACCAGATCTCCGCAAAGCCGCAGGACCAGTTTGGGTAAAGAGGGACCCATGATGCTGCTCAAAAACTCATTTGATCGCAAGGGACTGGTTTTAGCAGATGCCCTCAAATTTTGCCGTTGAGAGTGCCCACCTTTTTTTCTTTCTTTTTTTTTTCTTTAATTTATTTATTTGACAGTCAAAGAGAGAGACAGAGAGCAAGCACAAATGGGGAGCAGCAGAGTGAGAGGGAGAAGCAGGCTCCCCGCTGAGCAGGGAGCCCCAATGTGGGGCTCAATCCCAAGACACTGGGATCATGACCTGAGCCGAAGGCAGATGCTTAACCGACTGAGCCACCCAGGGGCCCCAAGTGCCCACCTTTCTTTGCCACTCATTTCTTCTTGATTCCCTTACATCTGTCCAGTTCACCTTCTAGCGGGCACGCTTTGGCATTCAGGTGGTTAATATTTACATACTATGCTGTGACCATTATCCATGTTTTATTCATAAGCTGATTCTAAAACCTGAACATAAGTAAAAAGGGTTTACGCTGTTAGAGCTGTAAAAATATTCTTCAGCACTGGTCCAACCAGTTGGTTAGGATTACATTTCCTTCTAAGTAGGTCCAACTTCAAGACCCAGGAGGCACTCAAAGAGAATGTTTTAAAATCAAAGGCAAATGGATGGATACTCCTTTTATATCCTCAAAAATCTGCCAGTTTGAAAATCATGTCATGTTATGCATTACTTCATATTTGGACCTGACTTAATAGCATTTTTATTTTGCTTAGAGTTTCTATTTGTGTGTGTGTGTGTGTGTGTGTGTGTGTGTGTGATGTGCTTTATCATAGACTTATGTTTTTGCATCTTCTCAATGACGGGAAACTTTCTATTATTCACATTTTTGCATTCTGGACTGGCTTTTCTCAAGATCTGAGGCTTCCCAGGCACCTGGGCACTTCTTTTCACTCCTCCCCTGAGCTGGATCCAGTGTTTCCAAGATCCCATGTCTTTGTCTCTTGTGGTTCATGCCTTCATCTTGCTGGACTACATTCACTTTAACTCCCTCCTCATCTCCAAGAGAAAATGAAAAGTAAATTATCTGATTTCTTGAAATATCTTAAAACGTGTATTCACCGTTCCACTTGATTGCTGGTTTTTCTCTGCATGTAGAACTCTCTAGTGAATACTGTTCTCTCCCAGAACTTTTAGGGAAGCCTCATTGTCTTCTAGGGTCCACTTTGGCTGATGTGAAAGCTGATGGCAGTCTGACTCGCACACTTTTGTAGGTAACTTGTGGGGTTTTTTTCTCTTAGAACATTTTTTTTTTTAAGATTTTATTTATTTATTTGAGAGAGAGAGAGAGAATGAGAGAGAGAACATGAGAGGGGGGAGGGTCAGAGGGAGAAGCAGACTCCCTGCCGAGCAGGGAGTCTGATTCTCCCTCTGACCCTACCCCCTCTTGTGCTCTCTCTCTCTGAAATAAATAAAATCTTAAAAAAAAAAAAAGACTCATCTGCTTTAAACCTGAGGATTTCTTTTCTTTTCTTTTTTTTTTGCATTCCTAATCTCTTCCCCTTCATTTATTTCTCTTCTTTCTGGAACCCTAGTACTTGATTGAATGTTGGGCCTCCTAAACTGGTACTCTCTCTCTCTTCTTATATTTTCTACCTTTATGTGTTTTTGTGACACAGGTCATTTTGGCTATATTCTGCTAACTAGAGAGGCAATGTGTTATAATAGCAATAACACATTATTAAGTAGGAGTGATTATGAGATACAGGAGGGTCTTGGAGGAGGCTAGAGGGATGGTTCTTACTGACAAGATAGAGAAGGAGCCAAGACTGAGTCAAAATACAGAAAAATGATGTAGTACAAAGGGAGACGTTAATTCAAGTTTCTTGGCTTTGGTGGTCTTAAAAAAGGAGAAGTTGAGATCATTGACTCAGGCCAAAGATTCAGGGGTATAAGAAGGTACGAAACCCCTGCAGAAACAGCAAGTGGTGAATGGAAGTTTGACCTGGCAGCCATGAAGATGCATCTGAAGTTATGTAGGATGTATTTGTAGGGGGACCAGTTGGCCTGGCTCTATGTCCAATCATTGGAACCTGTGAGCAGGAGTGGGTTGGAAATTGAGCAAGGCAAGCATGGTAACAGGACATTGATGAGGGAACCCAACCAAGGCAAAGTATTTTCATCAGTGATGTTCATATGAGAGATTAGCTACGTAATCTTGACTTTATCCAAGCCCGTGACATGATGTTCTCTCTGGGTCCCTCCCTGCTCCCTTAGTCACCATCACTGTGCCAACATTTGTCCCAGGAAGAACTGAGACAGAAAGTTGGAAGCTTTTGGTCTCCCAAATTCGAGGGTCTCTGCTAAAGTCTTTCCATATACATCAAGTCTGTTTTCAGACATTATCCTTGGATCGCCGTCATAAAAGCAAAGTCTCACCCAGGTGAGTAATTTCATCTTGTACCAGAATTTCCAGCTGACACTGGCTTGGATCTAGGAGCAGAGACCAGATAAGCCAGATTTACTCACTTTCATTGACTTTAGAATGTCACAACTGGAAGGAACCTCAGAGGTCAAGCCAAGTGGTTTTGAAATGGTCTCATTTTGGGGTTTTTTTGTTGTTTTTAATGAAATAAATATTATTCTAAAATGAACTCTTCTACTGAACCCAACACCCGCCGTGGAGTAGCAGTCTGCCCTGGGGCCCCACACCGAGTTCCCCTTCACATCCACGGACTCCTAGGATTTCCCCTTGCTTCATAATCAATGACACGGAGTCCCGGGGAGGCCAGGTGGGGTCAGAACTGTACTCCGGCTCCTGTGTTCTGTTCCCTGCGCTCTTCTTGCTGCCACCACAAGGCAGTGGATCCTGGACTGGAAAGGGCTCTTTATGAAGCCAGATTTTGACATTCTAGCATGGGGATGAAAGGAGCTGTCTCAGGAGAGTTTTAATCCAAGACTTTTTTTTTTTTTTTTTTTACCTTAGCTCTAATAAATCCCTCAGGATCACATAAGGGAGCAAACTGCTTGTGTTCTCACCCCACAGATGGACGTGAGCATCTGTGGGACTAGACAGTGTGCAGGTGGATTCTGCAGAGTTCCCAACCTACATCCTTGGAATCGCTGGGCACTGTGTCTCCCAAGCATTAAACAGGGCTCTTCTTGCCCCGGGATGACCATTCTCTGCCTTTTCTTGGTCACCTATTATGTTAGTGATAATTAAATTATGTCTCTGATAGGCAAGCAACTAAAAGCAGTTTGTTGCAATTTACCAAATTAGTCTTAATGACTAATCATGAAGTCATTTAAATTTTTTATCTGTATTGTCTGTGTCATTTTAAGTTTAAATGAATTAACTGGCATTATTAGGGAAATCTAATTTCATTACTTAAAAGTACATTCATGTTTTGACAGAATACGTCTTTTTGAGAAGTAAACATTTTATTAATTATTTATTTATTTATTTTGAGAGAGAGAGAGAGCATGCTGATGAGCAGGGGGAGGGGCAGAGGCAGAGGGAGAGAGAGAATCTCAAGCAGGCTCCACACCCAGCACAGAGCCCTACTTGGGGGCTGGATCTCACGACCCTGCGATCGTGACCTGAGCCAAAATCAAGAATTGGTCGCTAAACCGACTGAGCCACCCAGGTGCCCCTCATCTTTTTTTCTTTTTAAAACTATCATTTCCTTACTTGATTTGTTCTCTTTTATTTTCTCCAGAGCATATTTTAACTGAAACAATTTTTTTTTTTTTTTTAACTCTGAAGTTTTAGAAAGGGTCCTTTTCATTGTTTGGCATCTTCTGGATTGATGGGTTTTCTTTAAAATCTCTACAGGCACCACACTGTTGAAAACTCAACTCAGACAGGAGCCTGGGGTCCTCAGACAGGGTCCTGGCGGCCATGGGCTTCGGTCCTCCCCTTCCCTGTCCCCTGTCCGTCAACTTCAGTCTGTGGCTGGACAATGCTGCGGGCTTCCAGGAGAAGCAGTGGGAATGCCTCCGTGTTCACCCCCACTGCTTCCTGCCTCCTCCCGCCCCAAGGGCCTCCACTGGAGGCTCCTTAAATCCTGCTCTGAGCCCAGTCAGTGGTCTTTGGCTCCAGAAGGGAATTAACAGGTGACCTCAGGCAAGGTCTTTAACCTCTTTGAGACTGTCTCCCCTCTGTAAATAGAAATAATGTATACCTCTCCTCATCAAGAGGAGAGCTTTTTTTAATACTATTTTTAATTCAAGTATCATTAACATACAATGTTCTATTAGTTTCAGGTGTACATTATAATAATTCAACAGTTTTATTCATTTCTCAAAGAGGACAAATTTTAAAGGCTAATATACATGAACACCCACACACAGTTGCTGGCACATAGGATGTGCTGAAATTGTTCATTGCTTTCGCTTTCCTTTCTTTTCCTTTTCTGTCCAGTATTAATCCCTCCATCCCCACCCCTCAAACGCTCCATTCTGGAAACTGCCCCAGCTTTTCCACCTGCAGCTGCTCATGCGCCATGTTGCTTTCCAGGAGGGAGACTCCTGCCTTCTCTCTGCAGCTCGGGATAGTGTTCCCCTTGGATAACAGTCAAAAGTGGGTCTCTATTCTAAGACATGCTAACTTGTAAAGAATCACCACAGACTAAAGGTAACATTCATTCGTTAGTATTTGTATTCAATTATTTTAAATACCTGAAAGGAAATGGCTCAGTCTTTTAGGATTTATGGTGATTCCTACATAGCAGTTCCCCCCCAACTTCAAAAATAAGATTTATTTCAAAAAATCTCTCTGTGAACCTGCCATTGAATACTCGAGAGGCACTTTCCCACCTGCCAGTGAAAAGGCAAGTCTGAGTGCATCCTGTTCAGCTGGTTCTGCCCCAGTCGTCCCTGAGCACACAAACTTAGAGAAACAAAGCTCTCTTCCACTTAGAGCCCCTGGCCCTTAACATAGAATCCACAGGGGACGCCCCCATTGATGTAAGGAGACCCTTCTAAGGAGTCGATCTACTGTAAATGTGAAGGAACCCAGGTGGCCCCAACACACCTCTGCCTCCCAGGCACCACTGCCATGTCTCATCAGCAAACACACTTTTTAGACTCAGTTACAGCTTCACATTATTGCAAAGCTGGAAGCCTGAATTCTCAAAGTTAATCAAAGAGTTAAAACACATTTGACAGGTGCCCGGGTGGCTCATTCCGTTAAGCATCTGCCTTCAGCTCAGGTCATGATACCGGGGTCCTGGGATCGAGTCCTGTGTCAGGCTCCCTGCTCAGTGGGGAGTCTGCCTCTCTCCTCTGCTCATGCTCTCTCTCTCTCTCCCTCAAATAAATAAAAATCTTAAAAAAAAAAAAAAAAAAACCCACATATTTGAGGTCATCTTAACAGCCAATCTAATTATATTAGCAAGGTCTTTTGATGGGTCTGGTGGGGGAAGAATTGCATCAAATAAAGAGTATCTTCAGTTTGCCCTTTCTCCTGCCCAACATGAGTGCAAAAAAGTGTGTCACTTGCAGGTGGAATCTGACTTGAAGGAGCTGATGAGGCATTAGCCACACTATGAGTAGTCAGCTGCAGTGCTGAAGCAGGAGGTCAGCTTTCAGTGGGTGTGTTGAACTTCCTCTTAATGGGACCGTGGTGGGCTTTCAAAGCTGGAGCTCAGGTCCTGAGTGGAAGGCTCAGATCCCCCCTGGAAGCTGCTTTAAGTGCACTGTCCCACGGATCTGCCAACACCTACCCCTGTTCTCAGAGCTAAGGCCTTTTATGCAAGTGGAATTTGGTCCTGACAGTGAAAACAACCAACCAAATGCATGGGAGACATAAGACAATATCTCTTTCACTCTGATTATCTTCTGTCCACGGAACAGACGGAACTGTGAAGTATAAATGGAAAAAGAAGCACATGGTCCCTCCCCCCTTTTTCCTCTTAGGCTACTACTTCATTACACCAAGCAGCCACAAGTAGGAAATTCTAATGAAGCCCCGACTTGCTAGAGACTTCCTTGGTTGTAGGTTAAACCTTAAAAGACTTCCCCAAGCATTTTCCTGTCAGTAACAAGGCTGAAGTTTTCCGTTTCGAAGTTGATTTGAGATTCTGAATGGTTGGTTACCTCTTGCTAACAGAGGGATGCCTCTTAGAGCTTGTGTTCTCAATCTTTTAAGTATCCAAGTTTCTTTTTAGTGGAAATGATCTGTACCTGTCTTACTTGAAAGCAGTGGGGTTGTGCCCACACGGCCTCGAACTGCAGAAACACGCAGAACCCCAATGGGTTTGGGGGTGTGGGGATGGGTGGAAGGCAAAGCACCATTTATCACAGAATTAGTTTAGAGCGGTCGGCCAAACAACACTGAAGGGAGAGTGCTAAGCATGATTCTGATCTCCCCTTGGGCCCCTCTGCAGGTGAGGTTTGAGTCTTACTGGTCCCGTGTGTCTTCGGGGTCAGCCACTCTGTCTGACCTGGGGAGCGAGTGATTGGGCCGCACCTACGTTCTGTACGTACTTGCGTGCGCTCCTGTGCGTGCATGCCCGGGTAAGCACCTGCGCAGGTGTTTGCCGGTGCGTGTGTGCGTGCACTGAGAAGGGAGAAAGAAAAGGGAGCGGGGAACAAAAAGCAAGGAGACTTCAGTTGTTGCCACTGAGAAGCCAGAGGACAAGGGAGCCAGGTTTTTTGAGGGGTGGAGTGGGGATCCTGGCGGTGCTTGTCTTATCAGGATCTCCTGTAGACCTGGGCACTGGGTTTCTCCACCGCAGCCCTCCTCTGGCCACACCCCCAGTTCCCAAAGGGACCCACCACCCTAACCCTACACCCCTCCATTTATACCACACTCTGGGTACCCAGGACCCTGCAGCTCCTTCCCCAGATGGTCTAAATCCTCTTCCCAGGTCTGTATATGGATCTCTTCCCCAGGTCCGTGGACCAGCCCCTTCTAGGCCACAGGGTGGCTGAGGAGCAGCTGTCTCCTGGGGTTATGGACAGAGCTTTAGGGTTTTTTTTTTTTAAAGATTTATGTATTTGAGACAGAGAGAGCTGGGGTGGGGGGAGGGTGGCAGAGGGAGAGGGAGACAGAGTACCAAGCTGACCCTGCTGAGCACAGAGCCCAATGCAGGGCTCGATCTCATGACTCTGAGATCATGACTTGAGCCAAAACCAAGAGTCTGTCACTTAACCAACTGAGCTACCCAGGTGCCCCCTGGATAGACCTTTAATGTGTCAACTCGGGTGCCCACCTGGAGTGGGCAGGGCCCCTTGGAGTGTGACCTGAGGGTATGGGGTGCAGGCAGTGGTAGGAAGAGAAGGGGTTAGTTCTCTATTGTCACATTCCAGCGAGGGACCCCAGGGAGTCTGAGAATCCTAAATTTGTGCCTGGCCTTGCAGGTCACTATGACCATCTGTCAGCTTGAGCTGCTTTAACAAAGTACCATGGACTGGGTAGCTTCTAAACAACAGAAATGTATTTCTCCCAGTTGGTGAGGCTGGAATTCTGAGATTGGGGTGCTAGCATGCTTGGGGTTTGGAGACAGTCCTCCTCTGGCCTGCACACGGCTCACCTCTCCTTGTCTCCTCACAAGGCAGAAAGAGTGAGCTAGTTCTAGGCCCTCTTCTTGTAAAAACAGCAACCCATTCATGAAGGCTCCACCCTCATGACCTAGTTACCTCCTAAGGGCCCCACCGTCAGGTACCATCACGTTGGATTAGGGCTTCCACATAGGAATTTGGGGGGCGGGGGGGACACATTCAGTCCATTACAGGAACTATCTGGTTTTTTTCCAAGGTAGGAAGATAGAACATATTTTATTTAAAACTTATTGTTGATGTATACCTTTAACCATTGATGTACATGGTATGCAGGCCTGCATTTGTTCAGGAAAGGCCGGTGCTGGGATATTGAGCAGGTGTGGAGTTCTCCACACAGGACTTGGAGACCCGGGGCTGGGAAAAGACCATGTCCAGGAGCCAGCTGTGCGGGGCTGCCTGGCCACACCATGCACATCCATGCGCATGCCACAGGCTTGCCCGGCCTCAGCCTCGGGAAAGGGCACCTTCCCCTGTGCCCAGGCAGCCTGTTCCATCCTTCCATGGCTCTGAAACATTTCCTTCTTCTCTGCAGCCCAAAATACCCCCATTTCCACTAGTCATCCATTCCAGCCCATCCCACTGGGCATCGTCTAGTACAATCCAGAAAGGCTGCAATTTAGGCAGGGAGTCCAAAGTGTTCCTGAATCAGCACAGCAACCGCCTTCGGGGCAGGAGACAGGGTGCGGGTCCCCCAGACAACAGGCGGGAAGTGGCCTTAAACAGTCACACCTGGGGGGGGTGGCGCTCCTTCTGGGTCCCTGCTTGGTGCTGAGCAGACATGCATCCACCAGGTAAATGGAACCACAGCCAGACTTGGTGGCAGGGGACGGGCTGGGCGGCCCTCCTGCTCATCCTCGGGGAGCAGGTGCTTCTGTGTGGAGCGCGCCAGCCGGAGCCCAGCAGCTATGCGGGCTTCTCAATCACCGCCGCCCAAACTGTCTGTGAGGATGACCTGCTTTGTTTCAATTTCCAACCTCTTGCCAACGAATAAATACAACATAATAAAAATAAATTACAAGAAGAATGCAGTGGAACAGAAAGACCTACAATATACAAGCCCTAACTTCTTCTTATTAGATGCAACAGACATGCAATTTTTCTGATAAATTGCTTTAAATGTTTCTAAATGCCTTCCTCCCTGTTTCTCTTCTGACCTCATTGCGGACTGGCCCCCGTCACAGACCATACTTGGGCAGCACTACCCTAAATGACAAGTAGAGGTCAAAGCCTGGATTTAAAATTATAAATGTGTATATTTATGATGATGAAGTTTTGATAAAATTTTCAGGAAAAAAAAATCAATGTACATCGTATTCAATTGGCATTACTTTTCATCTATTTTAAAATCTTTTTTGGTGAACAAACACACATTTTACATTTTACATTATATAGTCCTTAACCGTGTTTCTATTCTGCTTTTACTCACTGGCTCTTTTCTCATGCATACATCCCTAGAGCCCCTTCCTGGGTCTGAGCCTCCTCACCTGCCACTTGGTCACCTGGTGGGTGTCCCAGCTTGCACACTGTTCTCTCACCTCTGTTCCCCGTTCAAGGCAAGCCCTCTGAGGTGCCCGAGTGTCTTCCAGAGTCCTTCTTTCCAACATCCCACACCTTACAGGACAATGTCTCTGTTCCTCCACGGCCTGATCTGGCCCCCACTTGCCTCTCTGGCTTCATTTCTGATTTGTTTCCTTTGCTGTGACCCTTCCCAATCCACCCCATGTGCATCAGCCTCTGAGTTCCATGCCATTCTGGAAGGTTCCCACCCTTCCATGCCTCCCTGCCTGGGGCAATGATAAACCACCCTCCTCTCCATCTGCACTCACTGAACAGAAGCTGTTTGTTCTTATGGAGAACTCCACATTTTGCTGCATTTCTCCAGATAGTTTTCTATAACAAACAGCGCCCACTTTAAACACTTTTGTGCCATCTTTTTTTTTTTTTAAAGATTTTATTTATTTATTTGACAGAGAGAGAGATAGCGAGAGCAGGAACACAAGCAGGGGGAGTGGGAGAGGGAGAAGCAGGCTTCCTGCCGAGCAGGGAGCCCAATGCAGGGCTTGATCCCAGGACCCTGGGGATCATGACCTGAGCCGAAGGCAGACGCTCAATGACTGAGCCACCTAGGCACCCCTATACAACCTTTTTTTTTAACATAGGAATTTTTTTTTTTTAAAGATTTTATTTATTTATTTGCCAGAGAGAGACACAGAGAGAGAGGGAACACAAGCAGGGTGAGTGGGAGAGGGAGAAGCAGGCTCCCGGCAGAACAGAGAGCCCGATGCGGGGCTCGATCCCAGGACCCTGGGATCATGACCTGAGCCGAAGGCAGACGCTCAATGACTGAGCCACCTAGGCACCCCTATACAACCTTTTTTTTAAACATAGGAATTGATTCCCCCAAATGCAATTAGAGAGTCCAAGATTATGGACCCATTATAAACATTGTCGCATACTGCCGCCTTGTCTTCTAGAAAGGTTGAACCACTTTTCAGTGTCAACATTAGGAAATCCTGAATTTTAACTCAGATATATTGTGCCAACATTGGCCCCAAGATAAGGTTTAAGCTAGAGTGTACACTGTGTTCTTATGTTTGTAATAGCTAATGTCCAACCGATTGGCTTCCAGCTGTATGTTAGTTCTGCAAAGGCAAAGGCCTGTCTTCCAACATTCTTTTACCCTGAAAACAATGGACACATAATCGATACATGATGACAGTGATGTTGATGATGCCAAGTCTGATGTGAGGCGAGCAGAAATGAAGATAAAAGGTTTGTCTTTGGAAGCTGTCCCTCCCTGTGTGTCCAGCAAAGGGGAAGACGAAGAGTAGCACAGATAGCCAGCTCACAGTATAGGATACATCTAGGCATGTTGGTTTCAGGGGGCTGACACTCATACACCATCAGCAGGGTCTTTGACTATATGCGGTAAGAATAGCCTAGTGAACTTGGGTGCTTATTATTAAGTGCCAACGAGAACCGCACACAACCCCTTTGAATCCTCACAACTGTATGAGCCAGGAGCGGGGTGCTTTCACCCCTCTTTACAGATGAAAAACTACAGCAATAGGCATTCGCTACCTCGCCCAAGGTGGTAAGCGCGCAGCGCACAAGTTGAGGCCAGGACGCGATCCTAGGCAGCCGAGAGCCTCACACCACCCTGTGACAATGCCGGGTTTCGCCTCTGCACTTTGCCCAGCTTGATGGAATACTTCTTTTTGCAATTGTGATTGTGATGGTTATTATTAGTATAGAGAAATTGCAAGTTCAATATAAGAAACTTTTTTCCGAACCACTTGAAAATAGTTACCAACCTGATGCCCGAATACAGTATAGTATCTCCTCAAAACAAGGACATGCTTCTAGATGATCACAATAAAACTATGAGGATCCCGAGGTTAACACGGATACATTGCTGCCATGCAACCCTGAGGCTCCATTTACAGTTCCCCATTTGTCTCAGGGATGGCCTGTGTAGTGAAAGGATCCAGTTGAGGTTTGCAGGTGGCAATGGGTGTCTTATCTCCTGAGTGTCCTTCAGGCTAGGACAACACCAGTCTTTCCTGCATTCTCCTGACCGGAACACTTGTGAGGGCTACAGGCCCATCACTTGGTAGAATGTCCTTCTGTCTGGGTTTGTCTGACATTTCCCCATGATTAGATTGAGATTGTGCATCTTTTTTTTTAATTGTGGCAAAATACCTATGACATAAAATTTACCATCTTAGCCATTTTCAAATAGACGGGTCAGTGGTTAAGTTGTTTTGCAAGAGTGTTCTTTGGTGAGTCTTAGACACTTCAGGTAGGCGAGAACAGTGTGGGGGGCTCAGCTGGTGCCCCACCCTTCCCTCCTGCCCTCCCCCTGGTGTAACCCCGCGGGCCCTTTGCAGGTGCCTCCCCAGGGCATTTGTCATGTGATTTCATGTGCCACGTGGGTCTGCACCCCCCGCCCCCGAAAGACACTTTCTTAGGAATGTCTGGCACATAGTAGGTATGCAATCCATGATGACTGAGTGAAGCAGAATACTTGGGGGAAATTAGGGAATATAGAGGAATTTGATTTTCCAGGAGCATAAGAATGTACCCCAACTAATGTCACTGCAGAATTAATCAGTGCTCCATGAAGTCCTTATTGATTTTTCGCCAAAATGTGACCTTAAAAGATTACCCCTGAGGGACATGGAGCAAGGTGATTATTCTATGTGCTTTCGTAATGGAATTTGGTCAGATTTCCTTGAAGTGCTTGTTCTGCATGACCTCAGAGAAAATATGAGGCTGAGCTGGGAGTGTCCCACCTCAGTGAAGGCACTCGCATTAAAGAAAATGTAATTGAGTGCAGCACTAATGCTTGGGAGTGATAAACAACCTGGAATTTTCTGGGAGGATTCCTGAATTGGAAGAGATAGGATCTTGGGCCTTTTAAGGAGTCAAATCCCTGAATCCTCTGTGCCCGTGGAAAATGCAGTCAAGTAAGAGCTGACTGTATGCTTCAGCTCTTCTCAACAGCAGGACTATTGTGGCCCCTGACATGGGGCCAATGAGTGACAATGTTTCTGTGTTAAGATTCAGATTTTATTGGCCTTGACACCGTGTATTAGCTTCTCTTCCTTTCATAAACAGATTACTCAGGTAAGACCTTCTATGTAAAATAATCCAGAAAGAGGTAAACATTTTCCAGAAAGTGCTAGTTCTTGCAGTTCTGCTTTCAAGTATTCAAACAGCCAAGTAAAATTAACAACAATATTTTTAACTCTTGGAGGAAGATAAAACTATTCAAATGTATTTTTGTTCACATACAGAGCATTAGGACAGTATTTAAAATAAACGGGGTAGGCAGGCAGATCACTATTTCTGGCATTGCAAAGAGTCCAACCAGGCTTACAAATATACTCTGGGGATTATTTTTCTCTGTACTAAAAATAAAAGTTTTAAAATAGCCGCTTGCCAAAAAGAGTTTCTTGGTGCTGGAGAAAGGGACATAGATTGGGAACTTTTCTCCTGTATTTACATGGATCATGATTTGGACACAGCCTTAGTTTGTAAAGACAGGGTTTCCCCCACTATCTGAAAGTTGAGTGTTCCCACGGAAACTTTTGTCAGCCGAAATGGTGTAAAGTAAAGAAGCAGTTATCATTAATTTATATGGAAACGTTTTTTGAGTGTTTCCAGACCCCCAAAATCTTAGAATGCATCTTGCGAAAGGATGCGCACGATCAATCAAGATGGAGCCCAGGTGCTCTCAGACACAGTTCAAGGTGGGGCTGATGGCGGAGATGCTGGATGTAGTTCCTGGGGAAGGCGCTGGGGGGCACCACCCTTGCCGCTGGCTGCGCACTCCCACCCTATGGCTCACTGCAAAACCAACACTGAATACTGTTTTCGCTTTTTGCCCTTTTTTTTTTTCATAGAAGCAAAAGTCCTCTTCAGATTTCTTTCAGTTACGAGAAGACGGCTAGTGAAACAGGCCTCTGGTAAAAGCCAAGGGCCATAATGAGAACTTTGGAAAAGTGGGGTATACCTGTATCTTCAGAACCTCTCTGCCCGACATTACTCTCCTTCATTTCTTTATTTCACCACTCATTCTCCATTTAGCTTCCCCCAGGCTCTCACTGCAATTCCCAAACAGATAGATCATTCTTCTGATGTCTTTGTAAAATCGTGTTAATATTTACGATTTTTAACACATTATTTTTTTGGTTGCCATTTCAACCCAATGTACTTCTGGTACAGTTCAAATTACTATATTAAGTATAAAAATTATTAAAGAATTGCAAAATAGTTTCCATTATAAAACCCTATTTTCATCATTTAAAACTTTACAACAATCGTCTTGTAACGATGTTTTCCAGTAACTGGATGTCCCACAGAAATCAACAGCCTTGAGATGAATATCAGTCTGGATATTCTTCATTTGCTTCTGTTCTTTTTCTTCAGTTCTCATTTTTATTCTCTATTACCTGTTTGTTCTAAGTGTAGAATATGGAGAAATGATACAGGAAGAGCCTGCTTTTAAATTCTTACAGAAGTTGAGGGCGCCTGGTGCTCAGTTGGTTAGGCGACTGCCTTTGGCTCAGGTCATGATCCTGGAGTCCCGGGATCGAGTCCCACATCAGGCTCCCTGCTCAGCAGGGAGTCTGCTTCTCCCTGACCCTCCCCCCTCCTCATGTGCTCTCTCTCTCTCTCTCTCTCATTCTCTCTCTTTCAAATAAATAAAAATCTTAAAAATAAAATAAAATAAATTCTTACAGAAGTCGAGGTTGGGGTCCTTAGGTGGAGCAGTTCACAGGAGGAGTTTTAAAATTTGCCTACTCACAGAAACTTGCAGCCCTTTCCAGTGTGGGTTTTTCCTCACTAGCACCTTCATGCGTTACCTGCATCTGTGCCAACATAGACTAGAGCAAGCTTATTAGAGTCATAAATCCGTGCAACCTCTATTACTCACTCAAACAGATTCTAGGTTTGTATCAGAGTGCTCAGCAAAGCAGGAAACAATATTCAATGGAAAAAAAGACAGTCTCTTCAACAAATGGTGTTGGGAAAATTGGACAGCCACATGCAGAAGAATGAAACCGGACCACTTTCTTACACCGTACACAAAGATAAACTCAGAATGGATCAAAGACCTAAAGGTGAGACAGGAATCCCTCAAAATCCTAAAAGGGAACAGAGGCAGCAACCTCTGTGACCTCGGCAGCAGCTTCTGGCTAGACACCCTTCCAAAGGCAAGGGAAACAAAAGCAAAAATGAACTATTGGGACTTCAACAAGATAAAAAGCTTTTGCACAGCAAAGGAAACATTCAACAAAACTAAAAGGTAACCTATGGAATGGAGAAGATATTCACAAATGACATATCAAATAAAGGGCTAGTATCCAAAATCTATAAAGAACTTATCAAACAACACCCAAAAACCAAATAATCCAGTCAAGAAATGGGCAGAAGACGTGAACAGACATTTCTCCAAAGAAGACATTCAAATGGCCAACAGACACATGAGAAATTGCTCCACATCACTTGGCATCAGGGAAATACAAATCAAAACTACAATGAGATACCACCTCACACCAGTCAGAATGGCTAAAATTAACAAGTCAGGAAACGACAGATGTTGGTGAGGATGTGGAGAAAGGGGAACCCTCTTACACTGTTGGTGGGAATGCAAGCTGGTGCAGCCACTCTGGAAAACAATATGGAGGTTCCTCAAGAAGTTAAAAATAGAGCTACCCTACCATATGATCCAGCAATTGCACTACTGGGTATTTACCCAAAGATACAAAAGTAGGGATCCGAAGGGGTACGTGCACCCCGATGTTTATAGCAGCAATGTCCACAATAGCCAAACTGTGGAAAGAGCCAAGATGTCCATCGACAGATGAATGGATAAAGAAGATGTGGTATATATACACAATGGAATATTATGCAGCCATCAAAAGGAATGAGATCTTGCCATTTGCAACGACGTGGATGGAACTGGAGGGTATTATGTTGAGTGAAATAAGTCAAACAGAGAAAGACATGTATCATATGATCTCACTGATATGAGGAATTCTTAATTGCAGGAAACAAACTGAGGGTTGATGGAGTGGGGTGTGGGGTGGGAGGGATGGGGTGACTGGGTGATAGACACTGGGGAGGGTATGTGCTCTGGTAAGCGCTGTGAATTGTGCAAGACTGTTGAATCTCAGATCTGTACCTCTGAAACAAATAATGCAATATATGTTAAGAAAAAAAAGAAGAAGAAGAAGAAGTAGCGGGAGGGGAAGAATGAAGTGGGGGAAATCGGAGGGGTAGATGAACCATGAGAGACGATGGACTCTGAAAAACAAACAGGGTTCTAGAGGGGAGGGGGGTGGGAGGATGGGTTAGCCTGGTGGTGGGTATTGAGGAGGGCACGTTCTACATGGAGCACTGGGTGTTATGCACAAACAATGAATCATGGAACACTTCATCTAAAACTAATGATGTAATGTATGGGGATTAACTTAAGAATAAAAAAAAAGAAAAAAGGAAAAAAAAAAATAGAGCTACGCTATGACCCAGCAATCATACTACTAGGTATTTATCCAAAGGATACAAACATAGAGATTTGAAGGGGCACCTGCCCCCCAATGTTCATAGCAGCAATGTCCACAACAGCAAACTATGGAAAGAGCCCAGATGTCCATCAGCCAATGAATGGATAAAGAAGATGTGGTGTGTGTATACACACAATGGAATATTACTCAGCCATCAAAAAGAATGAAATCTTGCCATTTGCAATGACATGGATGGAACTAGAGGGTATTATGCTAAGCAAAATAAGTCAGTCAGAGAAAGACAAATACCCTATGATTTTAGTCATATGTGGAATTTAAGAAACAGAACAGATGAACATAGGGGAGGGGAAGGAAAAATAAAATATAAACAGAGAGGGAGGCAAACCATAAGAGACTCTTAACTATAGGAAACAAACTGAGGGTTGTTGGAGGGGAGGTGGGTGGGGGGATAGGGTAACTGGGTGATGGGCATCAAGGAGGGCACTTGATGTAATGAGCACTGGATGTTATATGCAACTGATGAATCACTAAATTCCACCCTTGAAGCTAATAGTACACTATATGTTAGCTAAATTGAATTTAAATAAAAAAATGTTAAGAATACCTAGACTCTGACTTCTTATATTAAAGATAAATCTGGGGGAAAAGTTTTTTTCAGTGATCTTAACCCCATCTCAGTTCAGAGCCCAAGACCTGAATGAGCTCACCGATATTCCCTTTAAGTAGTGTTTACTGGCTCACCACCATAATCTTGAGGGCATGTCCATGTACCCAAACTGTCTCTCTTTCAGTACTATCTCGGGGATTTACAGGAAGGCATATTTGGGTACAGCCGTCCTGGGTCACAATGAGAAGGCACCCACATGCTTGTAGATGCCACCAATTATGAGCTACATGACCTTGGGCAAGTAATCTGAGCTTGCAGAGCCTCCTTTCTGCTAAGGTAAAGATAAGAATGCCTTCCCTTTGTCCTCTCAAGGGTTTCAGGAAACTCCAGTGAGTTAATACATTTGCAAAGACCATGTAGATTGCAAGGCGTAGGTTGAATGTAACTTAGAATCATCAGTCAGAGCCTGCATAATGAACTGGAAAACGTGAGCCACAGTCTTAGAACATCAGGACCTTCTGTGGGACCCAGTTCCGTATATTTCAAAGGACTTAATCCACTGGAACAAGGGGATCTTTGAGAGCTCGTGGCATTTAAAGCAATAGGCTGATTAGACTATTACCAGCAGGACATTTGGGTACCTTACAAACAAGTCCTTTATCTTCTTGCTTGCCTGTGAAACTTAGAGAAACACCTACATAATAGGATTCATCACGGAGCTTGTGCTTGTCTGAACTCATTTATGAGCATGTCGGTCTTTATCCAGAACAAACAGGATTTAATGAAAGTTCTTACAGAAAGAATCCTGTGCCGTGAATCAAGCACAGTATTAAACTTCCTGACACTACTTAATTTGTCAGACAAGTTTCTTTTATTTTTTTCCCAGTCCTGGCCTTGTTCTGAATTTTCCAACGATTCCTGGAATAAGTAGGCTATGTTTATCCATCTTAGCCTTCTTAAAATTTCCAGTGACTCGGATGGGAGTTTCAGGCAGCTGGGTTGACAGCAATTTACGATTTTTATTTTATTATTATGATTACTTGGAGGCCTGTTTTTAGTATTCAGGTGAAATGTTTTTATGGTGCTCCATTAGCATAGATAGTAAGACACTTGAGTGTCTTTGCACTTTGCACTTGGTTCCGTTATATACACTGAATCAATCATATTATTTGGGATTATAATCTTTCCTATCTCTGATGTTGGCCTTTTTGAGGCTCTGGATTCAGAGTTTTGGAGCTGAAGGATCCTTTACCATTGACCTTGCAGCACGTGAGACCTCACAATCCAGGGAGGTGGAATGTTCCGCCCAGTGCAGCTCGGCTTGTTTTGGCTAAAAAGCCGGGGCTAGAAACCAAACCTGACTCCTGGACCAGCATCCTTTCTAAGATGCCGTGGATCCTTGGAAAGCCAGAGTAGAATCTCTGCTATTCAAAAATCCTTAGATAGCCAGGTTTTCTGTAGAGAAGGGTATATAACAGTTTGATTGTTAGAAGTTTAATATCTGACCATTTTGACTAAGTGTCCATTAAAATGGACAGTTCAAGGGCGCCTGGGTGGCTCAGATGGTTAAGTGTCTGCCTTTGGCTCAGGTCATGATCCCAGGTCCTGGGATCGAGTCCCACATAGGGCTCCCGGCTCAGCGGGGAGCCTGCTTCTCCCTCTGACCCTCTCCCTTCTCATGCTGTTTCTCTCTCGCTTGCTCTCTAAGAAATAAATAAAATCTTAAAAAAAAATAAATAAAATAAAATGGACAGTTCAAACCTGCCTTCTTAGATAGGGGTGAAAGGCTTTTTCTTGATAACCTCCTTTCTTGGTAATTTTTGAGAGTGCCTTTTCTAGATCGTTCCAGGTCCTCAGTCATCCTGAACCTCAGTTGCTGTGTTTTGCTAGAGGCACTGTTGGTATTGGTGTATAGGGTGAAAAGGCAGCTGGCCTTGCAAACCTTTCGTTCTTTGCCTTTCTCCACTGTGTGACTTTGTTAGTTTGGTGACATCTTCCATAGAGTGGCCAGATGTTTCACAAATTGTCAGCAGCGTTGCGAGAACCGTGTGCTTTTTCCATCGGTCGTACGTGGGACCACAGGCACCTCCTTGACAGCTTGAACTTGTCAACATAGTTTGCCACTGGGCGTGATGGATCATTCTTCACTATTTTAAGAATTTGTGTTAGGCTGGGTACAGTTTCACTGTCGCCTTGCTTCAGATTCTGATGCTGAGTCAAACATCTGAGAGAATTCAGCATGACACGGAGCCTTAGTTCCTCCTCTGTAGAAGAGAAAGAGCGCCCACTTCACCGAGAGGTTGAGGATGAAGAGAGGGGGTGTATGCAGAGTGGCGGCCATAGAACCTGGGGGACCGGGAACTGTCATGTAATAGCTGCTACGTGGACCATCTGCATCATTGTCAGTGTCGTGATTTGCTGCTCAGTCTTTGAGCGTCCCCTTCCGTGAAAAATGGGTACCACCCTTCTCATCCTTCAAGTGCGGTTAAATGTGAAAGTTGTTTGAGTGTTCGTTATTTTTTCGAATTATCTAGAAATTTTAAAACGCACCACATGTCGTCGCTAGCATGCACCTGAATATAGCATTGAGGCTCGCGTCCCCCCCGGGCCTGGGAAGAGTACACCACGATGGTTGAAAGGGCACAACGCGATTTCGCTGGGTTGGGTTGGGTTTTATTTCTGGCCTTCCTCTTGAGCCGCTCGCTGCCTCGAACCTTCTTCACGAGACCTGCGCCAGGCTTTTCGTGGCTGAAATGAAAACGCCCAGGTCGCCCCCTCCACCCCTGGGTGGATTGTTGCGGGTCAGGAGCTGCTGCTTCTGCAACAGGTGGCGAGAACGAGCCCCATGCGCGCGGAGCGGAGCCCATGCGCGCGGAGCGGAGCCCATGCGCGCGGAACAAACAAGTCGCGTGAAGTATCCCAGTGTTTCTCCAACAGCGCAGTAAGAGCATCCTTGTGAGCCGGGCCCTGAGACCGCTCAGGTCATGCGATTGACCTACCGCAGGTCCGTCCCAGCAGGAAACAAAGACCTCCATACTACTTGGCCCTCTGCTGAAAGGTGTGCTGAGATGTTTCCCTGCTTATGTTTTCCAGCACTTTGAAAAGCGTTCTCTGTGTTTTCCCTACTGACCGTATTGCCAATAATGGCGAAAAGAATCCAAGTCCGAGAGAACTCGGTTGTGTACTTGCAGCGTCTGTATGAGACTTTCTATCAGAGACCTCACTCCCTTGAAAAACTGTTAAAAATTGTGTATTTTCACCTTGCATGAATTATACATTTTATTATGAAGACCATCTTATACATGTCTATTTAGAATTTATACAGAGTGGTGACTTCATTTCAAATCCCTTTCCTATTCTTTACCCCTTTTTTTTTTTTTTTGCCTTCTAACTCTCTAAAAAAACCTTTTTATTTATGGAGTTTTCCAAAGAGGTATAAAAGCAGAGAAATGATCTAATGAACCCCATACTCAACTCATCACCCAGTTTCCACAATGATCAACACATGGAATCCCCCCTCCCATCCTCACACCATGGGGTAATTTTAAACATAATCCCGGGTAGGGCGCCTGGGTGGCTCAGTTGGTTAAGCGACTGCCTTCGGCTCAGGTCATGATCCTGGAGTCCAGGGATCGAGTCCCGCATCAGGCTCCCTGCTCAGCAGGGAGTCTGCTTCTCCCTCTGACCCTCCCCCTCTCATGTGCTCTCTCTCTCTCTCATTCTCTCTCTCAAATAAATAAATAAAATGTTAAGAAAAAAAAAAACATAATCCCGGATATCATATCATTTCATTTGTATGCATCTCAAAGAGATAAGGACTCTTTTCTTAAAAAAAAAAAAAAAAAGATGAAAGTGCTTTCTTAATATCAAATATTCATTCTGTGTTCAAATTCCCCACTTGCCTCATGAATCTGTTTTTATAATTGGCGTGTTTGAACCAGAATGCAAGTATGATATGATGCATCTGTCACATTTGGTTGATCTATTTCTTACGTCTCTTAATATCCAGTTTCCCAACCATAGTCTTTTGTATTTGAAGATATGGGGTGATTTGTCTGGTAGAATGTCCCACAATCCAGGAGCAGCGACTGCCTCCCCTTAGCATTGTTTAGCACATCTCTTTAGCATTGTGTTTGCTAGAAATTCATAGGTTTGGGAACTTGATCAGAATCAGAGTGTTTTGTTTATTTCATTTTTATTTACGTGAGATGTCCTGTTACTGATACTGCTGTACATGGAGGGGTGCATAATGATTGGCTGTCTCTCGTTTTCTGTGTCAGGTTGATCCTTCCGTGGATTACAGTGTGTAATCCAGTTTATAAAATTCCCCATCAGCTTTTCATCTGATGGTTTCAGCATCCAGTGCATAACTCATTTTGAAAGATTTTTCCAAAATTCCTGAGAAGGTCTTAGAAATACTCAGTGATTTCTAACAAAATAATGAATTCCAGGTGAATATTCAGGCAATTCATTCATTCAGGCGATGGCATGGTTCAAAGTGTTTTCACATTTTTATATAGGAACATGTACTTTTCAGGATTCTAACTAGAAAAGTAACAATAATTATAACTCTCAAAGAAAGAAAATAAGTATGAGAAATAATTAGTTAAGGGTTGGCTTATTTACTCTCTTCTCATAAATCCCAACTGGAAATGTGCATAGTTTCCAAGAATTTTTTTTAAGAGAACACAGTGATTTTAAAGCCTTTATCTCCCATAAAACACAAGCAATTCAAGGCAATTTAAAGTGCTCCACATTCCTTTTGGTAATAATGTAAAAAAAAAAAAAAAAAGAAAGTCAGTGATTAAATAGTGAAATACCCCTTTAAGTAAAGCATAATGGTTCTCCATCTCACAGAGCAGGTGCATCTATCCTGCTTCTAATCCCCTTTGTATCCTAATCATACTTCCTGATTTCAGACTTCCCTTTGGTCTGAAAAGATTTTTGCTTTATAGCTTATTTGTTACGTTACATGTAGATCTGATTCTGGAGCTGAATTTACTAAGTTTTGATCCTGAGCCCAGCACTGCGCTCCAAACTCATCTACTGGAATATATGATGTCCTTCAGAATCCAGAAACATAGGTCCATCTTATGAATTTATGGCCAAAAGTTTATTTAGGACCTACAGCCAAGACTCTAAAATTATACCTAGGTTTCTGGGTTTTACATATCATTCCACTTTTTATGTGGAAGAACCTTCATCGGAATCATTTCAGGAAATGAGAAAAGTAGGATACGGTCATGAGTCAGACCTGGAAAGCTACAGCATGGAATGAATTAGTCAGAAGAAGGGTTTCGGTGGCCAGCATGAGCTGTGTGCTATCAGGAAGTGGCGTGACTTTCCATGATTTTATATACTGTAAATCATGTGGCATAATGCTTCAGACACCTGGGGTCTTTTTTTTTTCAATCATAATTTTTGAGATAAAATTGGAAAGTATTACGGAGCACTCCATTCCTTTCAGCAGTTGGCTGTCCCTGCTGTCAGCTCGAATGGATTTCCAGCTATTCCCACTCCCGTGGGGACAAGGACATTCACCCCACGGCCCTTTGGGATTGCGAGGTCAAGTCCAAAAGGCGATTGGCCTTGACAGAGCCCCATTACAAAGGGAGGAATCTGTCTCTTTTGTTTCTAATACTTTCTCACAAACAGCAGGTCTTGTGCCTTATCCAACCATGCCATTTATGGTCTGCAGCAGGATTGCTTCGCCCTGTGGTGTGTGAGCCTTCAGAAGAGGCACTCTGAAATTCAGAATAATGCAGTGCCCCATCGTCCTGTTAGAAAAGAAACACCTGTGGAAATGCGGTGGATTAAAAGCCTGAGTCCCGTAAGGTCTGTGAAAATACATCGCTAGAGGAAAATGCTGAAAATATATAGTTCCCCATTAAAACTGCACACGGAGGGAAGTGTGTTGTTTTCTTGGCCACACAAGTCAAGTAATCAAGTCATCTCTTCCCCGTCTCTATGCTCTATTGCTTGACAGGCACATAGAGCATTCGATCATGATGGCTTGGAAGAATATATATATATGTATGTATTTTTAACCAGCATATCTAATGGGATAATTCAGTTAAGAGAGGAGCCTCCCTGTGAGCATTCACATTTCCCATTCAGCATCGATGACGTTCTAGGTGACTGATGTCCTTGGCAACCCGGCAAACATTCTTTCTGGAAGAATCCTGTACACCGGGTTTGCCTTGTTTGCAATTTGTGGCATACTCTGGCAAGGTTCCTTTGGAGGGTTGTTGGTCTACAAGTTGCCCAAGGATGGTTTGATGTTCTTGTCCCATGGTATCACTTAGCAATCAGATGGTAATCAGCACAGTTCTCTCCCCTACCTAGTCTAGGGTAGAAGCGGAGGGAAACCTTCTCAAACCTCAAACCTTACTGTGTGCCCTGGATGGAATGTTTGTGTCCCCCTGAAATTCATGTGTTGAAATCCCAGCCCCCAATGTGATGGTATTAGGAGGTGCGGCCTCTGGGAGGTGATTAAGTTATGAGGGCAGAGACCTCATGACTGAAATTAGTGACCTATATAAGAGACCCAGGAGAGTTCCCTCTCCCCTTCACGAGTGTGATGACACAGTGAGAAGCCAGCTGTCTGTGAACCAGGAAGTACGCCCCACCAGACACCAGATCTGCTAGCGCCTCGATCTGGGGCGTCCCAGCCTCCAGAGCTGTGCAAAATAAATGTCTGTTGTTTATAAGCTGCCAGGGAGTGTGCATAGGTGACCTGGGAATCTTGTTCAAATGCTGACTGTATTTAAGTAGATCTCAGGTGGGGCCACCGCTCAGCCTTTCTCACAGGCTCACAGTGCTGCTGGCTCAGGGCCACCCTGTGAAAATCCAGGCTGTCCCTGGCCAGGAGTGTATAAATGAGCGTGTCTGCAGAGTCAGCAAGACGCCAAACCCTAAAGGGTGTCACTTGCTGCCTGAGCCCATGTGTCCAGGACCCAAAGTCTCTTTACATCGCGTAAAATATGCCACCCAGCATCTCAAACCTCATTTCATCCTCTGAGTACATGGCCATGTGCCCCTAATTCTGCCAAAGCCTTGGAAAGTTCTGGTGATTCCCTCCCTTTCTCCACTGGCTAGACTCTTTCTTAGTATGAGGATGATTTCTACGACTTTTGGTTATTCAAGTCTCCCCGTGGGACCCACGAGACCTACTCTTAAGCCTTCATTCTAAAAATGTTTTACACACCCCTCTTGCCTTTATCCTCTGACATTGAGGGAAAAGGGCCCAGAAAGTTCAGAAAGACAATAAGGGATTTCACCCTCACTGACCAAGGGGGCAATGCTAGACATCCTGTGGAGGAGGTCTCAGAGATTTACGAATTCCTTAAGGCTGATTTAAAGAAAGAAAGAATGTTCACCAGGGGAGTCTCCCAGCCCAGACATTTGAGCCGATACTGGATTTCAGAGCCACCCATGGTCAGAACGTGGGTTTGGACTCGCTGAATAATCGGGAAGCCAAAGTGACAGAACTGATTTCCGCCGCCTTTTTTCCCCAACTGCCCCAGTGGAAGTAGTTTAAATCTTTAACTGGTTATTTTATTACCATGGAATTTTCAAATAAACCAGCAAATCGACATCATTATTTTAAGATCCTAGGAAATATGATTCAGGATTCGTCATTCATTTTTCCAAGGAAGAAACTGGTATAGATATTTTCTGCAAGGGTAAAATTTCTGTGACTTTTCCAGTTAGAAGCCAGCCGGCCGACCTTTCATAAACTCTAGTTGAAAAGAAACAGTGTTCAGAATGTAGGAGTAAAAGTAGTTACACTGGCATGCATATATCCTTGATGGTTTCCCGGAGTAAATGGGTGCCTCAGAAAGCCTTTCCACTGTTTTGTTTAGGGGAAAAGAAAAAAAGATCCCTTTCCAAATGATTGCCAAGAATGTGGCATTTGAAGAGGTGAGTTTAATCATTGTCATAGAGTGGCTTGTCTTTATCAACATCCCCGTTGTGGTTTTGCATATATGAAGGACTGACTTACAGCTGGGTGTCCCATGGGAGGATGCTGGATGCAAACCCCATCAGATGCGTGATAAAGCTCTGCACACAGCACAAACCTGACGAGGCAGCTGCGTGCGCGTGCGTTCCATCGGTGGCCTGGAGCCCTCCTTACTAATCGTTTTCTTCCAGAGAGTCTTCCTTGAAAACATGAAGGCAATCTGCAGGCAGGAACTGGTGCTCTGCAGAGTCCTTAAATAAATAAGGATGTTGATGGAAGAGTGGTAGTTCGAGATGGGTGCATCTTCTATGGTCACATACTCTTAAAATACTGGTTGTACTCATTTCCCATGAGGGGTTTAAACAGCAGATATTTTTTCTCTCATAGTACGGAGGCTGGAAGCCCCAGATCAAGGTGTGGTCAGGCTTGGTTTCTTCTGCAGCCCCTCTCTCCCTGGCTTGGAGACGGCTGCTTTCTTTGCTTTCTCACTGTGTCCTCATGTGGTCTTTACTCTGTGTGTCCAGGTCTGGAATTAGAGCACAGAAGTACGAACTGCGGGGCGCCTGGGGGGCTCAGTCGGTTAAGCATCGGACTCTTGATCTCAGCGCAGGTCTTGATCTCAGGGTGGTGAGTTCGAGCCCCACATTGGGCTCCACACCGGGCATGGAGCCTACTTAAAAAAAGAAGGTAAGAATTGCAACAACAGGGGCGCCTGGGTGGCTCAGTCATTAAGCGTCTGCCTTCGGCTCAGGTCATGATCCCGGGGTCCTGGGATCGAGCCCGCATCGGGCTCCCTGCTCGGCAGGAAGCCTGCTTCTCTCTCTTCCACTCCCCCTGCTTGTGTTCCCTCTCTCGCTGTCTCTCTCTCTCTCTATCAAATAAATAAATAAAATCTTTAAAAAAAAAAAAAAAGAATTGCAAAACAGTCACAGAACTTTTTAAATGATAGTTTGGGCCACCAGAGATGGTTTTACTCTGTGAGAAGACTTCTGGAGAAGTACAGCGTGGGGTGGCGGTGGGAGGGGCAGTTTCTGCAGAGAACAGGGTGGACCTTGGCCACTTAGGAGTCTCGGTTATGCTTCCCCAATTCTGACTTGCTCCTCCTTACCCTCCAGGTGCCCCTGGGGGAGGGGCCTCAGGATTACACCTGGATTCTGGTTTTAGGAGCTCCTGGGTTCAGTTTGGGCGGCCAGGGGTCCCCTGGGGGCCCATCTGCTCCTCGGGGAACTCTGGTGGAATCTCTTCTGGGCCATAGCACCTGGGCCTGTCCTAGATACTTAACGAGTGGATGAATGAGCAAATGAATGAATTGATGTCAGCAGCAAACCGGTTCACACCCACCTGCAGATGGCTCAGCCACGGAGGCTGTGGCCCTCCCGCCAAGTCCCCCATCATTGGTCTCCCTGTGTGGTCCTTTAGGGAGGGACTGCTGGGGTCGATGCCCCCGGTGGAGTTAAAGCCCGTGTTGCTTTATGTATAGTGGAAATAAGGTAGGTTGGTGCAGCCCCATTTTAGTCTGGACTCGACAGGGCAGCAGCACCACCCTGGCTGTGAGAGAGTATTCATTCTCCAAGTTGACCTCCAGAAATTGTCATTCTGGTGTCTCGGGCAGCCACCCACTAATACCGATTCTGAACGAGCACAGTGCATCATCTAGAAGATGCCTTTCCAAACTCAAAAGCAGATGAGAACATCACCTAAACCACCACCAGGTTAGAAAATGAACACTGCTGTAAAGAAGTGAAAATAATAATTCTAGAAAGTCAGGGGCTGTCCTAGAAAGTGCCTTCGTGGCAGATTTCACCCTTTTTGCACACAGGCTGCCACAAGTGTGTCTCCTGACTGTCTGACTCTCTTCTTCGGCCCAGTGCCTTCGAGGGCGGCTGCCAGCATGGGTCGGGGCGTGCTGGGATCCAGACAGCACAGGCTGACACAGTACTTTGGTCACGGTCAGGGACAGGCAGCGGCCCATCCTCACAGGGGATGAGACAGCAGAGAGCAGGAGTAACAGAAGGCAAACGAAGGAGGACTTGAGACATGACCGGTCAGATCTCAGCACCCAGCAAACCTCCCCATTCCTCCTGGGTGGTTGACGGCCAATGTGTTGGCAGTGCAATTTAGCAAAATCAGCCAAACTGCGCAAAATAAGAAACACACAAAATAAGCGCAGACAGGAACAGCATGCATGTCTTTGTAAGTGCTTTATACTCTGGTATAGTCCTTCACTTGGATTTACAGTATAACCTAGAAGAAATAGCATTTTATTTAGATGGCGTTAAGACCGAACTCAGCATTCTTCTGCCGGCACATTTTGTACCAGACGTTAGTAGATTTACTGGTGGATATAGAGGTTAATCATAGCTTTTGAAATTATCGTGAACAGTGTTTTTCAGCCATCACAATATTTCTTATGATGTTAAGCAAATTACCAGTTTGTCACAATATAAAGACAGATTTTCAAAGTATTATAATGATATTTAAATTATATCTCAAATAAGGCTGTTTAAAAAGTACCATACTCATATTCGAAAAATGTTGATATTGCAGAGAATTTAAATCCTGAGCATGTACTTACTTGACATTTTTGATCATTTTTACCCTTTTGAAAACTCTGCTTTCCCTGTTTTTTTTTTTTAATTTTAATCTTTTTTTAGAGAGAGAGAAAGCAGGGGGCAGGGGCAGAGGGAGAGAGAGAGAAGCTTAAGCAGGCTCCGTGCCCAGCACAGAGCCCGATTCAGGGCTCGATCTCACAACCCTGAGATCATGACCTGAGCCGAAATCAAGAGTCAGACACTTAACTGACTGAGCCACCCAGGTGCCCCTGCTTTCCCTGTTTAAATCTGAAAACCCAGCTTTTCTGGTTTAAGAGGTCATCAGGGAGCTTTTGCAGATATCAAAGATATGTCATTTTATTAAGAGAACTAATTTGATTATTTAAGATTTTGTTGAAGTGTAGTTGGCATACAATCGTAATTCATTTCAGGTGCACGACATAGTGATTCCACATTTATATGCATCACAAATGCTCACAGTGAGTGTAGTTACCATCTATCACCATACAAAGTTAATACATTTCTGACTATACTCCCTATGCTGTACTTTTCATCCCTGTGACTTACTTATTTTACAACTGGAAGTTTGTACCTCATAACCCCTTAAACATTGACAGGCTAATTTCCAAATTCTTATTCATTCAGTACACACCTAACCATAGAAAACAGATTTCATTTGTAACTTTGAAAGCAAAAAGTACACTGAATGTCTTTATTTAGGGCTTCTCAAAAAGTGGTAAAGCACAGTTGTTAAGAACATGGGCTTAGAATCCACAGCCTTTGGTTCAAAATCCTGTTTCTAAAGCTGAGTGGTGCGGGGTATATGAGCTCAGGCTGCTAGAACAAAATACTGTATAGACTCGGTGGCTTCTCAAGGTCTAGAGTCCGGGAAGTTGGAGATCAGGGAGCTGGGCTGTCTGGTTCTAGTCAGAGTCCTCTGTGCCTCTGGGGAAGCTTGATGCCCTCGTGCTGTGTACTCACTTGTGGGAGAGAGAGAGAGAGAGAGAGAGAGAGCTCCCCGCCTCTCCTCCTCTCCCTGCGAGGACACTAATCCTATCATGGGAGTCCCACCCTCATGACCTCATCTAAACCTAATTACTTCCCAAAGGCCCCACCTCCTAAGACCACCACAGTGGGAGCTAGAGCTTCAACTTAGGAATTTGGGAGGACAGTTCAATCCGTAGCAGTGGGCAAGATACTTAATTTATCTCATTTTATTGGCCTTTTTACTTTTTCTGTTGGGACTATATTTTCCAAATTCTCTATCTTCTAGGGGCTCTCTGCCTACATGGCAGGAGTAGGTGAGGGGGAACTGAGAGGCGGATGCATGGCATATCCAGAGCAGTAGGCCTGAGTGACCACCTGCTTGCCCATGAAAGCTCTCCTCTTGGCTCCACTGGAAATGCCCCTGTCTCGAGTGTGCTGGGGCGAGGGGATCCCCTGTGCCTGGGCTCAGGTTCCTGATACTCCTGGGCGCTGGGGGCCCAAGCCATTCCCTGACTCCACTGCCCCTTGATTCTGGGGGCAACATGGCTGCAGCATGATGAGAATTTTTCTGTGACCCTTTGGGTTCCAAAGAAAACACCACCCTCCAGAATCCACTATCTTGTTTACTGTGTAGAACTTTCCAAAGTGTGGACACCAAAATAGAGCTTTTGGGAAGTGTTCATTCACGCAGGTTATGTCCCTATTATCAGAAAGTCATTTTTAATAAGTCATGCACTTATGACTAATCATTTTCTCAACCTTTTCCATTTTCCAAATACGACATTGTAACAGGTCAAGCTACTTACACCTTTCCTGTTTCCCCTTCTTATGGGAAAAACATACTGTCTTTCCATTTCTCGAATGGAATTGAACATTTCTTGTAAAATATACATCTCCAGGGAGAACCCATGGCTATTCTGAGCCTGCTTCCTCCTATCCTTCAGTTCCTGGTACAGTGGATGTTGCCGGGCCTTGGACTTCTACTTTCTGATCTGGAGAGCTGTCGTGACTTATTTGCTTGCTTAGTATTTGAGAATGCTGTGTTTATGTGCAAACTGCAAAGACAGTTTTGCTCTTCAGCTACGATGATTTTGCCTTCCTGTGTACATTTATGGAACCTTTGCATCAGCTTCTAGAATAACTAGTAGTTAACACACCTGCTGACAACAGCTTATTAGCGGCATTATTGGGGTTTTTCAAATAACTTAATGCTCAGTTATACCAGGCAGTGACTTTAACTTAAAAGCTCTTTAGTTTGAAATGGAGAAAATGGTTTCTACATTTAAAAAAATTAATGGTGAGGAAGAAACAGCAAACAAGTACATAGAGTCAGTATTTTTATGTCATTTCTTAGAGCCAACATTTAGTAAATTGTAAAAGTTCTTAGAGCCAAAGTTGAGTAAGTCTGCTGGTAAATGTTTGGAGCAGGAGATTGGTAATAGGCAGAATTTTTATTTTTGTGGGGGGTTTTTTTATGGAAAAAGATGAACTTTCGCCTCATGTGATTGCTAACCATCTTCTGAGTCACGGAGACATTTGCTGTTAGCCGTGATATTTCTGCAAATCACTTTCTTTTGCGGTCCTTCAGATGATCAAAGAGCGTGCTGTATCTCTGAGGAATTTCATTTCGTTCAGGATCGACCGAAATCCTTCAGCATTTCTGCCTGGGTTTTTCAACCGAGCAGCTGAAAATCAGACAATTCTTTGGACCCCTTTGAAATGATACGTTTTAAAGGTGCCCTGTATGAAAAGAGGCCCTCCTTTGCTTTTGACCAAGAAAGTAGGTGAAAGTACGAATGTGTTGGCGTGCCAGGGCCGTTCTTAGCATGTTGGAACAAGCCTGCTTCATCTTAGATCCCAGAGTTGTCCCCTTGGGGGTGCTTTAAAAGCCAGGGGAGACGTCGGGGTCACAGCAATGGTGGGGAGAGCTGCTGGTACTTGGGGGGCGGGGGGGAGGTGGGGGACCCACGCGGTGATGAACAGTGTAGAATGGGACACGGGCTCGTCTCCCTCATTCTCCACAAGAGCAAAGGGAGAGCACACATCTGCTTTTCTCAGGGTTTCCTTTTACCCCTGCCCCACATTGCTGCAGTTTGCATCAGAAACCACAAGGAGCCCGAGATCCACTTCCTCATTTCTAAAACGACTTTCTTGGTCACGGCTCACATTGGTTTTCTGTGGGCCACCACACCAGGACTCCACCAACACAGGCTTCCGTGCGGAAATGCCAGGCAGGATTGAGATGGAACTCTAGCTGGGTTCTGGAAGCGTGGGTAACGGGTGCTGCCTGGCAGGTGCAATGCTCTTACCTCCCACGTGAGCAAGGGGCAAACTTGAGGTGATGACCCTGAAACAAGGCTGGGGGGTGGGGGGGTTGCTGCTTTTGTGACTTTGCTTTGCTTTAGTTTTCTGATTTGGTTTCTCTGAGGGATCACGTTCCACTGAGAAGTATACGGGGCTGCTGAACCCAGAAGACCAGTCCAGCCTGCCCCCCCGCCCCGTGCCCCTGCCCAGACTGCAGGCACAGGGCTTAGGAGGGGCTCTCCCAGCGGCTGTCACACCAGTGACGGTGGGCCAGAGAATTCCGTTCAGCTTTGTCAACATAAAGTCACATATAAATTACCTCCATCTATCTGCTTCCCGACCTTGGAGGACTTGCTGCTCCCTGTTCTGCAACATGCGTGGCTCATACCAGTGCTTGCTAACACCGGAGGGTTAGGTCTGTGTCTGGGCCTTTTACTCCGACCTGGGTGGGTGCTTCCCGAGAGCAGGGCCATGTCTCAATCCCCGGATCTCATGGGGGCCAGTGTGGCCCCTCAGACACTGAAGATGCTCAGATAATGCTTGTGGAGTGAATAGGGAAAGGAGTGCTAGATGACCGAAATATCAACCCCCACTCATTTACAAGGTTTTTTAAAAAAGATTTTATTTATTTATTTAAAAGAGAGAGAGAGCACACAAGAGCATGAGCCACGGTGGGGGGCCAGGGAGAGGGGCAGAGGGAGAGGGAGAGAATCTCAAGCAGACTCCACAGTGAGTGTGGAGCCCAAAATGGGGCTCAATCTTATGACCCTGAGATCATGACCTGAGCTGAAATCAAGAGTCAGACGCTTAACTGACTAAGCCACCCAGGTGCCTCTCATTTACGAATTTTAAAAGGTGCCAATTACTTTTTTTTCCCTAAATTCCTCTGTCTGGGTCAATATTTTGGAGTTTACAGAGTGCATGATCATTAATTCATTCAGTCACTTGGCCAACAGATAGTGACTGGGCACTCCTGGGTGCCCAGAACTGGGCCAGCTATGGAAATACAGTGGGTTTTATTATAAGAAACAATGCCATCAGGTAAAAATGCCCCCAAACTGTGCAATTATGGCAAAATATTTCAAAATATCCACACATTGGGGCACCTGGGTGGCTCAGTCAGTTGAGCGGCCAACTCTTGATTTTGGCTCAGGTCATGATTTCAGGGTTGTGAGATTGAGCCCCACGTCGGGCTCCACACTGAGTGTGGAGCCTGCTTAAGATACTCTCTCTGCCCCACCCCACCTCAAAAAAAAAAAAAAATCCACACATTTGTCCCCAAAGGATTACAGCGCTTACTGCTTACCTGAGCACTGAATGCCATCTGAAAATGCTTCACAGAGGGAATCATTCCTTGCAGACCACATCCGCTTTTTCCCATGTGCCAGTGAAATCAGCTTGATGCTCAAGCACCAACTTTGTAGGATAACAAAAGGAAGATGGACAATAAAGAATACAACCACTACTTTCCTGTAACATAGTTACACCAAGTCAAGGTTTCAGTGCTACATATATTCTTCAACTACAAAAACAAAGTTAAAGTGTAATTGGCATATGTTAGACCTGCATTTTTTTTATTAAAGCATAATTGACATACAATATCCTATTAGTTTCAGGTCTAAATCATAGTGATTCGATATTTTTATATATTATGAAATGATCCCCAAGGCAAGTCTAGTTACCACCTGTCCCCATACAAAGTTATTACAGTACTATTGACTGTATTTGCTGTGCCACTGTACATTACATCCCCATGACTCATTTATTTTAAAACTGGAAGTCTGTACCTCTTTATCCCCTTCACTATTTTGCCTGCTCCCCAACCCCTCTCTGCTCTGGAACCAACAGTTTGTTTCCTGTCTCTGTAAGTCTTGGTTTGATTTTGCTTTATTTGGTTTTGTTCGTTTGTTTTGTTTTTTAGGTTCCATATGTAAGTGCAATCATACGGCATTTGTCTTTCTCTCTGATTTATTTCACTTAGCATTATACCTTCTAGATCCATCCATGTTGTCCCAGATGGAAAGATTTCATTCTTTTTTATAGCTGACTAATATTCCACTGTAGATACATAGATACAGATGTGCACACCACATGTTTTCCGTATCCAGTCATCCATCGATGGACACTTAGGTTGCTTCCGTATCTTGGCTGTTGTAAGGCTGCAGTGAACGTAGGGGTACATATATTTCTTTGAATTGGTGTTTTCATTTTCTTTGGATAAATACCCAGGAGTGAAATTATTGGATTTTATGGTGGTTCTATTTTTGATTTTTTGAGGAGCCTCCTTACTGGTTTTCCCCTGTGGCTGCACCAATTACATCCCACCACGGGGGACAAAGCTTTTCTTTTCTCCATATTCTTACCAACACTTGTTATTTTTTGTGTTTTTGATGCTAGCCAATCTCACAGGTGTAAAGTGGTATCTCATTGTGGTTTTGATTTGTTATTTTCCCCTATGATGAGTGATGTTGAGCATCTCTTCATGTGCCTGTTGGCCATCTGTATTTCTCCTTTGGAAAAATGTCCATTCAACTCCTCTGTCCCATTTTTTTAATCAGGTTTTTTTTATATTATATTGTGTAAGTTTTTTATATATTTTGGATACTGGCCCCTTATTGGATATATGATTTGCAAATATCCCCAGTCAGTAGGTTGTCTTTTCATTTTGTTATTGGTTTCCTTCACTGAGCAGAAGCTTTTTCATTTGATGTAGTTCCATTTGTTTATTTTAGCTTCTGTCACCCTTGCCTGAGGAGACTGGCTCCAAAAAATATTGCTAAGGTTGATGTCCAGGAGCTTACTGCCTTTGTTTCCTTCTAGAAGTTTTATGGTTTCAGGTCTTACATGGAAGTCTTTAATCCATTTTGAAATTATTTTTTTACATAAGAAAGTGATCCAGTTTCATTCTTTAAAAAAAAAAAAAGATTTTATTTATTTATTTGAGAGAGAGGGAGCATGAGTGGGGGGAGGGGCAAAGGGAGAGGGAGAATCTCAAGCAGACTCCCCACTGAGCAGGGAGCCCAACGTGGGGCTCAATCCAAGGACCCTGAAATCATGACCTGAGCCGAAGGTCCCAGGACTCTGGGACCATGACCTGAGCCGAAGGTCCCAGGACCCCGGGATCATGACCTGAGCTGAAGGCAGATGCTTAACTGACTGAGCCAGTGCCCCCAGTTTCATTCTTTTGCATGTAGCTGTCCAGTTTTCCCAGCACCATTTATTGAAGAGACTGTGTTTTCCCCATTAGATATCCTTGCCTCAATTAATCTATGATGACTATATAGCGCGGTTTTATTTCTGGGTTCCTTTTCTATTCTATTCCATGGATCTGTGTTCCTGTTTCTGTGCCAGCGCCATACTGTTTGGAATACTATGTTTTGTAATAGAGTTTGAAATCAGAGAGCAGGTACCTCCAGCTTTGTTCTTCTTTCTCAAGATTGCTTTGGCTATTGGGGGTCAGCCCTGTACTTTAATCCTATAGGAACCCTTGTGCCTTTTATTTATATTCTTATCACACTACGCAAATGCACCTTAAACATCTAAACAAATACCCACCTGTAGTCTTGATTTTAGTTTTTTAGGACCTCTTCTTTTTTTTTTTTTTTTTAAAGATTTTATTTATTTATTTGACAGAGAGATAGCGAGAGCAGGAACACAAGCAGGGGGAGTGGGAGAGGGAGAAGCGGGCTCCCCGCCGAGCAGGGAGCCCGATGAGGGACTCGATCCCAGGACCCTGGGATCATGACCTGAGCTGAAGGCAGACGCTTAACAACTGAGCCACCCAGGCGCCCTTTAGGACCTCTTCTGAATTCATTTTAAAAGTGGCAAGGTAGCCTAGCTGTGTAATTTAAACAAATCGCTCTTCATACAAAATTCAGTACGTATTCTACTCCCGTAGCAAACTCTAAACCTTGGCTTTGACACACTATACATAGATTACACCCTGTGTATAAATTGTTACAGCAATAGGGACAACTGTGGTGCAGATCATCAGAATAAATGTACTGCAGAATTAAGCCCAGTGTGTCATATTCTGGTACACCAGACATCACATGTAAATTGCTAACTTGATGCTCTATGTCATGTCTTCAAATAATTGAAAACATGGTTAGACCATTGTTTTTCCAACTTCTGAGGAGGGCACAAAAGGGAAAATGGATGTTAGAGATCAACCCAGAAGCAATTGCAGGCATCCTAGGTGCTAGGAAGGAATAGGAGTGCTTAACAGAAAACTTAACCACATCCATGGGCCCTGGGGCAACTTCTGTGCCCCCGGACATGATATTCAAATTATTATTCAAGTGGAACTCGGCCAGGAGAAGATGCAGGAGGTGCTCCAGGCAGAGGAAGCAGCTTGGATGAAAGCCCCTGAGCCCTGAGCCCTAAAAGCCTGGGGAGCACTGATGAGCCAGGACAGTGTGGCGGGACCTGTGTGGAGGTCACAGGAGCCTCTCGTGCTCTAGATGCTGGATTTTCTCCTGAGAGCCAATGGAGGCCAAAGCGGGGCTGGCAGGAAGAGTGGGACAGGCTGTTTCCTAACGCCCAAGTTAGGAATGTCTCAACGAAGAGGCCGTGGTAGTGCGTTTTCCAAGGCTCACCTTCTAGAATATTCCCAAGACCTGTCTTCCTCCCTGTGTGCCAGGTCCTGTTGCTGTCAAGTAGCATGCAGAGAACTGTGTAAGGCTTCCAGACATCCGTTCCTATAAACAGGCCTGCCCTAAGCCTACGTAAAGACACCCGTGACCACCCAACAAGATGGTATCCTCCCTGTCACCCCCATGGCAGCCCCCCCAGTGAAGGTGCCCTCCTAGTAGGGGAAAGGGCAGTGGAGGAACGAACCAGAGAGACAGAAAGAAGGAGGGGGAGAAGAAACAGGCAGGGATTTAAAAAAGAGTCAGAAACTATAACCAACATGGTAGCCATGAATCCAACTACATGAGATCACTTTGAATGTTCAGTGATCTAAATGCACCAATTAAAGACTGAAATTGTCAGAGGCGATCAAAAAATGTGATCCCACAATGTCATCAACAAGAAACTGACTATAAATACAAAGACACGTGTAGATTAAAAGTAAATGGGCAGAGAAGGATAGACCATGCTAACACTAGTCAGAAAAAGCTGGAAGAAGTGAGTGGAATGCTGAAGGGTGGGATGGAGGGCAGGAGAGGAAGGGGAGTGCGGTCATGGTTCACTCCAGCTGCGTATCCACTACTGGCCAGGCCCTGTGCTAAGCCCGAGGGGGGTTCTCTCACACCTCTGCTGAGCCCCAGGTGGGGTTCTCTGACAGCTCACCACTGCCCTAAGAAGTAGGTCCTACCTTTACGGTTTTGGAGGCTCAGGTCCACCTCCCCCTGGTGCAGCCTCTCGGAATAGGGCATGAGGTCCACCTTCCCCGCCCTGCTTCTGTTAGAACTTTTCTTCCGCAGCTACTTCATCAGAATTAGCCTGGGCTGCCCTTGACCCTTAGGCTGAAGGGGGGAAAGGGAATTTTGCATGGCCCCCTTGTCTGGCATTTGCAGAATGTCCCGTGGTCAGTCTGACCTCACACCTGAAGGGCAGGTCAAAAGATTTTTTTTTTCTTTTGTACTTTTAAAACCTGTTTCAAATGCAATGAAGTAGCCAGAAGATCCCCAGAATGTATAATGGTAGTACCAGCTACCATTCACCCCAGACTTGGTTGCCCTGAGCTGTGCTGTGTGGGCCCTTTATGTACACCAGAGGTGCTCAAACTTGAGCATGCATCCCATCACTTAGATGACTTACTAAAACATAGAGCTTCTGGGCGCCTGTGTGGCTCAGTCGGTTGAGCGGCTGCCTTCGGCTCAGGTCATGATCCCAGGGTCCTGGGATCGAGCCCCACGTCCGGCTCCCTGCTCAGCGGAGAGCCTGCTTCTCCCTCTCCCTCTGCCTGCCACTCGCCCTGCTTGTCCTCTCTCACTCTCTCTATCAAATAAATAAAAATCTTAAAAAAAAAATTTTTAAAAACGCAGAGCTTCTGATTCGGGAAATATATTCTGTAACTGCATGATCAATTATCACAAATTTAGTGGCTTCACACAACACCCAACTATTAGCTGACAGGTCTGTCGTCAGAAGCCCGGGCATGGTGTGCCTGGGTTCTCTGGTCAAAGTCCTACAAGGCTGGGGATTCATAGATGATAGTTGAATGAAATGCACAGAGGGATGGCTTTTCTTTACACTTGAAAGTCTGTTCTTAATCCCAAAGAGCCCACATAAGAATCCACTCAATAAAGGTGCTCAAAACATATACGTTTCATCTCCAGGTAGGTAGAACCCAGCCCCGGAAAAACCCACCTGTCCAGGGGAGTTTTTCCCTGTAACTTTGCTGCCTGGAATTTTCCTCTTAGCCATGCATTCGCTCCTTCGGGGATGAGACTTTGCTGTCCATAATTTGCGGCTTAAATACATCTGCTCTGGGAGGCCTTATCCTCATCATTAATGCTGTAATGGGCAAACAAGTTCATTAGGTAACATTCCAGTCTTGCTAGAAGGGAGATGCGGAGGGCAGGGCCATCCCAAGGAGAAAGGAAGAGATCTGGAATGTGACTCTGGGACAGCAAGAAGAGTAGAGAAAGCACAGACGAGGAAGGAGGAGGGGTGAGGAATGGCAGTGACAAAAAAGAATTTGAGAGTTCTGCTCAGAGCAGGCAGCATGCTGGGGGTCGTCTGCAAGGCCTGGGTAGGAGATTTTCCAGAATCAGATATGTTCTGCCAGCCACACCCTGGAGCCTGCAGAATGTACCTCGTGAGACTTGTTCATGCTTGTGCAGAGCTCAGCACTGTGGAGCAGGACAGCCTCGTGACGGTCTCCGGGCAGGCCGTGGCCTTGACTCTAGCGAGAATGGCCCAGTCAACACAGCTGATATTTGGCCGCTTCACCAGATAAAAATGGTTGGCGAAAGAGGTTATCAAAAACAAAAGATAAAGAAGATGTGGTCCATATATACAATGGAATATTACTCAGCCATCAGAAAGGATGAATACCCAGCTTTTACATCAACATGGATGGGACTGGAGGAGATTATGCTGAGTGAAATAAGTCAAGCAGAGAAAGTCAATTATCATATGGTTTCACTTATTTGTGGAACATAAGGAATAACATGGAGGACATTAGGAGAAGGAAGGGAAAAATGAAGGGGGGAGAAATCGGAGGGGGAGATGAACCATGAGAGACTATGGACTCTGAGAAACAAACTGAGGGTGTTAGAGGGGAGGGGGGTGGGGGGATGGATTAGCCTGGTGACAGGTATTAAGGAGGGCACGTACTGCATGGAGCACTGGGTGTTATACGAAAACAATGAATTGTGGAACACTACATCAAAAACTAATGATGTATGGTGACTAACATAACATAATAAAATTAAATTAAAAAAATATTTTCCAGTGAAATCCATTTTTTAAAAAATATGTAGGTAAGAGATGGGATTCTTTCAGCAGTTGGCACCCCAAAATATTCATGGGTTATAAATACCAGGTTTGGGAATTGTATGTATCAAATACTCGCAGCACAAAGAAATTAAAGCCACATACCACACCATTATGCAAAAGAAAAGGAGGTAGATTTCCTCTCCCTAGGTTTAACCTTGAATAGCTTATCTGTTAACCAAGGTTTCTGTGACCATTGATATACAAGAGATAGTGGGGGAGGGGAAAGAGGAGTCTTTTGGTTATTACAAATGTCATAAATGTTCACCACGGAAATACTAGTAAGTCCAAATAGGCAAAAAAGGAAAACATTGCTATCTCATACTAACACGCACACTTTTTCTTTTCACCAAAATGGATCACAGCAATAAACACTGTTTTGTAACCTGCTTTTTTCTCTTAACAGCAAGTTGTGAACATCTTTATTGTGTCATGAGATAGTTTTCACCTCCTTATTGTGAGAGGCTCTGTAGTCAGTGGAGTGGATTCAGCATATTAATTAGCTGGTCACTGGTTGGATGTTGAGGCTGCTTTTGGTATGTGATTTGCATAAGCAGCATTGTGGGGGAATACGTTTGCATCTAAATCTTTGCGCACAGCTATGTGGATTTCCTTAGAATAAATTCCTAGGAGTGGGAGATTTCAATTGACATGATTAATGCTGAGAGTCTAAAACTGTTGAGTTGGGGCGCCTGGGTGGCTCAGTCGTTAAGCGTCTGCCTTCGGCTCAGGTCATGATCCCAGGGTTCTGGGATCGAGCCCCGCATCTGGTTCCCTGCTCGGCGGGAAGCCTGCTTCTCCCTCTCCCACTCCCCCTGCTTGTGTTCCCTCTCGCTGTCTCTCTCTCTGTCAAATAAATAAATAAAATCTTTAAAAAAAATAAAAATAAAACTGTTGAGTTTACTGCTTTTTTTTAAACCATATATTTTTTTTGAAGTTCCTTAACGTGGATAGGTGAGCTAATGATCTGGAGTGGAATCAGTAGTATTCTCATGGTGTCCAATTTAAAGTCTGTCCTATTTGTGAGCTATTTCAGATGATTAACTTAGTGTCCAAATCTTTGACCTCAGAACTTATGGGTTCCTTGATCTTGGGAGTGATGGGTGGTTGGTTGGTTGGTTGGCTGGTTGGTTGGTTGGTGGACACAGTAACACACTCCAGAACCCTTCAGTAATAAAGGATTTGCCCCCCCAGCTGCCCTTGGCGATTGCCCACTTTGAGGATTACTTCAGCTGAGGAGAGCCACCTCCCTAAGTTCCCCACCTCTTCTCCAGGTAGCTGCTATCCCAGAGCTGACCAATGTGGGGGTATCAACACCCAGCCCTTCTGCTCCAGTGAGGTTCGGGCCATCTTCAGAACACCCCACAGGACCAGCAAAGCTTCCATTGGAACATTGTAGTCTTGGTCTTCCTCTGCCCAGTCTCCTTTTCTCCTCTTACCACCCCCACCCTCCTTTCCTTGGGTATTGAGCCCAGGAGCACCCCCCCAAATAAACCTCTTGCACAGACCATCTGTCTCAGGGTCTGGAAGCAGCCAGTGCCTATTGAATTTATTCGTTGGTTGAGGGGCTGTAGGGGGTGGGGGCTCAGCAGACCCCAGTGGTTGATTACTGTATATGCCACCTAATTCACCTCTACAGAGGGTAGTAATACCACCGTGATCTCCTTCAGGATCGAAGAGCCAGGCCAGCTTAGACTCTTGGGGAGGGTTTCTTTAAAGGATGAAGTCAGGCACAGTCTAAGAGTTATTTCAACATAAGAAGATTGGTCAAACTATATTCTAGATTTTTACAAAGGCAGCTTAAATGGTCTTTTTTTTTTTTAAGATTTTTTATTTATTTGAGAGAGAGCACGCGCATAAGCGGGGGAGTGGAGGGGCAGAGGGCGAGGGAGAAGCAGACTCCCTGCTGTGCAGGGAACCAGAGGCGGGGCTCCGTCCCAGGACCCTGAGATCATGAGCTGAGCCAAATGTAGACGCTTAGCCAACTGAGCCACCCAGGTGACCCTTAAATGGTCTTTTAAAGAATGATCTTAAAAGCCTCACTCTGAAAATACCTGCATCTCTATCTACTTTGCGATCATCTCTAACCCCGTCTGCTAAGGCCACCCATGACCAAACCTTTCTGCCTCCATCAATCACAAGCTCGTTCTGTAGAAGTCTGTAAGTGCATTATGAGTGCGTTAAGGTTGATTCTTGGCTGTGCTGTCTGCCTTCCTGGTATGACCCAATCACGTCCTACGAACAACTTCCAAAGAAACCAACTGTGGTTTGTAGACGTTTGAGCAGAATCTGTGTCATCCCTAACCTAATGTCTCCACTGTTTGCTTGCATTACCATATAATTTCAGGGGTGGAAGAGAACATTCGGCAAATATCCAGAGAGTCACTTACGGAAATGTTGTGCCAGTGAAGGGGCCAGAAAAAAATAAAGAATTGCCAAGTGAGGGGTGACGACATGCTCTCTCTGTGTATTACTCAAAGTGGATTATGTGACATAGAACAGTGTGAGCCCTGGGGGTGGGGGGATGGTGAGCAGCTTCACGCGTCCCCCTACCCCTCTGGGTCTGGCTCACAGCAAGGGACTAATAATCTATTTTTGCTGACTACTAAATTAAGCCAGAGGCCAAGAGCTGGAATGCCTTTGGGGTCTGGGGTTGGGAGCGATGGGGACAATTATGTCTGGAGAGCACAGGGTTTAGCCTCCCAGGTCAGCCATAGCCCTGTGGGCCTCTGGGACCTGAATGGCTACATCTTCCTTTCTTTTACCCCCCAAGAAGCCAGATGCTCTATTTCTATTTGAAACCTCCCAGTTTTTCAGTATTGACAGCTAACTTTCTTAAATGTTGGGGAGCTGACAACTCACAACCAGTAAACTGGTTCTAGACCCAAGAGGACAGACGTCCTCTCCCAGACGTCCGTGGTGCAGAGGTGTGTGGCCAAGTTCTCGTCACTTGACAGCAACACCCTAATCTCCCAACAAAGTTGGCACAGTTGTGCTCTTTTCTGAGGGCGAGTGTTAATATCCAAAGTTGTTTGTTCTGTGTGGATAGTTTATTTTTTTTCTAAGTATATTTGAAGTCATTGTGTCATCCTCATGAAGACAGGATATGCTGCCTCCTGGAACTTATTATCAGACTTGTAAATAATCAGCGAAGAAGGCCGTGTAAGTATAAAAGGACAGCATATGCTCTGGCCCCATTGGTAACTTCTCAGCTACAGACGGGGAAACAGGGCCTGGGGGTGGGGATGCAAAGAGCAAGAAAACACAAACGACACACTTTTTTCTCCCACATTTGGCAGAAAACAATTTCCAAGCAGACTCCTGAGTTTTTAAAGTGGGTGTGGATACAAACTGCATAGGAAAGTTCTCGAAAACTGTGTTTTCTATTTGGTTTTACAGACTCAGAAATTGCGATTTTGCTCCACGCTCCTCCCTCCGCCTTACATAGTTGGACGCTTTCCCCCGGGATCCATAGGCTATTGCAGGGCCTCAGTCCTGGGCCAGGTTTCCCCAGGAGAGCCTACTAGAAAGACACCTGGCCTCCGCCTCCCGGCAGCACACATCCTGGCCAGGGTTCAGCTGTGTCGGTTCTTCCCAGATGAGCATGGAATATGGTACCGAAAGGATGAGGGCTCTTTGGTCAGTGTTCACACGAGAAAGGAGAGCTCATGCTTTGGAGGGAAAGGGATTTACTTGATGGGAATGAATGAGTGCAGACTGCCTGCTGGAATGAGAGAGAACCAGGTCCTGGGGAGTGAGGAGCACAGGGGCCAACTGGCTAACCCGCTCCCAGTGCATTTCCTGCCCCAGGGATTTGTCACCTCAGGATCGCGCCCCTGCTGAGGAAGGCCCCTGGGCAGAAGTTAAAATCAGTAATTAAACCAAGGTGGGTCTAGAAAGGAATAGACTAAAGAGAGCAAATAAGGGATGATTAATTAGGGTGGCTTTGGCCCCAGTCATCTCTAAATAGACGTTACCTCCCTTAATCCCCATCTGCTGGTCTGCAGGTCATTCATTAAGTATAGTTCTGATTTGCCTATGGCTGTTTCTCCATCTTAAGCCCTGTAAGCAGTGCGTTTCCAAGAAGTTACAGAGGGGTGGTTAACCTTCATGTACTAAGGAAAGAGTGAGGTAATAAGGAAACAAAAGTTAATGGGATTTTGAGCGCCTGTGGAATTTAACAACTAAGATGAAATCTTGTATGAACGCTGACCTCTTTTTTAAGGTATACATTTGAACATGCTCTTCCTCCCTGCTTTTTCCTAATCACTGATTGTTTCATTTTATTTCTTCTCTTCTCTTTTCTTTTTTTTTTGCTTTTCCTTTTTTTGATGATAGCAATTTTTTTTTTTTTTAAAGATTTTATTTATTTATTTGAGACAGAGAGAATGAGAGAGACAGCACATGAGAGGGGGGAGGGTCAGAGGGAGAAGCAGACTCCCTGCCGAGCAGGGAGCCCGATGCGGGACTCGATCCCGGGACTCCAGGATCATGACCTGAGCCGAAGGCAGTCGCCCAACCAACTGAGCCACCCAGGCGCCCGATAGCAATTTTTTTTTAAATCTCCACCATAAGCTTTAACAGAGCATGCGTGCCCTTCTGCTAAAATACATGGTTAGCAGCTTCACCATTGTTTTAAGATTTTATTTATTTATTTATTTGAGAGAGAGAGAGAGAGAGAACGCGAGCAGGGGCAGAGGGAGAGAGAGCTTTATCCCAGGACCCTGAGATCATGACCTGAGCCAAAGGCAGACGCTTAACCCAGAGCCACCTAGGTGCCCCTAGCAGCTTCACCACTGACTGTATCGATCCTTTTTGGCGCTGGCATTAATAAGCCACCCATATTATTTATTTAAGTCCGTGAAAGTTCTGGATTATCCCAGAAATACAAATTATTTGTACACGGTCTTGTATGAATCAGGCTTTTCTATTTTTCAAATTATCAGAAATGTGCCAGGCTGAAGGTTAGTATTAATATCATTTCTTCTGTGTTACCCTACAGATCCAGAAGATTAATGTTTATTAAACATAAAGGTGATTTTCATTTAAGATGGTTTTCTTATTTCAGATTTGGAATTCTTATTTTAGGCATCGTCCCCTGCCCTGGGAGAACCACCACTTGCCTGTTTGTTCTAGGGGGTTCTGGTTAGAACCTTGAAGCCCATCAGCAGAAAGGTTACCTGCTTTGTTTTACATTTTCTTTGAAATGGAGGCCCCTCCCTGTGACTGAGCAGATTTCACCAGTAATAAAGCAATGCTAAAAGCAATAAATTCCTGCGCCCAAATCTGGCCTCTCAGAGCCCAGGTCCCTGATTATTCCTAAAAGAGAACAAGAATGGAAATTCCTTTGGAGATCAAAAAGAAGAACATTTTTCCTGCTGTCTTTCTTAACTTGATCATTAGGACAAAGCTCAAAGAAAATTGGGACTTCAATCACAATTCCTGTTGGACAAATGGTCTCCATGGGTTTTGATCATGAATCTCATTGGTAAAAGATTTTTGAGTACATCTGCCAGCAAAAGCATTTTTATTCGTAAATTCGACACAACTTCAACTCTACATTGGGCACTTTATAAAACATACCCTAAAAGTAGGCATTTAAAAAGGACATAAAAAGGCATTGAAAGAGGTGAAAATATTTTGAGTTGAATATGTTCTTCCCACATGCAGAGGGTTGTCAAGATGGCTGCCGTGGCCTCTGGTAGTGTCCCATGGGTGTGGCCTCTGAGTCTGGAGTTGATGGTTCAGTCCCCCATGCCCAGGTGGCCCGCAGGCTCCCACAGAGCAAGAACAGAGAAGGTACGCCCAGGAATGAGACTGGCACGCTCCGAACACACACATGCGCCTTTAACGATGTTACACCACCTCCTGGGATGAAAAGGAAGGGCGTGGCCTTTGCTCAGACCAAAGACACGGGGCACCCTTCAGTCAGGAACACCAAGGGCCATGGCCCTTGGATGCCCGGTGAATTCTGGCTCTTTACCTGCTTCAGATGGGCCCTCCCTGGGGCAGTCTCTGAATGACACAGACATTTATCCACATCTCCAGAAGAATGAGTGGTGTTGCCCCCACGTGGCTTTCACTGCAGTCGGGAGAGTGCCAGATAAGAACAGAAGTAGGAGGCCAGGCAGACTACAGTGAGAGCCCCGGGGGTTGCCGGGGCTAAAGGAGGGAGAGGACATTTAGTTGGGAGGGGCATCTCCTGCTTTGGCGCCTTTGTGTATTCTGTTCCCAGAAGTGGAATGCTGTTCCCCAACATCCCACAGTTCACTCCCCTACTTCCTTCAGATCTGATGCATTCACATGCCATCTTCTCAGGAATGCCTTCTCTGGCTAGTCTCTCACTCAACATCTCCTTTTCCCAGGTTTTCCTATCCCTGCTCTGTGCCTTTTCCCCAGCACATAGCACTGTCTAAACAGACTGTGTATTTTACTCATTTATCTTGTTTCTCTTCTTTTTCTTTTCTTCCTGTCTAGAATGTAAGCTCCATGAAGGCAGAGAGTTTTGTCTGTTCACCCTTGAATCCCCAACACCTAAAACTCCTTGGGTGAAAGGATGGATGGATGGATGGATGGATGGATGGATGGATGGATGCATGCATGCATGCATAATTGGATGGGCAAATGGATGGATGGATGGATAGACAGATGGATGCATGGATGCATAATTGGATGGGCAGATGGATGGATGCATGAATGCATGGATGGATAGGTAGATGGATGAATGGATAGATGGATGCATACATGCCTGGATGGGTACAGGGATGAATACTAAGTGAAAGTCTTCATCTTCAACCTAAGGAACAATGGGAAGTCACTGAAGTTTTCCCAGTGGGAGAGGAATGTGATCAAGCCCAGCTTCGGGAAGTTTTATGTTGTGGGAATTATGTACAATATTGGAGCAATGAGAAATTGGCCACAGCGAGGCCAGTTAATAGGTATTGCAATTGCAGAAGCTGCCTGAAGTGGTGTGCTGTAAGTGCAAAGTGGAGGGTGGTACAGAGCATCCACAGAACTCTCCATGGACCTGCAGGTGCGGCACTTAGAAGAGGAAGACATCCAAGATGCCCAGCCAGAGGGACTGAGAGAACAGAGATGGGGAAATGAGCTAGGGTACCATAAGGCACTGCTGCTAGGTGGGCATGGTTCTGTGGTTCCATGAAACAAGCCTGGAATCTGCAATCGAAAGACCAGGGTGAGTTCTGGCTCTCCTTAACAAAGTGTGCCCTTCTGAACCTCAGCATCATTAGAGGTGAAATAGGAAATTGAAACACAGCTAAGACACAACAACCACCAGTTGTATTTCAGGCGCTGTGCTAGGCAGTCTGCCAACATCACATCATTGGATCTGAATTTGATATTAACCCGGATTACAAGCTGAGGACAAGGACACTCCCCTTAATTAATACCATCTTTTAGACTGGGAAATGGTAAGGAAGAGTCAGAGTGAGCCCCTGTGTTCTTCTACTGCATAGTAACTCAGGTTGGAAGAACAAAGCGCCACATTATCGAGAAAAGGGCTACAAATATAAAGTAACAATAAAACAATTCCATTATCTCAGAAGCTAAAAACTTGACTCAATCACAAGTTCCATTAGCATTCAAGATAAATGCTCTTTAAAATGACACCTTTTAGGGACGCCTGGGTGGCTCAGTCAGTTAAGCGTCTGCCTTTGGCTCAGGTCATGATCCCAGGGTCCTGGGATCGAGTCCCGCATCAGGCTCCCTGCTCAGTGGGGAGCCTGCTTCTCCCTCTCCCTGCCGCTCCCCCTGCTTGTGCTTGTTCTCTCTTGCTCGCTCGCTCTCCTGACAAATAAAAACTCTTTTAAAAAAATAAAATGACACCTTTTATCCGAATCAAGTGTGTCATTCCCCCCCACCGCTCCCCGCTCCCTCAATCTTTTGCAGATTGCCTCATTCTTTGCCCTGCTTTGGTTTGCACATCAAAGCCCAAACTCAGTTTCCCTCTCTGGTCCTTTGTAGCAAGTTTCCCCGGTGGCACATTCTTGGCATAGTTGTAAACTCCTTGGGGTTTATAAGGACGTGCTGAGGTCATCCTCACTTTGCCTGAGGAATGCTGTAATGGGAATGGTGGCATTCAACATAAACTTCAGTTTTTCCTCACTGAAAATAGAAAATTTCTTGGTGAAAATATGCTCTAACTGCATGGAGCCAGAGGAAGCAAATGCAAGTTAAAGAGATTCATTTAGGATTTTTATGGTATGAATGGAGGAAATGCAACACATCTAAAGCTTTCAGTTGACTAAAGTATTTCATTTCTTCTTTAACTTCTGGTGTCAGTGTTACTATTTTAAGTGCGAGTTTTAGTATGCTTTTCAAGAGCTCTAATGAGACATCTTCAAATCACTTATATCCAACTAGCAAACAAGAATCAAAAATGTACTTGTCTCCCAAATGACGAGGGATATACATGTAGGAAAGTCCACTCTCTTAATACTTGTTTTGGAACAATTTTTATCCTCTATGGGGGAAAATCGCTATTTACAACGTAAGTCTTTTGCACAGGACGTTTAGAAATCCAAGTTCATGGGCGCCTGGGTGGCTCAGTTGGTTAAGCGACTGCCTTCGGCTCAGGTCATGATCCTGGAGTCCCTGGATCGGGCTCCCTGCTCAGCAGGGAGTCTGCTTCTCCCTCTGACCCTCCCCCCTCTCATGTGCTCTCTCTCATTCTCTCTCTCTCAAATAAATAAATAAAATCTTAAAAAAAAAAAAGAAAGAAATCCAAGTTCATGTATAATAGACATGCAGTCGAAAAACAGGCATTCCTAAGGAGAGCTGTCACGTTAGCAGAGGAAGGGAACCTGAGGTGGGTTTGTAGCAGTGTCACCTCTGGGTACAGGGACAGGTGTCTGTCCCCTTGGCCAGCCAGGTCTGGAGCACCACTCACGCAGTAGCCGAGGAAGCCTGTGCTGCTGGCCCTGAGTGCCCCTCTCCTGGTCCAAGGCCCCGGTCACTCTGTGACCCAGTGAGGTTTGCCACAGAGCTATCTTTTCAGCCTCCCTACGATTGGCCACCATTTTGAGCTCCTCTTCCTGGTGTAAAAATGAGAGCACTCAGGTTCAAAATTGGATTCAAGTGGGGCACCTGGGTGGCTCAGTCGTTGAGCATCTGCCTTCGGCTCAGGTCATGATCCCGGGGTCCTGGGATCGAGCCCCGCATCAGGCTCCCTGCTCGGCGGGAGGCCTGCTTCTCCCTCTTCCACTCCCCCTGCTTGTGTTCCCTCTCTCGCTGTGTCTCTCTCTGTCAAATAAATAAATAAAACCTTTAAAAAAAAAATTGGGTTCAAATGAGCTTGAAATCAATTCAAAGGCAGGTACAGAATTACACATTTTTATTAGGCATTTTGGGCAGCCTGGTGAAAGATTGATCATTTGTCATCTATTTCTATGAGCAAAGACAGATGAACAATATTCTGATACCTCACTATTCCTTTTTTGTTGTTGTTTTCATCCATATAATGAAACAAAAACTGTAAATTTGGATGAGCAGCAGTACTCTTGTCTCAGATGAACAAAAATGTTTCAGAGCTGCCCACACAACTGATCTGGAACTTCATGTCATGATTTAAAAAAAAAAAAAAAAAAGAGGGGCTGCCTGGGTGGCTCAGTTGGTTAAGCGTCTGCCTTCAGCTCAGGTCATGATCCCAGGGTCCTAGGATCGAGTCCTGAGTCAGGCTCCCTGCTCAGGGGGGAGCCTCCTTCTCCCTCTCCCTCTGCAGCTCCCTCTGCTTGTGCTGTCAAATAATTAAAATCTTAAAAAAAAATAAAAAACACAACAACAAGAAGAAGAAGACAGTGAAATCAGCCTCTTCTTCCTCCTCCGATCGCCTTTTAACTGTGTTTGCTAAGGTGGACTCCAGGAGAAAGAGAAAAGGGGTTGGAGCTTGCAGGGGTGGGGGGGCACCTCAGATCCGTCCCCAGACTCTCTGGAGGAGCGGAGGCAGTTCTGTGTCTCCTCCCTCCCCCTCCCCTTCTTTCCTCCAGCAACACCTCCCCTAGCCACACTGAGGCCACTGGAAACTAAAAAGCCATGTGTCACGGACCCACTGCCGACCACACTGAAAATGCAGCACACCCAAGCACACTCCCCAACACCAAGCATCAGCTCACGTGACCATTTGCCCTTGGTGTTCGATGCAAACCCCTACTATTCACAGTGTTCCAAACTTTGCATTCAGATCTTTTCAGGTTGGGGGTGAGGGGTAATTTGGCGAAGCAAACACCGTAACTGGTTTCTTATATAACCCTACAGTTGGCAGCAAGGCAGCGTGCATCGAAATGAAGCAACGCTCATTCATCCAAGAAGGCTTTGCTTTTCCTTTTTTGGAGGGATAAATGCTCTGGTTTGTTTTTTCTCCGTGGCATATATTCATTTTATTACTGGCTGGCTTTAATGATTCTTTGAAGTTAATCTTTACGTGTGAATGGCAGGGTTCTGTTTAAGTTTTGGAAGCTTCCGGAGGAGGTGTCTCTGTATGCCTCTAGACTAGAGAATGCTTTTATAAGTAACTGGAATGCTTTTAGGTGACAGTGAAATTGGGGAGACTGGGCAGGACCTGGGACCCAGGCTGCCATAGGGATCAACGCTGGTCAAGTGCTTAGAATTTCAGAGTTGCAGCCTTTGGAAAGAACTAGCATCCTGCCATCCCGGTAGCTTCTCCACACCAGACATCGCACCTGGAAAAGGGGCCAGCTGAACTAACTTTTCAACGTAGCATACGTTCTTTCCATTTCTTCTTCCTTTCCTATTAAAACAACAACAACAACAACAAACTTTGTCTCAGAGCAAGACAACTGCCCGCAATGTTTCCTTTCTCAACTTCAGAGCTGAGATTCTCTTAAAATGTTTTTGTATCTTTTTCGGAATCCAATAGCCATTAGAAAACGATCAAAGGGTTGCATATTCCTAGTTCCCAAATTACTAATAATAAAGTTTTCCAATGAAAAATCCCAGGATTGCTTGAGGATCTCTTCCCACGTTCCCACTGTGGAATACAAGCAGGAATTGGGACATTCATCCAGTAACGTTCAATTAGGGGGGAAAAGCCATATTTCAAAATGAATTCCACTTTTTTCTTTAAAAACAAGAGTTCACTGACCAAGAAAGATTTCAAAATGTTTTCTCTAATACCCCAACATGAAACTTTGAGGTTTTCAGGGAATTACAGGGATCAAATGACGAGTCGAGACTTGGGTTTCCAGGTTTCCCAAAGGCTCGAAACTCCCCTAGAGGCTAATTGCTGTTTACTGCGGAGACCTTCCTCATTTTTCTTCGGTAACATTTTCCATCTCAAGAAGGGTCGTCCCAATCAGCCGAGGAGTATGGTGTCTGAGTGGCTGAATGGAATTGCTACCAATGGAAAGTATGCTGCAAGAGGCGTTGATAAAGCAGCTGCAAGGCAAACCTTGGCTGTTTTTTCCATCCTCCCCAAGCAAAGTTAATTAGCATAGGGAAAATGACTAAGGTGTTGACGTCACCTCTTTCCAGTAGAAACTTACACTCTGTCTCCCTCGGCCTGAAAGCATGCAGACTTGACTCAGGAATTTGCGGTCCAAACAGGATGCTCTGGAAGCTGTGCTTTTTTTTTCCCAGGGGGCTGGACTTCAGTGCTTTATAAAGGGCTGGCCGGAGAAAGGACCTACAGCCTCTTGCAAAGGAATCTCACTTGGGGCTTGACTGCCTGAGCTGCTAGTCTTCTCACTGTAAGAAAGCAAGATGCACTTTAGAAACTTTAACTACAGTTTTAGCTCCCTGATTGCCTGTGTGGCAAACAGTGATCTCTTCAGCGAAAGTGAAACCAGGGTAAGGCTTCTAATGTAATGTGATTTTTGAGAGTTTTCAAAGCATTATGTTAATTGGGACTATTAACTGAAATATTTGCAGGGTGTTATGTGGCTGTCTTGTGGGTTTGGGGGTTTGGAATAAATCCAAAATACTTGGAGCTTTATCAGTCAAAAGCCGTTGCCTGAGGACTTAACCGTGAAGGAATTTTTAAAGCTTTCAATACTTGAAAACATCTAGGTCCCTTGACCAACTGGTAACGCAACTGGTTTTAACAGGGTATTTTTCGTTCTGTGTAGGTCGTAGTAAACTTTTAGAGGGAAGCTTTTTCTGACAGTGAATGGAGCTTTTCACATTGACATCTAGAGACCAGAATAATTTTATCTTAGGAAATAAATATCGTAAAGATGTGTGTATGTTTGTAGTCATTACAAAGGCCTGTCCTCAAGTTTTCAGATTTCTTTAGCTAGGGAAAATGAGGCCATAGCAAGTAATAAAACTGGATAAATAACTTAAGTGGGGGATAAGTGTACCTCCTGGGAAGCAGCTCTCATTGATGGTAATTAGTATAATTAGTAATTTTAATTACTGTGCTTTTCTTCATTTGATTAAGATGTAAGATTTCCATCACTGGCTACCCAGCTGTCTAATTGATCTTGAACAATACTGTATATGGATGAATTCTGTGTGTTCTGTTTTGGGGATGGTATTCGTGTGTTATGCTTTATACTCAATGCCACATTGAGCCTGTGTTGTTGTTTTTAAATCAAATGTAACTCCATAATTGCGTATGATACTTGTGAGCCAGGACTGGTCTTTTTTTGAACTAGATATCAGAGCACATTCTAGGTATGAAAGTACTACAAAATCTGTGTATTTCACATTAGCCTTATATGAGTCAAAATCAGTATTTATTTAATTAATTAGAGATGCCATCCAACAACTGTAATAACCAGATACCGGTTATTAGAACCAATAAGATTACTTTATTGGAGAATGGTATCACAGTAATATGGATTCAACAGATACTGTGCTTCTCTTGTGTTCTGGTCCTGAGCCCTGACTTGTATTCTAAAAATATTCCTCAAAGTCCTCTCCCCCTAAATTCTGAATCATAACTTCAAAACTAAGCAGTTGGTCACAATGCCTATTGATGAGGTCATGCAAAATTCCAAATTTATGCCCATACGCTGTGCCAGAAACTTGCCCGTCCTCATGCTTGAGAGAGGTGGAGAAAAAAACACACGCAGCCAGATAAAATCCTCCGCGAAGCATCTGCTGTGCATTGTTCTCATTCTTTACCTCTGCAAAACCCCTCAGAACTGTTCATAAACTAAAGAAAAGCCACGGAATTCAAAGAGAGGAAGTGTTCCCACCCACCACCACCCCCCTAACAACCTGCCCAGTGGAGGCAGGCTGACCACTGGCCCCACGAGCTGGAACCACAGGTCCTGTCCTGCCTATGGAGCGCCTTGGCCCCGGACATCCCCATTCCCTCCCCTCTGTCTAGCGCCGAAGAAGAGTCTTGAAAATGCTCTCCCTTCTTATACACCATCCTCTCGCCGCCCCTCTGCAGAAACCGTGCTTTCCATAGGTTTCCGAGGTGCTCAGTGGGCCCCACCCACCTCCCCCTCTGCATGGATCCCCTTTATAGAAGGCACGCTGCCCCCACCGGACTCTCAGCCAGCCCTTTTCTGCCTTACACAGAATTCCCACAACCTGTCCTCGGTGTTCAGTCTGGAAAAAAAAGACTCGGAAAGCACGACGACTCAAAGTCCATACAATCTTTCAGGAAGTTTCGGCTGTCAACTCCCTCTCTGGTTGGAACCCTGCGGCCTTGCAGTGGCTTCCCAGCTACCCCGCACCCTCTCGCTGACGCCCCCTCCCCCTCCTGGACCCAGCCCAGCAGGGGGCGCTCTCCAAAGAGCTTTTCCCAGAAGGCTAATGAGCTCCCTCCTGAATGGAAGCCTAATAACACCCTTGAACTTGGGCATTTCCATTCTAAGAGCTCATGTTGTTTCATAATTTTCACTAGCCTTTATAACACTAGAGCTAGAAATGTACATATATTAAAGCCGGCATGCAGAAATGGGTCCATTTGCAGTACATTAATTTTTAAACCAGTATTCTTTTAGAGAGTTAAAAAGTAACAGACCAAGTGGGAAAACAATAGGGGGATTTTTTCTTAAACCTCTTCCTTTACACTAAGAAATGCAAGGTTTCTTTTAACTTCATTGTTTCCCAGTGCAATAAAAAAAATTTTTTTTTTCAAATGAGCTCCAGTGTTCTTAAGCCCTAAAGAAATATCTGCTGCACACAGCAACACCCAAAACTGAGCAGTGGGATCAGAGTTAACGGGGCTGGGGAAGGTTGTTGGACGTTAGGAACTGTCCTTTTCCACTTTAAAAGACTGTTTCTGTGACTATAAGAGGTGGTTAAGTATTGGTACTTGTTCTGCTCATTCTGTGAATTTAATAAAATCACCTGTCTTAGACTTAAAAGGACAGAAAGAGCAAATCTTCCTCAGAGGGTGGCTCTCCGTCCCCTCTAAGAAAGGAGTTGGGTGTTCTCGAAATGATACTGGTTCACTTCCCCCAGAAGAAACCAATGGAGTTGTCAAGACTCCTACGCAGATGTGTTCTAACTCCTTTTATTTTTGTTGTTACTTTTCAGGCCAAATTTGAATCCCTCTTTAGGACATACGACAAGGATATCACCTTTCAGTATTTTAAGAGCTTCAAACGAGTCCGAATAAACTTCAGCAACCCCTTATCTGCAGCAGATGCCAGGCTCCAACTGCATAAGACTGAATTTCTCGGAAAGGAAATGAAATTATATTTTGCCCAGGTGAGTTGAATCCATTGATACGCATGCTTCTCCCTCTCCCCCCTTTTAAAAGTAGCTTAAGCATTGATTATGCTATACCTTGATTTTTTTAATGCATATACATTTGGACTGTAATATTGGAATTACAGAGTATATCCTATTCCATACCCTTCCTCCATGCATCATTATTCATGACCATTTTACTGCCACATGAAAATGTGTTTAAAAAGATCATTATATGGGGGCACCTGGGTGGCTCAGTCGTTAAGCATCTGCCTTCGGCTCAGGTCATGATCCCAGGGTCCTGGGATCAAGCCCCGCATCAGGCTCCCTGCTCTGCGGGAAGCCTGCTTCTTCCTCTCCCACTCCCCCTGCTTGTGTTCCCTCTCTCGCTGTGTCTCTCTCTGTCAAATAAATAAATAAAATCTTAAAAAAAAAGAAATTTAAAACTCTTAAGTTTTGAGAAAGGCGAAGTTCATACTCTAAATTTTCAGTGCCTCACCTTTCTTAAGAAAACATCAGCATGGGGGCACCTGGGTGGCTCAGTTGGTTAAGCAACTGCCTTCGGCTCAGGTCATGATCCTGGAGTCCCTGGATCGAGTCCCGCATCGGGCTCCCTGCTCGGCAGGGAGTCTGCTTCTCCCTCTGACCCTCCCCCCCTCATGTGCTCTCTCTCTCTCTCATTCTCTCTCTCTCAAATAAATAAATAAAATCTTAAAAAAAAAAAAAAAAAAGAAAACATCAGCATGTGTTTGAAAGCAGGCAATCTCAGAAATGGCCCTGACCCTGGTTTGAGGAACTCTGGCAGAACCTTTCCTGCTCCTTTAGGAAGGTGGTCCGTAGAGTGCAAGGTTGTGGCCGTGGCTACTCCAGCACTCGAAGGTTTGTGCAGAGGGTTTCCAGGAAGTTGCTCCAGGGTTAGGGCTAATGATGTGCTCCAGACGGAGAGCAGACCTGAGTGTGTCCCCACTCTGTGCAGTTTCTTAGCAGCACCGAGCTCCATGCGATGGAGAGCCCGCAGCCTGCAAATGCGGGCATGCACATGGGCACAGGGCTGCCAGGCCTGGCTTGAAAGGAAACAGGTAGCAAACGCTAAGAAATCCTCCTGGTAGCAGGAGTCCCGGCCCCAGGACATTCACGAAGGACTGTGCATGGGTTTGCTTTTTCCCTGGCTCACCATCCTTCCAGTTCTTCCCGCTCCCCTCCCTCCAACCTTCAATGATCGGTGACCCATTTTCAAGGCAGCTCACAAAGTTCTATATGATGATGTAACAGGGATCCAACAGGTTAGCGGTGGAAGGAGAAGGAACTTCTTGGATGCTGCTTTCTGGTTCTAGCTGGCCCACACTGGGGCTCTGAGCTCCCCAGGGCGGTACAGGAGCAGACATTATAGAGAGGCTTCCTGACCTGGGCAGGAGGGCTTGCTGGCCCCTCAAGCGTAAATTAGAGCTGGGATGCCCTGCCCCCTGGTGGCCTGTGGGAGGCACGGGTTTTGACCTTGGATCCTTAGTTGTGAGCACACTCCTTTCTGAGTTTGATCATGTTCTGGATCATTACTTAGTCCTCCCACAGCTTTCTTCTCTCTCTCTCTCTTTTTTCTTTTTAAAGCTGGTGATTTTATTATTTATTTCTTTTCTTTTCTTTTCCTTTTTTTTTTTAAGATTTTATCTATTTATTTGACAAGAGAGAGACACAGCGAGAGAGGGAACACAAGCAGGGGGAGTGGGAGAGGGAGAAGCAGGCTTCCCGCCGAGCAGGGAGCCCGATGCGGGGCTCGATCCCAGGACCCTGGGATCATGACCTGAGCTGAAGGCCGATGCTTAACTACTGAGCCACCCAGGCGCCCCCCACAGCTTTCTTCTGATTACGAAAGTAAATGTGCGCTCATTGTGAAAATTAAAATACAAAGAAAACCCAAACTGGTTAGACGTTGATGTAACACCTTTGTGGACAGCCCTCTAGCCACTGATAGGACTTCTAAGCCCAAGCTAGCGTCATGGGTTATTGTTTCATATTATTATTATTTTTTAAACTTCCTGGAAGGTGGATCCTTTTTCCCTTCATCGCTTTTGTCATGTGATTTGGAAGCCCAGAGGGAGGGAATTGGTGGGTACCACGGGGTAGGCGGGAGCCCTGGGCCCCATCCCTGCTTTGGCCCCTGAGAAACTCTATCATCTTCGAGCTGTAGCTTAGCCTTTTGGAGCTTCCGCTATGCCTCCGTGATATGAGGAGCCGGAAGAAATGGATGCTGAGATCTCTCTGGCCTCAAGCAACAGGGCTTTATTTTTCCCATTTCTACTAAAACGGTACTAATTTTCCATCAGTCTGGGTCAGTGGTAATTACTTGCCGCCCCTGCACCTGTGGGTCCCGGTCCTGGGAGGGGGCGCCCCATAACCCCACCGCCTTCTCCAAATAGACCGTATGGCGAGCCATCCTTGAACAGCATGCGTTCCGCTGCCCAGACGTGGGGTCGTCCTTTGTCCCCTGTCCCCCACAAGCTCACTAAGTGCTGTTGCATCGCGTGGCTTCTTTCCTCCAGAAACATCCACCTGTGTTTTCTCTCTCTCCTCAGACTTTACACATAGGAAGTTCCCACCTGGCTCCCCCAAATCCAGACAAGCAGTTTCTGATCTCTCCTCCCGCCTCGCCGCCGGTTGGTTGGAAACAAGTGGAAGATGCTACTCCGGTCATAAATTACGATCTGTTATACGCTATCTCCAAGCTGGGGCCAGGTAAGCTGTGCTCTGGGGCGGGAGCAGGAAAAGAGATGGGGAGAAATTGTGCTCGGGGGCCAAGACCAAGATGCGCACCTGCCTCAGGGAGCGGCCAGAGCCTTGTGGCCCTTTTCGGCTGTCCTTCGATGGATGCGAGCAGGTTCTGTGAATTGTTCCTATCTGCGTTCATCTGTGTCTGTAACTCAAGTTGTGTTGGGAGCATACACGCCTGCCTCTGGCCTTAGCCAGTCATGGGGACCAAGCACCATGACCCCCCATGGCCAGCATCTTGCGAATCCTTCCCGTCACTGAGCGCAGCCTGTGTGGGCAGCTCCAGACCCAGGCCCCAGTCCTGTCACCCCGGGATGAGTGACTGGACTTGGAAAGGGAAAACGGACCATCCCACACTTGAGAAACTTCATTTTTAGTCAAGGTGGTTTCATTCATTGATCCGATTCTCACCTGCCCTTTTGAATGTTCAAGAGAACCACAGAGTATAGTGAAGAAAGAGCCCCTGTCAGGCATGCCTCCTCTTGGCCCCATTGGGGTGCTCACACCTTTTCAAATGCAGAGAAAGAAGAGGTTCCGGTCCTCTGATGCGAGGAAGGTGTGAGTATGCAGAGAGGTAACAGATACTCTGGCCTCGGTCTTCTTCTCCATACAATGGGTATCACCCAGTGGAGTTATGAGCAGTAGAGGAGATTGTCTAGAAAGCACCTCAGAAGTGCCTGGCCCACAGGCATTGCCCAATACAAGATTTCTGGAAACAATAAAATGTTGGTGGTTCCTGTCCTACCTGCTAGGGTTTGAGTGAGAGGCATGAAGTGGTTTGAGCCCACCCTCCTTACTTATCCATAGAGCAACCATAATAAATGCTGAGACTCTCAGCTCCTCATTTCTCCTTGCCCAGCAATCTGATTATGTTCCTTTGGCTGGAATGTTTTATTTCTTGGACCCTCAGCAGTTTCATGTTGAAAAGATTATATTTCTGAACACACCGCCCCAGTGGAAATTCCCTCTGAGGGAGAGAGCAAGAATCACATTACTTACTGGTAATGGTGGCGTGAAGGTCAAGATGGCCAGTCTGAGGAAGCGGGTGCCCCTCCCCACAGCTCCTGGCTCAGGTGCATCAGCAGAGCTGAGGAGTGGAGTCTGCGGGGATGCTAGAGAAGAGAAGAAATGGGACCTCCATCAGGGAGAGGTGACAAACTGCTCTAGAGGCAAGAAGTCCAGCTAAAGACAATTCATCACACTCCAGAATCTACCACGCCTTTACAGAAGGCTGATCTGAGAAGCCTTTTCAGAAACTAGACATAATAAAATCCATTCACCCTTAGTTTATCTCACAGTGAGCTGGAACAACATTCATATTTGGCTGTGCTTTGCAGTCAACAAGATTGCAAAGATTTTGCAAATATGGCCCTATGCAGAAGCTTGCTGGGTTGTGGCCAATTGGTAGGTAGATAAGGATCCTGACCAACGTGATCTTGTGACCCTCCACTTTCATTCCCTCCCTGACATTCCAAATCGAGAAACAACAACTACCTTTTTTCATGAGGAAAAGTGCCTTCCAGGTTCCGAGGAGTCCCCAGAGTAGTGTGAGGCAGGAAGGTCTGGAATCCGGGCTGAGGAAGAGCACACAGAACTTGGAGGAAAACCCACCCCTGGGCACCTGGGGGGAGGGGAGGAGCGAGCTGAAGCAAACCCTCCCCCCACCTGTTTAAATCCTAGCTTCCCACTGCACCCAGCTTCCCACCAGTAATGGTTCATGCTCTATTTGTAAACATTAGTAAAACTAGGTGACACTTATCAGGCCTGCCACCTGGGCACCAGGACCTAAGAACTTGGCTTGCACTTACATAATCGGCTCAGTGAGGTCAGGGCGATTATGATTCCATTTTACAGAGGAGGAGATGGAGGTTCACTGGGATGCAAAAGAATGCGCCCACGGGCTCCGGGTACTAAATGGCGGGGCTCCCAGCGCACGTTTGGCCACCGCCTCCCTCAGCCCTGAAGAGGCAGCCAGAGCAGCGCCATAGATTGCTTCTCAGTTACTTCTAGAAGATTCATCCATCCTATCCTTGCTGTGCCAGAGGGCCCTGAACTGGACTGAACCTGGTCAGACTCAGGCTGACCTAGAAATGCAGGACACTCCTGGCTCCCGGGGGGTGCAAGTTGTCCAAAGCAAAGGGATGCTGTGGTCAAACATGTTTTGGGAGCCCCTGGTTCAAACCAGCCATAATTGAGTCTTCTCGCGGGGCCCCCCGTGTGTGCTGCCTCCACGCGGGAGCCTTGAGAGGGAGGCTGGCGATGTCCCTTCCTACCGTGTTTTATTCATGCACTGTCTTCTCCTGAATGCACGCTCCTCACACTGTGCTCGGGAGTCATCTGGGAATTTTAGGAGGCCTGGTGAGCATGTTAAGTGTAATTAAAAATGCACCCCTTGGGACACCCGACTGGCTCAGTCTGGTAGGTGTCTGACTCTTTGGCCCAGGTCATGATCTCAGGATCGTGAGATTGAGGCCTGCGTTGGGCTCCGTGCTGGGTGTAGAGTCTGCTTGGGATTCTCTCTCCCTCCCTCTCCCTCTGCCCCTCCCCCATATAAATAAATAAATAAATAAGATAAACTCCTTCCATACACCTCAATTCAGTGTTTGAAAGCAGAATAATATATAATGGTGATTATATATATATATATGTGTGTGTGTGTGTATGTTTTTGTATTATTCTTATATTTATATATACTTTTATAAATAAATTTTTTTTCTGCTAGAGCAAAAAAGAGGTATACCAAAAGAATACCCATCCAGAGCGTATCTGGCCGCGTCCCTCCGTCCCCGCTGACCGTCCAGAGAAGCTTGGCCGCGCAGACCCCTCCATGTTTCTTGCCTCAGTGACCCTGCATTTCTCTTCCTTCCCTAGGGGAAAAGTATGAGTTGCACGCCGCGACCGACACCACTCCCAGCGTGGTGGTCCACGTGTGTGAGAGCGATCAGGAGAACGAAGACGACGACGAGATGGAACGAATGAAGAGACCCAAACCAAAAATCATCCAGACCCGAAGGCCGGAGTACACGCCCCTGCACTTAAGCTGAACTGGCGCCCCCGGGGGGCAGAAGTATTCTGAATCACACTCGCGGGGAGGCATCTTGTACTGGGGAAGTGGCCGCTCACGACCTGGGAGGTGGCAGCCGTGATGGGCGGGGCAGACATTCCAGCGCGCCTGCTCAGAAGGGAATCTGGGCTCCGCCCCCTGGTTCTGATGCTCCGCCTCCGCCAGCGTTCCTGGCTTCCGGGAATGTCCTGGGCCAATCACTGAGCTCCGGGTGATCGCACAAGGACATTTGGGCCCGGCTCGTTGCAAACTGATCACGATAGTGTTTCCTACTTGTCCTTTTCTGGTAGGTTCCGTGTTTGTCAAGGGCAGCTTCATCCCCGGGTGTGGGGAGAGCCTTCTGTTGCCGAGCAGCCTGCGGGGTAGGCTCTCTCTACCGGGAGGAAGAGGCACCACGAAGCCACAAACTGGTGCAGAAATGGCGTAAAAACGAGAACAACGCAAATGTGGGATTTGTAGTGTTTCATTTTTTTTCCCCCTCATGTTCTAATGTTTGTGCATGTATATTACAGATTTTCAGAACTAAGCTTTGTTCGTGTATAGATTATGCCATTGTTGTTTTGCAACTTTTGGGAAGACGGGAAAGCGTTTGGAACATCTGTCACCTTTCCAGATTCATGACTGTCCTTGCAACAGCACTCACACGGGGCATCCCAGCTGGAATACATCCAGCCCGCACCCTATCCGATGCCGCATCTACCTTGTGCTTTGGCAAAAGAAGTCGATCTGAAATTCCAATGTCGAGTTTCGCTTTATAAAATTCAGAGAATAGCAGTTTCACTGCCAACTTTTAGTGGGTGAGAAATTATAGTTTGGGTCTTTTGGGTCATTGTTTCCATTTCCTTCTTTTGCGTGGTGGTTTATACACATGAATCATAGCCCCCCAAAAAAATTTTTGTGGGAGCTGTTGGTTGAGATAGTTGATTTTTTTTTTTTTACCCCACTAAAACGTCACGATAAACTTGTAAATAAAGCTGATAGCATATATTCATACCCATTGTACACTTGGGTGAAAAATACGGCGGTGGAAGAATAGTGTTGGAATATTACCCTACCTGTGACTTGTATGTTGTAGAAAACGCTGTTAAATGTTGGACAGGACTTGAACTCAAAGCATGTGAAGTGGATAGTACATGTGTGGTGGAATGAAAGAGATGCAGTGCCTTCCCCATTAATTCCTGATGGAATCGTTACACTCGGTTAGTCTATAATTTTTTTTTCTGGTTGTAATGTGTATGTCTGGTAAAGAGGTATTCTATTTTGGCCTTACAATACCCGAGCAAAATTGGTCGTTTTGAAATACCTAATGCCAAGTAACAGTGCATGCTTTGGAAGTTTGGAAGGTGGTTTCCTTTTAAGAAGCAAGTACATTTGATCGTTCCTATCAAGAAATTGAATGTTCTCAAACCCCTGTTTACAGTACTTGGTGAGGTGGGGGGCAGGTGAGGGAGAGACCATTGCATAGCTGTTCAAATGTTCCTGGTTAAGTGCTTTTAAACTGGAGAGGCTATAACCTCAAAATATTTTTTTTAACTGCAGTCTATAATAAATCAACACAATATGCTCTTTACGGAAAGGTTAATCTTTGTGCCCTTTTATTTCTGATTGACCGGTCTGTGAACTCTTTGAATCCTGCAGTCTCAAAAGGACACATTCCTTCACCAGTTTCTGTTTAGAAACTCCCAGTTCTTTCCTCTGGTTCACGGAGGGGTGACCACACTAACCAGACACCACTTAGCAAAGGGGAGAATAGATAAAACTGAAATCGGGGGTTTGAGTATTTGCTTTGTGTAGGGAGATGATACTCTGACGAGAAGCCGACTCACCAACAAAACCAGCAGCTCCACTAAACAGCAATGTTTTTGACTGTTAATTTGAAGAGTCGTCTTTCCTGTTAGAAAAGATGTCCACGAAAGATACTGAATTACAAAGGCCAGTTATGTTCAGAAAAGTCTGTCTCTGAACCTTCTGTTCGAATCTCAAGCAGCCTTTCCCCTGGAGCCCTGATGACACAGGGTGGTGAGCTTCCTGCCCAGGCCAGCCCACAAAAGCCAAAACAAGCCAGGGTTTCTTCCCTGAACTCGCGAAAATGACATTAATCTCGATCAAGATTAACATGAGGCATTCTTCCGTGAAAATTCACATGCTCTTCTTTTTTTTCTCTTACGGAGAGCCTCATCTCATCACGTCCAGGAGAATTTCCGTATCTTAAACCCATTTACGTTTGAGGTTTAAACATTGTTGGAAAATCCACTTTTCAATCTGGTGGGCAAATCGGATTATCGGGCAGATTCACCTAGCGAGGGAGGGGGCTGTCCTTTATCATCACGTTGAATAGCAAGGAGCCCACCGGATGAGTGCAGGTGGATGACACAGCGTGCGGCCCAGGATCTTTTCTCATCAATAACCCTGGGATAAAATCAGAACGTGGTGTCAGTTCACTTAGATTTCCAGTTGGTCCCCTCGTACACCTGGGAAAATATAAGCAGATGCAGATATGGTCCCACTGCCCATGAAGATAACAAAGCCTAGTGTAGAAATCACAAGTCACTGAACATCTTCACTCGTGAGGACGACGGCTGATGAGTTGTTCTGTGGCAGCCTCGGCTGGAATCCTGAAACCGTGCACTTGCCGCTTCCAGGCTGGTGGATACCAAGGGCCCCAAATCATGAGCATGCTCAAGACTCATGCGTCTGTTGGTCCCGCCCTGCTCATCAAAGGGCTCTGTAAAATGTGAAGCAACAGACACAGAACAGGCGGCACCAGGCAAAACATACCCTTTTGCCATTGACTGAATGCATTCCTTAAATAGATTTTGATAGAATACATGTCTGATCTGGTGGGAACCAGCATAGAGTCATCCAAAAAAAGAAACCCGGCCCCCCTGAAATGGATGCTAAACCCAAGTGAAGGGTGGTAATCGATGGAGAAGTATTAACATTTCATGCAGCTATTAATACTTGGGTTAGGAAGACTGATTTGCAGTCGGCAAGCATTTAGGATTTTATATTTCCAGAATGCAGTGTGAATTAGTGCCCATGGGGGATGTGGGTTTTCAGAGAGCCTCAGTTTTCAGTGAAATGTACAGAATTCACTACAAAGTAAACAGACAGATTTTCTCAAATATTAAATTGCAACAGATTCAATATACTGTACGGACATGTTATGGCCCAAAATGAATCAGAGCCGGGGTATGTCATACTCTAAAATGTATGTCATAGGGTTGCAGAACCCTTTGGAATATTTGCCTCAATCTATTAAATGCCTATCACGCAATAGTCCTCTAAAGGTCAACAAGTCAGATGGAGACTATACATAATCTAAAAGTTATTTAGGAAGAAGTTAGAACATACAGAAGAAATGTATTCTTTCTTCCCTAAATTCTCTGGTCTTCTGATTCTAAAGACACGTAGGGATTTTTTTTTCAAGGATGCCACCACGCTTGGCCATCTTTAATTCACATCTGAAATTCCCATTCTTGTGACTCAGTGGAGTTACATGGCAATCAGGTAGATGGATTGTATCCTCCCATACCTTCTTTTCTTCAGCACTGCCTCTCTGCTGCTCAGGAAAGGTAACATGGCTGTGGTTCTGAAAGGCAGGAGGAAATGATTTGAAAGTGATTGAACTGTGGTGTCTACATTCAACGTTTCTTTGTCTTTCAAGATTCCAGTTAGGGATTCAGTGACCGTTCTACAAGGCCAATGAGAGCCAACCCATTGCTCTAACCACTGCCACAGCTCTGGCCTAGAGTACCACCGGGGCGTCCCCCCTCCTGGCTGACATTCAAGCTCTGGTCACGTGGGATTTCCAGGGTTTCTAACTCACCGTATTGTCTCTTTCCTATGCACCATCACACCTGCCCTCTGTGCCTAGACCATTAACCCAGTGCCCCAGCCTGGCCTGGGCTAACTCCATAATGCTAGGCACCCCATGAGAGCAGGCCCATGTCTGTCCTCTGAATCCCTGGCGGCTACCACTGGCCCCAGTCCACGGCAACCGATAAATACTGCTGACATAATTAACTGACTCACTGATACTTATCCTACAGTTCTGCATCACTGATGTTTCTTTCCCCAAGAATCATTCCCAGCCAGTCCTGCTGAGTCTCCCATTGTGTGCCATACTTTCCCTTTAGATATGCATTGACTTTTTAGAATAACTGTTAAATTGTTTGTCTTCCCTGTTAGAACCTAAGTCAAGTAGAGGCAGGATGTCTGAGAACCTGTGCCTCAGAATAGATATTCAACACAAGTTGGATGAGTGGATGGATGTATGGATAGATGGATGGGTGGATGGATGGATGGGTGGATGGGTGGATGGATGGATGGGTGGATGGATGGATGGATGGATGGGTGGATGGGTGGATGGATGGATGGGTGGATGGGTGGATGGATGGATGGGTGGATGGATGGATGGATGGATGG